>NC_138883.1:111629300-112081800 GCF_965194825.1 Balaenoptera physalus | reverse complement strand
AGTCTGGGGCTGTCTTGTCTACAACACCATTATAAATAAAAAAGTCATAATCCCATGGTGATTTCGGAGCCTTAGAAGGTGTTGTCACTTTCATGGCCTGTGGAAGGAAAGTGTCAGCAGAGATGAAATATAATTACAATCTACTATAAATGAACGGTCAAGACACACTATCACATTATCGTTTATGGCTTGATGGTGGGAGGATATGGATCCTAGTTCTGATTTAATACATACATGTTGTAATAGGAAAGTCAGGCTGTTATATAATCATAAAACTCATTGCCAGAAGATATTTTAGAGGTTGCTCAAAGCTATTATCATTCTTATAAAAATGTTGTAAGAAACTCATATAAAAATTATGCATTTAGTTCACTTTGATATGGTCAGCTGACCCCATAATCTCTGTGATTTACTTTTTACACATGCATGGATGGAAGCATGTCACTGCTTTCTTGTTCGTAAGTTATCCACCAATCCTGAAAAATAGGATGAAGCCTTTCTTTGCAATCTCTGTGACAACTTCAGATAAGCCCATCAAAGCTGTCCTGTCTTTTCTGACTTTCTAACAGGTAATCATTTCTAGCATTTTGGAGTTCTTCTGCCACCTTCTTTGAACACCCAGGAGTGAGTTTTACAAAGAGCATTATGCTGTGTGTTATCACCTTTGCCACTTTTGAGGTTTCTCTTGACATATGTTCTTTTATTCTTAAATCTGGACCCTTCTTAGGGACATATCTGGAACTGTCCCCAGGCAGATAGAATCTGAAATCTCACAATTAAAACCAAGAAACATTTGCTTTTCATTTTGTTCCTATCTGTACTGATTGAGTTTTTTAAGTCATGAAAACATACTACTTTTATTTTTAAACGTCAAGAGGGGTTCTCTAAGAATGGGACGATTGGGCAGATTTTTTCTTCTTTATACTTTTCTGTATGAAAAAAACTGAATAAATGCCACTTAAAAAATAAAATCAGAAGAGATTTGGACGACAACAGCAATATATGTCACACATACCCCTTTAAAAAAAAAGGAAAAGGAAATTTTGTTGTGTCACTGTCCTCTGTGAAACTACTACATTACATTATTGAAACCTGTGGCACTAGAAAAATAGACATTCTTCCCCATGGTCTAAATGATTCTAATGGCCTGAGGGGTGAGGGGCATAGATGTTTCAGGTCCTGCCTTCTCCTCAGTCAACCAGGTATCAGTGCTGATAGTTTCTTGCTTAGGGATTTAAGGAACAGATTGTCTTCAATATGTCAACATTTTCAGGTGTATAAGCCCATCTTTACCAGATTATAGGATTATATTGCTCTTTGCATTTTGAAGAGTTTTCACAGAACTCAAAGAAATAAAAAAGACCCAGTTAATTTATCAATGACTATTGTTCCACAGCACTGTGTTGAGTATTACTATGTTAGATTGTTCATGCTTTGTCTTTACTAAACAGATGTTAACTGATATTAATGAACAAATTCAAGGTAGAAAGCTATCTAAGAGAAAAACAAGCCAAGAGATATATTTACAATAAAAGCACAATAAGCAAACACAAGGGAAAAAAAACCCACCTTCCTATTCTTTTTCTTTTCTTAGGTTCCAGGCAGTGGAATAATTAATTAGACTGTCATCTCAAGTAAAAATGCTGAAAAGCAAGTGTTAAGTTTGAAAAGGGTAATTTCCTTGAACTTTAGAAGCAGACTTTTATAGCAGCGAGCTCTTGTATACTTTTAAGAGTCATTATAGGCATAAGAACAATGGAGAAAGCCTGCTCTCCAAGACTCTAGCCCTTTCTAAGCTAATCAAGGCTCCAAGAGAGAATGCAAACTGTTTGGTAGATGGAAACAAATTTCTTCTTGGACAGGCAAGAGGGAGTTAGAGAAGCAATGCCTCCTTCTGCAGACATCAACTCTGGCAGGAGGAGCTGGAGCTCCTGGTAGAAGACAAGGGGTACATGTTCCAACAGCAATGGCCCTGTGGCTTCGTTTCTGCCTTCCTTCAAGAAGAAGATTGTGGGAAGGTTAGAATTCAGAGAAGAATGGCAGTGCTTCCTCAGTGAGAAACAGACGTGCAAAATAATCACAGATGGACATGTATGGAGCTGGCTGGTCCTGCCAGTCACGTGATCGATCCTGACAACAAGACCCTGAGATTCCTATAAGAAGTGCAGCTATGGACAGGAGATTCGCCAGAGAATCTGCTCTCCTTGGTAACGTTAAACTAGTTTTGAAATTTCTTTTCTTTACGGAGAGTCATGTGGAATTGGAGCAATCTTGGGGAGAAGTTTAGAAAGGAGAGGACTCTTAAGTCTCTCTTGGGCAGTGCCCTTCCAGGGGGTAGGTCTAGGGCATTGACATACAACAGCAAATGCATTTAAGACCTTTTGAAAGAATAGCCGTGCAGTGGAAATGGGGTTACTGAATTGAACGGTGGCTGTCTTAGAACAAAGGGATTACACCTCCCCACCTTCTTGGATGATATTCCAGTAAAGACCTGCTCTCAAAGGAAAAATACTCTTGGACATCAAATAGACCACTCAGGCACGGGGAAACTATGGGTTTGGAGTCAGCTAAAGCGTAACTGTAGTACATCTGTCACAGAGAATGCCACACTTGGGAGCACTTTAGACTTAGAGCAAGAAAAGACATGTCTCTCAAGAGAAAGCCTTCCCAAATTAAAGCAGTGTATCAGCATTGTGAGATCCATTGAGCAGGTAAAGACAAAGCTGCTTCACAGCCTGCTAGGAATAAGAGCCCTGATTAAAGGTCACGCCATGCTTCAGGTTCTGGTTCCTTCTGCTATTCTTCCTTTACTATTTATCTCCATGAACTTGTCTACAATTATTTGTTGCCTTCCTCCCTTCCCTTCCATTCCCTTTCCTTCCTCCCTGCCTCTCTCACCTACTCCCTCCCTCCCTCCTTCTTTTCTTTCTTCCTTTCCTTCTCTCTCTTTTTCTCTCCTTTCTCCCTTCCTCCCATCCTCTTTCCCCCACTTCTCTTTTAAGATGTGCTGTACTCCTAATGCAGTGTTACTGACTCAATAGCCACACTGTTTCCTTCTAGTGGGCATGGCTGTCTGTTGTGCCATCCGCATTCTCACCTGGTCCTTTTTGGGACACCTGCCACACCTTTGTGAGATGCGTGCACTTACTAATTGGCCCACACAGAGCCCAAACCTGTGGTCGTGGCCTAATTATTAGCATCCTGTTCTAACTAACTGAGTCAACTAGCTGGGAAATGCTCTTCTTCATTTGCAAAGTGTAATCACTAATTAGGTAACTTTGAGAGTTTCTGGAGCAGTTATTTAGGAAAAATTCTAAGTCTAATACAAAAAACAGAAAGGCAGGATGATGATTATATAGGTAAGTCACAGATGTGAAGCAAAAACAGGCCCAGTATTAGCTTCTAAAATTCAGACATAGGGCTTCCCTGGTGGCAGAGTGGTTAAGAATCCGCCTGCCAATGCAGGGGACACGGGTTCGAGCCCTGGTCCAGGAAGATCCCACATGTCGTGGAGCAACTAAGCCCGTGCGCCACAAGTACTGAGCCTGCACTCTAGAGCCCGCGAGCCACAACTACTGAGCCCGTGTGCCACAGCTACTGAAGCCCATGTGCCTAGAGCCCGTGCTCCGCAACAAGAGAAGCCACCGCAATGAGAAGCCCGTGCACCGCAAGAAAGAGTAGCCCCCGCTCCCCGCAACTAGAGAAAGCCCGCGCGCAGCAACGAAGACCCAATGCAGCCAAAAATAATAAAAATAAAATAAAATAAAATTCAGACATAACTGCTGCAAAGAAAATATCCAGAAAAAAAAACATGTATTTAAATCTAAGCTGAATGTATTTATGAAAAATGTTCTTTTCAAATATGTGGATAGCATGTGGATGTGGGATTAAATTGTAGCCGAGGATCTCTAAATTGGATATAAACGAGATCTCCTGGTGGTAAATGGTCAAGTATTTGGGATAATCCAACAAGGATATCATCTTTAGAGAATGATTTGCCTAGAAGGATAGACTAAATCGCTTCTGAATCTATAAGCCGATGTTCAGTTTCTCAAACACCCAAACATATCCACTAGTAATTAACCTAAGCAATTCCATTGTGTGAAAAAGAATGTTTCTTCCTGACATTATGGCTCTAAGAGAGAGCTTAGTTCAGAGTATGAGTGGAGTGACTCTCAAAGATGGAGAATTCATTACTCCCTGAAGACCGGGGATGCCATTTGTCTGTCCTGTTCTTTAATATTTGCTGAGGGTCCACAATGTGTTAAGCTTTGTACAGAACAGACATCAAGACCTCAGCTTGGGGCTTCCCTGGTGGCACAGTGGTTGAGAATCTGCCTGCTAATGCAGGGGACACGGGTTCGAGCCCTGGTCTGGGAAGATCCCACATGCCGCGGAGCAACTAGGCCCGTGAGCCACAACTACTGAGCCTGCGCTTCTGGAGCCTGTGCTCCGCAACAAGAGAGGCCACGATAGTGAGAGGCCCGCGCACCGCGATGAAGAGTGGCCCCCGCTTGCCACAGCTAGAGAAAGCCCTCGCGCAGAAATGAAGATCCAACACAGCCAAAAATAAATAAATAAATTAATTAATTAAAAAAAAAAAACAAAGTTATAAAAAAAAAAAAAAGACCTCAGCTTGTTAGATTTGTTTGAAAGATATATACAATATTCAGGGACAATAGCTGACCTAATCAGGGTTCAGGGATTCAGCATAATCATAGTGCTGAATTTTAGAGCATGAAGGATCTTGAAGGTCACTGACCTCACTTTTAACTCAAATAGGATATTATGGGTCCAGGGAAATGAGCCTTGGCCTTGAAGTCTGACTAACCTGGGATCAAGTCCAAGCTCTGCCACGATGTGCTATGTATTCTTGGGCAGCTTACCATCTACTATAGACTGAAAGTTTGTATCCCCACAAGAGTCATATGTTGAAGCCTTAGTCCCCAGAGATGGGGCCTTTGAGAGGAAATTAGGACATGAGGGTGGAGCCTTCATGATGAGACTAGTGCCCTTATAAGAACAGACAAAAGAAGGATGATCTCTTTCTCTACCATGTGAAGATACAGCAAGAAGGCGGCCATTTGCAAACCAGAAAGAGGGCTCTACCAGGACCCAACCATACGGGCATCCTGACCTTGGACTACCAGCCTCCAGAACTGTGAGAATTAAATGTTTGTTTAAGCCACACAGTCTATAGTATTTCATTACGGCAGCCTGAGCAGACTAAGACAACATCCTTTCTGAAACTAAATGTTTCTCATCTGTATAGGTCCCTATAAAGTTGTGAAGATCAGAATATGTGTAAAGAATTTTGCACTGTCTTACTTCCAGTCAATGTGGTTATTACCATAGATGAGGAAACTGAGGCTCAGAGAGGTTAAGTGACTTACCAAAGATCAAACAGCTAGTTGCTATTCCCTGCCCCCATCCCACCAATGCCCACAGCCCTAACTGTCCAAAACATCCTATATGGCCCGTTACCAAGCTGTGCTCTCCTTCTCAGCCTTCCGTTTGCCATCTCCTTCATCAAAGTCAACCTGGCCTTGACTTGCTGTTCCTTTCTTATTTGAAAAGCAGTCTGTTAAACTAACCCCTGTGAACATGCCAGAGAACCATGGTGTGGTGGAAAAGTGATGGATTTGAAGAACACCTGGGATCTAGGTTGTCACCACCTTCCTCTGTGGCCTTGGGAAGTCACTTCTCCCATGGGGTTTCAGTTTACATCAGGGCACTTCTAATTTTGACACCCTATGTCTCTCTGACTTAAAGTGTTACCTCTGCAGTCGTATCTGTGTTTAATAAACTCCTGGAGCTAGTCAGGCCATCACATCAAAGGCAAACATCTCCAATAGCTTCACTTCATGTACCATGAAAGAGACCCAGGGATTTTTTTTCCTTTTCTATTTTTTATATAGGAAACTCTTTCTTGCAACTTACAAACTACAATAGAGGAATAGCTGCCTGCACCAACTGTGTGTAAAGATGGTCATGGGGAGAGAACCCTAAAGAGGGATAGTCCAGTATTTTAGGGTCTGCAGATCAGCAGAACAGCTCTCAGTCTGTACGACATACAAACTGCATAACCCTTAAGGGTCAGTTAAAAGTGAGAGTCAGAGCCCTTAACCTTTATAAAGAGAATAAAAACAAAAGTAGAGAACTCATTGCGTTGACTGTAAAGGCAACTCATATAAGCAGCAATCTTCTAGGGATAATTTCTGCAGTTGTTTTGAAAGGTATCTTTATTTAAATGAGTTTTCCTGAACTCTGACACACTTCCTGAGGAGAAAAAATCCCCATCCCTGTTTGCATTCTTTTGGAACAAAAACACTCAACGGATCCAATTCTGGTTGAAGATCAAACAGAACAAAATCAGGAAGATTTTTTAAAGAGAGGGAGTATATTTTCAGTCAAATGTAAAACTTTCTTTTCTAGAGACACATTTCATTTCACTGCTGCATTGATTTCCTCTTTTCTGCTACCCTTCTATTATTCTCTGTGAGAATGTGACATAGTTAAGGGCCAATTGGGACAATTATGATTGATGGGTAGCACCTGCTGGGGATATATGTACCTGATAAGGATGGGAATCAAAAGCAGCCTGGATTCCTAGTTTCCTGAGAAAAGACACATTATCATTTTCTCTACAGGTAAAGGAAAAAGAGCAAGCCTTGAGAAGGACCTCTATCATCACCAAAGTAAAGCTTGACATGACAATTTTCTTTAGGAAAAATGTGTGTACAGCAAGTTCATTGGTTACAGATCACTGAACACTTGCAGAAGTCTTATAATACCCCACCTTGTCACACTCTCTATACCTGCATATATAGTCTGCTTTATTTTAACTCATAGCACTTATCACTTCCTCACATAATATTAAAATAAACAACTTTCTGCCTCCCTTACTAGAATATAAATCCCAAGAAGGCAAAAACTTGATTTGTTTTGTTCACTGCTGTATCCCCAGTGCCTGGTACACTGCCTGGCCCACCGTCAGAGGTCAATAAAGATTAGTTGAATGAATGAATGAATGAGTGAATAGTAAAATTTAGGCTCATAGCCACTTGGGCTGCATTTACAGCTCAATGCTGTTCTATGATCATACAAATTATTTGTAAACTCATAGCTTCAGTTTTGGAGCACTAATAGAAAGTTTGGTTACTTGGATCTGAAAATGTCCATACCCTTTGACCAAAGAGTTCTATTGCTAAGATTTAGCCTAAATACAAAGATTTATGTACAAAGTTGAAAGACGTTCATGGCAGTTTTATTTATAACAGAGAAAAACTGGAAATTATTTACTTATTTACTAATAATTATAATACTTATTAATAATTTGACATTTATAATTTAATGTCAACAGGATAATGGCTAAGAAAATTGTGGTATATTGTCAAGACAGAATATTACATAGGCATTAAAAATGTTTTATAAAGAGTTTCAAACCATATATGTAAAGGCTTATGATAAGCTGTTAGGTGAAAAGAGTAAAATGACAGTTGAATATACAGTATGATATCAACAAAGAGACATGCCAAAGTTTAAATAATGCCAAAGGGTATTATGGAAAAAATTCTTCTTGCATATCTAGGCATTTTTTTCTCCTTTCTGAAATTTTCTTCTCCTTCTGAACTTTCTAGTTCATCTATGGATGATCAGGTCATAATTTGATAAATGAAAGGGACACAGCAAAAAAATAAAAATTATCTTGTGGCTTATTGATAACCTTTTTTCTGGTGTATATAAATATTGGGTTGGCCAAAAAGTGTCTTCAGTTTTTAAGTAAAAATAGACACATTTTTCGTTTTCACCAAGAACTTTATTGAGCAACATAATCACCCTTTTGTTCCACCACCTTCTGCATTTTTCAGGCAACTTCATAATTCCATCTTCCCCCAAATTTTTATCTTTTTGAGCAAAGAACTGTTCCAGGTGCCTTTTACAGTCTTCCAGGGAATTGAAAATTTTTCCATTAAGAGAATTTTGTAAAGACCAAAATAAATGGCAATCTGAAGGTGCAATGTCTGGTGAATATGGCGGATGAATCAGAACTTCCCAGCCAAGCTGTAACAGTTTTTGCCTGGTCATCAAAGAAACATGCGGTCTTGCGTTATCCTGATGGTAGATTATGCATTTTCTGTTGACTATTCCAGATGCTTTTCATTGAGTGCTGCTTTCAGTTGGTCTAATTGGGAGCAGTACTTGTTGGAATGAATCGTTTGGTTTTCCAGAAGGAGCTCATAATAGAGGACTCCCTTCCAATCCCACCATATACACAACATCACCTTCCTTGGATGAAGACCGGACTTTGGTGTGGTTGGTGATGGTTCATCTCGCTTGCCCCACAATCTCTTCCATTCCATATTATGGTACAGTATCCACTTTTCATCATCCATCACAATTTGTTTTAAAAATGGAACGTTTTCATTAAGTTTAAGTAGATAATCACATGCGGAAATATGGTCAAGGTTTTTTTTGCTTAACTTATGTGGAATCCAAGCATCAAAGTGATGAACATAACCAAGCTGATGCAAATGATTTTCAACGCTTGATTTGGATACTTTGAGTATGTCGGCTATCTCCTGCGTGGTATAACGTTGATTGTTCTCAATTAATGTCTCAATTTGATCGCTATCAACTTCAACTGGTCTACCCCCCAACCGTGGAGCATTGTCCAGCGAGAAATCTCCAGCATGAAACTTCACAAACCACTTTTGACACGTTCGATCAGTCACAGCACCTTCTCCATACACTGCACAAATCTTTTTTTGCGTTTCAGTTGCGTTTTTACCTTTCTTGAAATAATGAAGCATAATATGCTGAAAATGTTATTTTTTTTCTTCCATCTTCAATATTAAAATGGATACACAAAAATTCACCAATTTTGATAAGTTTTCTTTTAAATGCATGCTGATATGACAGCTGCCACAATACAATCTAACAAAATTGTTTCAAATGAAGTTAAAGACAACTGAGTGCTACTAGAGCCACCTTACAGAAAAAACAAAATGAACTTTTTGATCAACCCAATAAAATTATTAATCACATGCAATGAAAATGTACAATTAGGGATTTCCTCGGTGGCGCAGTGGTTAAAAATCCGCCTGCCAATGCAGGGGACACGGGTTCGAGCCCTGGTCTGGGAAGACGCCACATGCCATGGAGCAGTTAAGCCCGTGTGCCACAACTACTGAGCCCCCGAGCCACAACTACTGAAGTCTGCATGCCTAGAGCCTGTGCTCCGCAACAAGAGAAGCCACCACAATGAGAAGCCTGTGCACAGCAACGAAGAGTAGCCCCTGCTCACCGCAACTAGAGAAAGCCCACGTGCAGCAATGAAGACCCAACATAATCAAAAATAAATAAATAAATTTCAAAATATTTTTTAAAATGTAGTTAGATGATGCTATGAAGTAAAAATAATTTTATAAAAATTTTTCTTGTCAATGATATCTTGCAAGAAAAATTGTTTTGCAAATAAAACTGTTTAGTTTTAATTCACTTTGAAAGTTTCACGCCAAAAATGCATAGGTAAGGCTGACAATTTCTAATGAATTAGAGAAAACAGAAAATGGCTTTAAAAGATGCCACAGTTTTTCTTCTGTTTTCAGATTTTTTTTCCTCTTCTTCCTTTAAGTTGGTAAATTAAATGAGGTCTCATGATGGAAAGTGAGTCTAAAAGACAAAATTAGCCTTGGACTTTCTTTTGAATCTCATCTTGTACCTCCAGGTTTTGAGGGCTAATGCTTGTCAAAGTACATACCTCACTCTCTTTAACCCTTTAGGCCAAGACAAGAAAGGAGACCAGCTTGTGATGGAAGCACAAAGCCAACCAGGAAGGCACTGTATACTCTTCAAGAAGTAGGCTTCTTCCCCCAATAGACGTGACAAGTCAAAGTCGAAACTGCTGCTAGAGATCACTTAGTGGTTTTCAAAGTATGTATTTTTAAGCCTGGAACACTTTGTTCAAAAACAACATAATTTAATGTTAAAGAGGTAAAACAGTTAACACAGCTGCTGTGGGTGAGAGGCCTAAAGCCCCACCTACTGGGAGCTTCTGCTTTTCTCCTTTTCCTGGGGGTGTCAGGGTGAGTGTCATAGGGGATGTGGAAGCTCCTTAAAAACAATGACCTGGTCTAATCTCCTCTTTATACAGATAGGGGGAAAGGAGACTGGATGGGGCACTGATATGTTCACTGTCACACTTGTTACCTGATTAAAATAGTTCAGCTGACTTACCTGTAAAATAATCACAGTTTTCTAAAAGAAAATTAAGAATATATTGATATGTTGGGAAAATACTAAAGAAAGTAACAATATAACAAAATGACTAAGAGAAGCAAGACCCCACATTTGACATTATCACCCAAACCTAATCTTTCTACACCAAAGGAAATTTTACAACAGAGGTATGACTTGAGAAATAGGATTTTCTTTTATTTTTTTTCTTTAATTTGGAAAAAGTCTCTAGAATACAGAAAAGTATAGAGAATAATTAAAAAATCTACCATGGACACATGTTAATCTTTTGTCTTCTTTGAGATATATATGTATCTGTGGCTCATAAACTCAAGAGAGTGAACTACAAAAGTCCGGTAGCTTTAAATCAGGAGGATCTCCATGAGGATGAATTATGTTGTACTGTGAGGTCCTAATGTTAGATAACACAGAATATATATAATAGAGATATATGATATATATATATGTATATACATATGATGCAAAGAAGACAAAAATACATATATTTAAATTTTAATAGTTTAAAACTGTAGTACATTTTATATATTTATAATTATTATTTATAACATACATTTAAAATATATTTATTCATATATTTATGTATGTGTTTAAATGAAAGAAACAAAACATTAGGTACAATTGAAGTCCTCTCTATATTTCTTTTTAGCTCATTCCTCTCCCTCCATCATTCCCAGAAGCAAACACACTCATGAATTTAACCTGGACTCTCACGTCCCATAGACATAGTTGTTAAAATAATAAAAAGATTTATTTGTTAAGAGAGGCAGTTTTAGCAACTTCAAATCTTTGAACTAGATTCCAAAAAATAAAGGCCTAGGATTTTTTTTGGATTTCTTGAAATAACTACTACAAACTCTACTATGGTTTATTATTTTATTCCTTGGATCCTTATGCAGAACCTGATTGACTCAAACTTATTCAACAAGATGTACTTGGTTAAATGATCTAGAAGACACAGAAAAGGCTGTTAAATTCAGAGCCAATAAAAGTAGACATGAGAGCAAAGGTGACAACTACTGTCCTGATACTGAAGGAAACAAACAAACAAAAAAACACCGGAAACTGGATATATGCATATATAATACTGAATAGAGAAAATGTTAAAATTATATTAGGGAGGCAGAGATACATCTTTTAGAAAGATTTCCATCAAAAATTATTGAGATTTAAAAAAAATGTCTAATGCTTTGGGGCTCTGACAGTCATGCAGTTCATTCTGGCTCTGTCACCTACTAGTTGGATGACCTTCACCTCCCTGTATGCAGGTCCTCCCAGTATAATGGGAATAATAATAGTACCTACTACATAGAGATGTTGTAAAAATGAAGTGAGATGTTCCCTGTAAAGTGTTAGGAACATGCATGTTAGCTGCTGATAGTAATAGTAGTAGTAGTAGTAATATCTGGAAAACCAGCCCATGAGGAAGAGTTCATAACCTGATATGTGGAGGGGGCACAAATTCTGGAGCCTCTGCACCTCTTTACCAGCTGTGTGGGCCTGGGGACAATGACAGTACAAAGGTTCTAGGGCTGCTGTGAGCATTCAGTGGGTGTGGAAGATGCTTAGTGCCATGTTCTAAGAACATGCTCAATCAACATTAGCTGTTAGAAATATTCCAGATAGATAATGCCTTAGTATTCTTAAAGCGCATCCTAATTTTAAGGTGCAGGAGCAAGCTCACAATTATCTCACAGCAAGAAGTCAAGGAAAGCTAGGGGATCGAATTGCATTGATTTGTTTATCCAGGAGCACCCTTGGGTCTAGTTTCAGAACGACTATATGCAGTCATTGCTATAAATACAGCCCTGTCTGCTCTCAGCTCTGCAGGAGTATAAGGAGACCCAAAAGGTGGTCTCTTTTTCCTTGAAAAGGGGTGACTAAGCTCCCTATGAAATTCTTACTGAGAAGATCACCTAGAGAGGGAGGCCTAGAAGATGCTCTTAAAAATAGACTAGTGAATTATGAAACAAGTACTTTATTGTGCCAAAGCACTTTCACACACGTTAAAGCCTCTAACCCTCACAGCCACCCTAGAGAAAGGAGGTATCATCCCCATTTCTCAGAGGAGGCAAGTGGAGCACAGAGAATTTAAGTGACTTGCTCAAAGTTCCCTTATTAGTAAGAGGAAAATCCAGCTCTTTCTTGCTCTGTTACTTACTAGTTGGATGTTCAGAACTTTTATTACACATGCATGGCCTTACGGAATGCTCCTCACTGGCATGTACTTGCCATTGTGGGAACTATTTTATTTTTCCAACTTTTTGGTTAACTTATTTCTTTTAGTCAGCTTAACTCTAAATCCCACACCCCTACCTATTACATCATGGATGTAGTATGCATGTGTGCATGTGTATAAACACACACGCACACCCCACGCACACATGTAAGTACATGCTGGAGGACAACTGAGTTTTTTCATGTTTTATTCTTTCTAAGTGTACTTTTAAAAGATGAAAATCTTAGATAGAGGTTGAAGACTGATGTGATTCAGAAAAATTTTGAGTATGCTAAATCACTTTTTTGGACTGCAGTCTGAGAAATAATTCAGTCCCAACAAAGGGGGGAAAAAGGGTTTTCCACTTTAAATGAACCATGTTTTCTTTTCTGAAAACATGATTTAATTTCTTTTATAAAAGAAGAGCGAAAGAACTTTTGTTGTCGTCTCCAGCTGTCAAACCTGCCTCCCGTACTTTTGCCCTGAAGCAAACGGAAGGGACATCAGGTGACAAACCCCAAATTTCAACTAGTCACACAAATTACAGACCTTCCTATCATGATATTCTCTTGACTTTCTGCCTTTCCCCTACAATGAAGAACAGACACAGTTTAAATCAAAATGACTCTCATGGGCAATTTTACAAAACAAATAGAAGGCACAGAGTCTCCCCTCCCCCTCCCCCCACTTCCCCAGCTTCCCGCTTTGGGCCAACCTGTTCCCTCTTTCCAGGCAGGCAGGAGCTAATAATCAGAAAGACCTTTCCCACCGCAGACAGTGATGCTCTGCTTGCCAAGGGCCCTGTTTGCTTTGAAGAAAGAGTTTGACAAAGTAAACATTTTCAAAAACAACTATAATCAGATGCCAAGTCCCACTTCTAGGGGACAGGCAGAGGAGTATTTGCAAGAAAGGGTTTCTCCATGTGGCACCACACTGCCCAGTGGTGGGGACTGATCCAAGCTCTGTTCTGGGTTTATCGTGAGTCCAGGCATATCACAGTCTTTCTCTTAGCCTTTTAACTTCCATGCTAGGACACTTTCCACAGAGTCTATGAATAATTTCATTTACCGTTGAAGAGTCAATTCAGAAATGTACTAATTTGGGACCACGGGGAAGTCTTCAAATATTACTGCTTTTAGCAGTAGGGGAAAGCTTCATGAAGTCAATAGGGAAGAGGTTAAAGGCAGGGTTAATTAGCACTCAGGAAATGTCATTATTTAAAGTAATTTTTTTTTGAGATAGACCACTTACTGGCTAAAACACAGTCATATTTATATTACCTGTAGATCTGTTACCTATAAACTGTGGAACCTGAGAGCTCGAACACGGTGAGAATCAAAACAGGTGCACCTGCCTGTTCCCATTATGCACATTAGCCCATGGCCTTCGCACAGCCTGTTAAACAGCTGAATCTGAAACAATCATGGTGCAGGCCAAACACTAGCCTGAAGGCCTGTCTGTCTTGGGATTTGGCCATTTACATTGATTTTTTTTAACCCATGTTTTTCATGAAACACAAATATTTGCCATGACAACTGGGGTGTCACATGACATACTGCTACATAAAGAGCTTGGAAATCTCTTAAGGGGAAACAGCCCACCAGTGCTGCAAATACAGTGAAAACATCTTGAGGAAGATGTGGGCATTAAAAGATGAAGGTCTGGAAAGAACAGGTAACCGTTTACTATGCAGACATAGTAGGATTAATTTCTGTGCCACTCTTCAATTTCTCTTTCTTTCTTCCTTTCTTTTTTCTTAAAAAAATGGGAGCAGCTGTAAACATGACCACATAGGGTAAGCCCAGAAAAAAAAACACTGCCAGCTGTCTCCTTCTGTGGTGAAAAGTCTCAGTTATTACTCGTCTGTCTGTGGCTCGTAAACATCAGAAAGCAAGCTACAAAAGTCCAGCACCTTTAAACCAGGAGAATCTCCGTAAGGTTGAGCATGTTGTACTGTGAGATCCTAATGTTAGAGAATACAGATTTCCTCTCCCTTCCGCATTAAGGTATCTGTACAAAATTGGGGAACTTGCTTTATTATCCTATGCTTAAAGATAAATGAAACCTCACAATAGCATACCCTATGCAACACAAATTTCAAATTTTGTAATTTGAAATACAAAACTATTCCGGACTCCTGGGCCCTTGACCAGCTAGCAGTAGAGATTGACTCAGTCATTTAGTTAATCTCGAAATAATGCAACATGATGGAATTTTTTAGATCCTACTGATATTGTCATGGTAGAGTTTACCTGCATAACAATCTTCCCTTTTAAAATCAAATGCATTCCAGCAGCAGCTGAAATAGTATTTATTTCTATGTGAAAGGTACAACTCGATAACATGTGCGTATTACCAAAAATCTCACTGAGAATATTGTAAATCAGAACAATTTTCTTTCGTTAGTTAGGAATATGAATACCTTTGATCTTTGTTTCCTGAGAGAGGGATTCTTCACTTCCACTGGAATCGATTGTGTTCTCTGGGGTGTAGCGAAAGGGGCTGTGGATGGAAGTGGTGCAATGTTACCTCTTCCAGAAAGAGAGACTGATTCATTGGGTTGATGCTACTGGGTTTGCACCTTGAAAGTCAGATGGCTCTGTCACCCATTCACTGTTCACTACCAGTCGTTCTTGTATCAATTCAATGAAACATTTGTGATAATTGACTTCAAAAGAAAAGCAAAGAGCTTGGAAGGGCAACAGTTCCATCAGAACATAAGGTCAGCTCCCCTTATGCAAATTTCCTAGAGGAAAAGGCAGATTTTAAAAGCAAGCAATTTAGAGAGTTATCTTTGTCTTATAAAATGTTTCGCTATAAGATTTCTTTAAATAGCCGTATTCCCAAGTTCCCTTAAAAGGTAAATAAATATAACTATATAAGATGGACTATTCTAATGTATAGTCATTTAAAAAGAAAATTCTAAAGAATTAAAATGGCTTTGGGTAAATAAAACAAGTGAAAAACACAAGTAAATATTATTTTTGAAATTAATTAAATCTATAAGCAACAACTTTTGAAGAACACATCTAGTCCGTGGGGGGTAAGCCTACGTGCTAGACAATGCTTGGAAGAGAAATGGAATCTCTCCTGTTGCCTGGCAGCAAACCCAACTGCCCTTTACAGAAAAGCTCAAATCTGACATTCTCAGGAGAGAAAAATCCTTACCCTACTCTTTCTAAGAAAGAGAACAAATAATTTATTTAAATAGTTAATTCAGTCAAAGAAGTGAGGCTTCTTTCAACTCACTTCCTTAGTCCACCCCTTTTCTGTCAGTTCTCTAACAACAATGTTAGAAAGAACTGACAGATATTCATTAAATACAACACATCAGTATACGATTTAGAATTCCACTTTGAGGACTCAGTTCTCTCACATTGCCTCAAGTGGGCTGCAAGTAGTATCTTCAGCCATCTCTTTAAAAGTAGCGGGAAGTCCAGAGTCTTAGCACAAAAAAATCACCTCCACAAAAGACCTTTGTTGCATTGGACCAACCCCGTTTTACCACCTTCCTGGTTTCCCTGTCTTCCAGCGATCCTCCAGGACTGCGAGACTGCCCACCAACTTCCCTAAGGCTGGGCAATTGGCTATACAGTCGGTCCTCTGTATCCATGGATTCTGCATCCGCAGATTCAACCAATTTCCATCCGCGGTTGGTTGAATCCACAGATGCAGAACCCGGGAATACAGAGGGCCAACTGTGCAATGCCATACTGTAGGAGGGACTCGAGCATCCGCAGATTTGAGTATCTACTGGGGGTCCTGGAACCAATCCCCTGAGGATACCGAGGGACAGCTGTAGTGTGTGAAGACTCCATTTTCATCCTACAAGTTTTTGCCTTGACTTCTGTGATGTCCTACCCCACTGTCCACTTGAACCTGGCTCTCCTACTTTGGAGGTCAGTTCACACTGTATACCCAGGCTACTGTGAGTCCACAAATTCACCCATAAAACCTGTTATTCCTATTATCTGCAAGCTCAGTATACTTTTTGTTTAACTTTCAGGTTCCTGCAGACAAATGAGATTTATGGTTAAATTCTCATGATGAAACAAAATAGCAGCTGAGAAGTGGGCATGATTTTTAAAGGAATTTATTAAAATTTCAGTGAAATTTGGTAGAATGAAGATCTAAAAGATTTGTAATTTCACATGGATAATCCAGTTAATGGTATCTCTAAAAAAATTTCTTTGAGGTGTTTCTTAGTTACCTGCAGAAATTCTATCATTAAATTTATAACTTCATGTAGCCTAGGATTTTATGGGACACATGCATTTGAAGAATGTGTCTACATCCTAAGGCACTGCCTGTTTTGCTACTCAGTTAACCTTCTGGAAAAATCTGTTGGATAAATTTTGCCAGTGTCAATGTCAGGGAAAAAAAATCTTGTCTTTCTAGAGAAATTTGTATGTTTCTGTGGTAGTTATTGGCATGTGCCTCCCAAGAAGCCATCCCCCCTTCTTCCTTGCTGATTTTAGAACCTCAATTTTTTCAGGGTAATAACATCCCCAGCTTCTAGGGTTTCCAGATTTAGCAAAAAAAAAAAAATTTTTTTAAAGGGCACACAGTGAAATTTAAACTTTAGACAAACAACAAGTAACGGTGTAGTATAAGTATGCCCCAGATATTAAATATATTTAATATCCATGAATGGATTAGACCAGAATTTCATGAATGGATTAAACCAAGCATAATTTATCATCCTAAGTATTTAGTATAAGTGTGTCCCAAATCCTAATCCTAATCCTACTCTTATCCCTGGACATTCACTTTCTCAGCCTTTCTTGTACCTAACAGTGGCCATGTGATCAGTGAGAAGTGAAGTCCATCCCGGGGCTTCTAGGAAGAGATTGGTGCCGCTATTTTTCCCTCTTTCTGCCTGAAGTGTGTATGTTAAGGCCCACGTCTGCAGGAGTCATCTTAGAACTGTGAGTTAGCAAGCATGAGGATGAAATGAAACATGCTAAAGAAGGTAAAAGCAGAGACTCGTTCTAACCCGGTGTATCAGCATCATCAGCACTAGACTTCCTACTTCCTGATTCCTTATGAGATAAATGAACTCCTCATTGTTTAAGCCATGAGGTAGTTAAGGTTTCTGATATTTGCAGTCACATACACTCCTGACTGGTACCCCTCTCTCCCCCTCCTTATTCTCTCTATACTGTGCTGTCTTACTGCATGTGCAAGGGCCTCAGGAACAATGTTCAATAGTGATGGCAGTAGTAATGATGGCAGTAGTGGTCATCCCTCAACTGTCTCTGCTTTTAATGAGGAAATAGAATATTTCTAAAGTTGCCCTACTAAGAACATTGTTTGCTGTGGGGTTTTGGTTGAAGACAATAATCAGGTTCAGAAAATTCTCTTCTACTTCTACTCTGCCCAGAAGTTTTTTCTTATTATTAATGTTGAATTGCATTGTATGATTTTTAAATTTTAGTATGTATTGAGATGATCACAGGGTTTTTTCTTTTTTAGTCTGTTAATGTGGCGAATTATATTGTTAGATGGTTCTAATGTTGAATCTTCCTCACATTCTTCCTTGATCATGATGAATGTAAAAAACATACTGCTAACTTTAATTTAGAATGTTTACCTTTATGTTCCTGAGATTGATTTATGTATTTTTTTTCTTGCACTGTCCTCATCCAGTTTTGGTACCCCAGTAGCATCATAAAATCAGTCGGTAAGCGTTTCTTCTTTTCTTTTACTATGGAACAGTTTAATAGAAGAATTACCTGATCCTTTAAAGTTGGTAAAACTTCCCTATAAAAGACCTGAGGCCCTTTTTGTTTGGTATATTTGTGTGTGTGTGCATGTGTGCACATGTCCCTGTGTAAGACAGATATTTTTGACTACCAAATCAAATTATCTAATGATATTGTTTTAAGTTTTCTATTTTTTCTTTAGTTAACTTTGGTAATTTAGATTTTTCTAGGAAATTTTTCATTTTGTTTTTAAAAATGTATTGGCATTAAGTTACCATATTATGTTTTCTAAAAATTCTACCTGTCTGTAGTTTCTGCCTTTTTGCATTTTCATATTATTTATTTGTTCCTTCCCTTTTTAAAAATTACAGCTTTATTGAAGTATAATTGACAAATGAAATTGTAAGATATTTAAAGTGTACATTGTGATGATATATTTGATATATACATATATTTGAAAGGATTCCCCCATCTAGTTAATTAACACATCCGTCATCTCATGGTTTTATTTTTTTTATTAGTGAGAACATTTTTCTACTCTCTTAGCAAATTTCAATTATACAATACAGTGTTATCAACTATAGTCATCATGTTATGCATTAGCTCCTCAGACATTATTCATCTTGTAGCTGAAAGTTTGTACCCTTTTACCAACCTCTCCCTATTTCCCCCACCCCTCAAACCCTAGCAACCATTTTTCTACTCAGTGTTTCTATGAGTTTGACTTTTTTTTTTTTTTTTTAGATTCCACATATAAGCTATACCATGTGGTATTTGTCTTTCTCTGTCGGGCTTATTTCAGTTAACATTAATACCCTCCAGGTTCACCCATGTTATCCAAATGGCAGAATTTCCTTCTTTTTTAAGACTGAATAATATCCCACTATAAATATATGACACTTAATTTGTGTCTATACCTTGGCTACTGTGAATAATGCTGCAGTGAACATGGGAGTACAGATATCTCTGGAGATAATGACTTCGTTTCCTTTGGATATATACCCAGAAGCGAAATTGCTGAATCATGTGGTGGTTCTATTCTTAAGTTATTGAGAAACCTCCATATTGTTTTCCATAGTGGCTTTACCAGTTTATATTCCTACCAACAGTGTACACTGATTCCCTTTTCTCCATATCCTCATTGGCATTTGTTATCTCTTGTCTTTCTGATAAAAGCCATTCAAACAGGTGTGAGGTGATATTTCATTGTTGTTTTCATTTGCATTTCCCTGATGATTATGACATTGATCACCTTTTCATGTCCCTGTTGGATTTGTTTGTCTTTTTTGAAAAATGTCTATTCAGGTCCTTTGCCCATTAAAAATTTTGGGTTATTTGTTTTTTTGCTATTGAGTTGTATGAGTTTCTTGTATATTTTGTGTATTAGCCCTTTATTGGATATGTGGTTTGCATATATTTTATCCCATTCCACAGGTTGCTTTTTCATTTTGTTGATGATTTCCTTTGCTGTGCAGAAGCTTTTTAATTTGATGTAGCCTAACTTGTTTATTTTTGCATTGGTTGCCTTTGCTTTTGGTGTCAAATCCAAAAAAAAAAAAAAATCATTTCCAAGAGCTTATCCTCTATGCTTTTTCCTTAGGAGTTTTATGGTTTCAGGTCTAATGTTCAAGTCTTTAATGCATTTTGAGTCGATTTTTGTGTATGGTATGAGATAAGGGCCCACTTTTATTCTTTTTAACATGGCTGTCTAGTTCTCCCAACACTATTTATTGAAGGGATTAACCTTTCCCCATTGTATATTATTGAATTCTTTGCAAAAATTAATTGACCATAAAAGCATGAGTTTATTTCTGGGCTCTCTATTTGGTTCCATAGCTCTATGTGTCTGTTTTTATGCCAATACTGTGCTGTTTTGGTTACTATAGCTTTGTAATATCGTTTGGAATCAGGAAATGTGATGCCTCCAGTTTTGTTCTTCTTTCTCAAGATTATTTTCACTATTTGGTGTCTCTTGTGGTTCTATATGAATATTAGGATTATTTTTTCTATTTCTGTGAAAAATGCTATTGGGTTTTTAATAGGGATTGCATTGAATCTGCAGATTGCTTTGGGCAGTATGACCATTTTAACAATACTAATTCTTCCAGTCCATGAACACAGAATAGCTTTCCATTTATTTGTGTCTTCAACTTCTTTCATCAGTGTTTTACAGTTTGCAGTGCACAGATCTTTCACCTCCTTGGTTAAACTTATTCTTAAGTACATTATTGTTTTTGGTGCTATTGTAAATGGGACTGTTTTCTCAATTTCTCTTTCTGATAGTTGTTAGTGTGTAAAAATGCAACTGATTTTTATATAGTGATTTTTGTATACTGCAACTTTACTGAATTCATTGATTAGTTTTAACCATTTTTTGGTAGTGACTTTAGGGTTTTCTATATATATTTTGTTACCTGCAGAGACAGTTTTACTTCTTCCTTTCTGATTTAGATGCCTTTTATTTCTTTTTCTTGCCTAATTTCTCTGGCCAGGACTTCCACAACTATGTTGAATAAAAGTGGCAAGACTGGGCATCCTTGTCTTATTCCTGATCTTAGAGGAAAAGCTTTTAGCCTTTAACTTTTGAGTATAATGTTAGCTGTGGTCTGTCATATATGGTGTTCATTATATTGAAGTATGTTTCTTCTATACCAATTTTTTGAGAGTTTTTATCATGAAAGGATGTTGAATTTTCAAATGCTTTTTCTGCAGCTACTGAGATGATCATATGATTTTTATCCTTTGTTTTGTTAATGCGGTGTCTCACATTTATTGATTTGCATATGTTGAACCATCCTTGCATCTCAGGGGAAAAGTCCTACTTGATTATGGTGTGTGATCCTTTTAATGTGCTGTTGAATTCAATTTGCTCATATTTTCTTGAGGATTTTTGCATCTATGTTCACCGGGAATATTGGCCTGTTATTTTCTTTTCTTGTAGTGTCCTGGTCTGCCTTTGGTATAAGGGTAAATGAGTTTGGAAGTGTTCCCTCTTACTTTACTTTTTGGAAGAATTTGAGAAGAATTGCTATTAATTTTTCTTTCAATGCTTGGTGGAATTCACCAGTAAACTCATCTGGTCCTGGACTTTTCTTTGTTGAGAGGTTTTTGATTACTGGTTCAGTCTCCTTGCTAGTAATTGGTCTGTTCAGATTTTCTGTTTTTTCATGATTCAGACTTGGTAGATTTATGTTTCCAGGAATTTATCCATTTCTTCTAGGTTGTCTAATTTTTTGGCATATAATTATTCATAGTTGTTTCTTATGATCCTTAGTATTTCTGTGTTGTAATGTCTCCTCTTTCATTTCTGCTTTTATTTATTTGAGTCTTCTCTCTTTTTTTAGTCTAGCTAGAGGTTTGTATATTTGTTTATCTCTCCAAAAACAACTCTTATTTTTCATTGATAGTCTCCCTTGTCTTTCTAGTCTCTATTTCATTTCTTTCCACTCTGGTCTTTGTTATTTCCTTCCTGTATCTTTTGGCTTAGTTTGTTCTTAGTGTAAAGTTGGGTTGTTTATTTCCGATTTTTCTTTTTTCTTAATGTTGGTATTTATTGCTATAAACTTCTGTCTTAGAACTCCTTTGTTTGCATCCCATAAGCTTTGGTATGGTGTGTTTCCTTCGTCTCACGATTTTTTTAAATTTCCCTTTTGATTTCTTCTTCCACCCATTGGTTGTTCTGGAGCCTGTTGTTTAATCTGCATATATTTATGAATTTTCCAGTTTTTTTCTTGCAATTGATTTCTACTTTCATACCATTGTGTTTGGAAAAGAACCTTGGTGTGATTTCAGTTGTCTTAAATTTATTAAGACTTGCTTTAATTTCTATTTCCCTAGTGATTAATGATGTTAAGCATACTTTCATGTATCTATTTACCATTCATTTATGTTCTTTGGTAAAATGTCTGTTCAAATCTTTTGTCCATTATGTTATTGGGTTGCTTTTTTTTTCTCTTTTTAAAAAAATTTTATTGAAGTATAGTTGATTTACAATGTTGTGTTTAATTTCGGCTGTACAGCAAAGTGACTCAGTTTTACATATATATATTCTTTTTCATGTTCTTTTCCATCATGGTTTATCATAGGTATTTCATGTTTTCTTAATAGCTTTTACAATCTACTTTTTTTTTTCCAGTGGATAGAGAAGGTATTTGGCTTTTGTTTTATTTATTTTTTTATACACCAGGTTCTTATTAGTTATCCATTTTATACATATTAGTGTATATATGTCAATCCCAATTTCCCAATTCATCACACCACCACCCCCACCCCCCTGCTGCTTTCCCCCCTTGGTGTCCATACGTTTGTTCTCTACATCTGTGTCTCAATTTCTGCCCTGCAAACTGCTTCATCTGTACCGTTTATCTAGGTTCCACATATATGCATTAATATACAATATTTGTTTTTCTCTTTCTTTTTTTATTGAACTCAAATTTTTTTTTGAATTTTATTCTTTTATACAGCAGGTTCTTTTTTTTTGTTAGTTATTTCTGAGATATACATTTTAAAGTAATAACTAGAATTATGACTTATAACATTATACCAGAACATATAAGATTTTTAGAAATTTCACATAATGTCTGAAACATTAATATGAACATATTTCCATACAAATAACCCAATGAAAGTTTAGTATTAGTTGTTTTGTTTGTTTGTTTGTTTTTTTATACTGCAGGTTCTTATTAGTCATCAATTTTATACACATCAGTGTATACATGTCAATCCCAATGGCCCAATTCAGCACACCACCATCCCCACCCCACCGTGGTTTTCCCCCCTTGGTCCATACGTCTGTTCTCTACATCTGTGTCTCAACTTCTGCCCTGCAAACCGGCTCATCTGTACCATTTTTCTAAGTTCCACATACATGCGTTAATATACGATATTTGTTTTTCTCTTTCTGACTTACTTCACTCTGTAACAGTCTCTAGATCCATCCACGTCTCAACAAATGACTCAATTTTGTTCCTTTTTATGGCTGAGTAATATTCCATTGTATATATGTACCACATCTTCTTTATCCATTCGTCTGTTGATGGGCATTTAGGTTGCTTCCATGACCTGGCTATTGTAAATAATGCTGAAATGAACATTGGGGTGCATGTGTCTTTTTTTTTTTAAATTTTATTTATTTATTTATTTATTTTACTTATGGCTGTGTTGGGTCTTCGCCTCTGTGCGAGTGCCTTCTCCAGCTGCGGCAAGCGGGGGCCACTCTTCATCGCCGTGCACGGGCCTCACAATATCGCGGCCTCTCTTGTTGTGGAGCACAGGCTCCAGACGCGCAGGCTCAGCAATTGTGGCTCACGGGCCCAGTCACTCCGTGGCATGTGGGATCCTCCCAGACCAGGGCTCGAACCCGTGTCCTCTGCATTAGCAGGCAGACTCTCAACCACTGCACCACCAGGGAAGCCCACATGTGTCTTTTTGAATTATGGTTTTCTCTGGGTATATGCCCAATAGTGGGATTGCTGGATCACATGGTAATTCTAATTTTAGTTTTTTAAGGAACCTCCATACTGATCTCCATAGTGGCTGTATCACTTTACATTCCCACCAACAGTGCAAGAGGGTTCCCTTTTCTCCGCACCATCTCCAGCATTTGTTGTTTGTAGATTTTCTGGTGATGCCCATTCTAACTGGTGTGAGGTGATACCTCATTGTAGTTTTGATTTGCATTTCTCTAATAATTAGTGATGTTGAGCAGCTTTTCATGTGCTTCTTGGCCATCTGTATGTCTTCTTCAGAGAAATGTCTATTTAGGTCTTCTGCCCATTTTTGGATTGGGGTGTTTGTTTCTTTAATATTGAGCTGCATGAGCTGTTTATATATTTTGGAGATTAATTCTTTGTCCGTTGATTCGTTTGCAAATATTTTCTCCCATTCTGAGGGTTGTCTTTTCATCTTGTTTATGGTTTCCTTTGCTGTGCAAAACCTTTGAAGTTTCATTAGGTCCCATTTGTTTATTTTTGTTTTTATTTCCATTACTCTAGGAGGTGGATCAAAAAAGATCTTGCTGTGATTTATGTCAAAGAGTGTTCTTCCTATCTTTTCCTCTAAGAGTTTTATAGTGTCTGGCCTTACATTTAAGTCTTTAATCCATTTTGAGTTTATTTTTGTGTATGGTGTTAACAGAGTGTTCTAACTTCATTCTTTTACATGTAGCTGTCCAGTTTTCCCAGCACCACTTATTGAAGAGACTGTCTTTTCTCCATTGTATAAGCTTGCCTCCTTTGTCATAGATTAGTTGACCATAGGTGCGTGGGTTTATCTCTGGGCTTTCTATCTTGTTCCATTGATCTATGTTTCTGTTTTTGTGCCAGTACCATATTGTCTTGATGACTGTAGCTTTGTAGTATAGTCTGAAGTCAGGGAGTCTGATTCCTCCAGCTCCATTTTTTTCCCTCAAGACTGCTTTGGCTCTTCGGGGTCTGTTGTGTCTCCATACAAATTTTAAGATTTTTTGTTCTAGTTCTGTAAAAAATGCCATTGGTAATTTGATAGGGATTGCATTGAATCTGTAGATTGCTTTGGGTAGTGTAGTCATTTTCACAATATTGATTCTTCCAATCCAAGAACATGCTATATCTCTCCATCTGTTGTTATCATCTTTAATTTCTTTCATCAGTGTCTTATAGTTTTCTGCATACAGGTCTTTTGTCTCCCTAGGTAGGTTTATTCCTAGGTATTTTATTCATTTTGTTGCAATGGTAAATGGGAGTGTTTCCTTAATTTCTCTTTCAGATTTTTCATCATTGGTGTATAGGAATGCAAGAGATTTCTGTGCATTAATTTTGTATCCTGCTACTTTACCAAATTCATTGATTAGCTCTAGTAGTTTTCTGGTGGCATCTTTAGGATCCTCTATGTATAGTATCATGTCATCTGCAAACAGTGACAGTTTTACTTCCTCTTTTCCAATTTGTATTCCTTTTATTTCTTTTTCTTCTCTGATTGCCGTGACTAGGACTTCCAAAACTATGTTGAATAATAGTGGTGAGAGTGGACATCCTTGTCTTGTTCCTGATCTTAGAGGAAATGCTTTCAGTTTTTCACCATTGAGAATGATGTTTGCTGTGGGTTTGTCATATATGGCCTTTATTATGTTGAGGTAGGTTCCCTCTATGCCCACTTTCTGGAGAGTTTTTATCATAAATGGGTGTTGAATTTTGTCAAAAGCTTTTTCTGCATCTATTGAGATGATCATATGGTTTTTATTCTTTAATTTGTTAATATGGTGTATCACATTGATTGATTTGCACATATTGAAGAATCCTTGCATCCCTGGGATAAATCCCACTTGATCATGGTGTATGATCCTTTTAATGTGTTGTTGGATTCTGTTTCCTAGTATTTTGCTGAGGATTTTTGGATCTATATTCATCAGTGATATTCATCTGTAATTTTCTCTTTTTGTAGTATCTTTGTCTGGTTTTGGTATCAGGGTGATGGTGGCCTCATAGAATGAGTTTCGCAGTGTTCCTCTGAATTTTTTTGGAAGCGTTTGAGAAGGGTGGGTGTTAGCGCTTCTCTAAATGTTTGATAGAATTCACCTGTGAAGCCATCTGGTCCTGGACTTTTGTTTGTTGGAAGATTTTTAATCACAGTTTCAATTTCATTACTTGTGATTGGTCTGTTCATATTTTCTATTTCTTCCTGGTTCAGTCTTGGAAGGTTATACCTTTCTAAGAAATTGTCCATTTCTCCAGGTTGTCCATTTTATTGGCATAGAGTTGCTTGTAGTAGTCTCTGAGGAAGCTTTGTATTTCTGCAGTGTCTGTTGTAACTTCTCCTTTTTCATTTCTAATTTTATTGATTTGAGTTCTCTCCCTCTTTTTCCTTGATGAGTCTGGCTAAAGGTTTATCAATTTTGGTTATCATCTCAAAGAACCAGCTTTTAGTTTTATTGATCTTTGCTATTGTTTTCTTTGATTCTATTTCATTTATTTCTGCTCTGATCTTTATGATTTCTTTCCTTCTGCTAACTTTGGGTTTTGTTTGTTCTTCTTTCTCTAGTTCCTTTAGGTGTAAGGTTAGATTGTTTACTTGAGATTTTTCTTGTTTCTTGAGGTAGGCTTGTATTGCTATAAACTTCCCTCTTAGAGCTGCTTTTGCTTCATTCCATAAGTTTTGGATCATCGTGTTTTCATTGTCATTTGTCTCTAGGTATTTTTTAATTTCCTCTTTGATTTCTTCAGTGATCTCTTGGTTATTTAGTAGTGTATTGTTTCGCCTCCATGTGTTTGTATTTTTAATGTTTTTTTCCCTGTAATTGATTTCTAGTCTCATAGCGTTGTGGTCAGAAAAGATGCTTGATATGATTTCAATTTTCTTAAACTTACTGAGGCTTGATTTGTGACCCAAGATGTGATCTATGCTGGAGAATGTTCCATGTGCACTTGAGAAGAAAGTGTAATCTGCTGTTTTTGGATGGAGTGTCCTATAAATATCAATTAAATCTATCTGGTCTACTGTGTCATTTAAAGCTTGTGTTTCCTTATTAATTTTCTGTTTGGATGATCTGTCCATTGGTGTGAGGTGTTAAAGTCCCCCACCATTATTGTGTTACTGTCGATTTCCTCTTTTATAGCTGTTAGCAGTTGCCTTATGTATTGAGGTGCTCCTATGTTGGGTGCATATATATTTATAATTGTTATATCTTCTTCTTGGATTGATCCTTTTATCATTATGTAGTGTCCTTCCTTGTCTCTTGTAACATTCTTTATTTTAAAGTCTATTTTATCTGATATGAGTATTGCTACTCCAGCTTTCTTTTGATTTCGATTTGCATGGAACATCTTTTTCCATCCCCTCACTTTCAGTCTGTATGTGTCCTTAGGTCTGAAGTGGGTCTCTTGTTGACAGCATATATATGGGTCTTGTTTTTGTATCCATTCAGCGAACCTGTGTGTTTTGGTTGGAGCATTTAATCCATTCACGTTTAAGGTAATGATCGATATGTATGTTCCTACTACCATTTTCTTAATTGTTATGGGTTTGTTTTTGTAGGTCCTTTTCTTCTCTTGTGTTTCCCACTTAGAGAAGTTCCTTTAGCATTTGTTGTAGAGCTGGTTTGGTGGTGCTGAATTCTCTTAGCTTTTGCTTGTGTGTAAAGCTTTTGATTTCTCCATCAAATCTGAATGAGATCCTTGCCGGGTAGAGTAATCTTGGTTGTAGATTCTTCCCTTTCATCACTTTAAATATTTCATGCCACCCCCTTCTGGCTGTAGAGTTTCTGCTGAGAAATCAGCTGTTAACCTTATGGGAGTTCCCTTGTATGTTATTTGTCGTTTTTCCCTTGTTGCTCAATAATTTTTCTTTGTCTTTAATTTTTGCCGATTTGATTACTATGTGTCTTGGCATATTTCTCCTTGGGTTTATCCTGTATGGGCCTCTCTGTGCTTCCTGGACTTGGATGACTATTTCCTTTCCCATGATAGGGAATTTTTCTACTATAATCGCTTCAAATATTTTCTCGGGTCCTTTCTCTCTCTCTTCTCCTTCTGGGACCCCTGTGATGCGAATGTTGTTGCGTTTAATGTTTTCCCAGAGGTCTCTTAGGCTGTCTTCATTTCTTTTCATTCTTTTTTCTTTATTCTGTCCTGCAGCAATGAATTCCACCATTCTGTCTTCCAGGTCACTTATCCGTTCTTCTGCCTCAGTTATTCTGCTATTGATTCCTTCTAGTGTAGTTTTCATTTCAGTTATTGTATTGTTCATCTCCGTTTGTTTGTTCTTTAATTCTTCTAGGTCTTTGTTAAACATTTCTTGCATGTTCTTGATCTTTGCCTCCATTCTTTTCCCAAGGTCCTGGATCATCTTCACTATCATTATTGTGAATTCTTTTTCTGGAAGGCTGCCTATCTCCACTTCATTTAGTTGTTTTTCTGGGGTTTTATCTTGTTCCTTCATCTGGTACATAACCCTCTGTCTTTTCATCTTGTCTGTCTTTCTGCGAATGTGCTTTTTGTTCCACAGGCTGCAGGATTGTAGTTCTTCTTGCTTCTGTTGTCTGGTATTTGGCTTTTGGGAAGTCTGAGGTCTTGTGCAGCATTCAGTAGGTGTTCTGTAGTAGTTGTTCCACATGTAGATGTATTTTTGATGTACTTATGAAGAGGAAGGTGATCTCCACATCTTACTCTTCCGCCATCTTGAAGCTCTGTCAGGTTGCTTGTTTTCTTATTATTGAATTATGAGAGTTCTATATATATTTTGGACAAAAAAATTCTTTATCAAGGATGTGTTTTGAAATATTAATTCCCAATTTGTAGCTTTTCTTTTCACTATCTTAACACTGTCTTTCAAATAATAGAAGTTTTAAGTTTTGATTAAGGCCAAGATATTAGTTTTTTTACTCTTGTGGATTATGCTTTTGGTGTGGCATCTAAGAAATCTTTGCTTAACCCAAGAAAACAAAGATTTTCCTCCTTTGTTTTCTTCTAAAAGTTTTATAGTTTTAGGCTTTACACTGACTTCTATTATACATTTTGAATAAACCTTTGTATATGATGCAAAGTATGGGTCAGGGTTCTATATATAGCTATCTTCAATTATTCAAGCATCATTTATCGAAAAGACTGTCCTTTCTCCATTGTATTGCCTTTGCACTTTTGTCAAAAATCAGTGTATATGTGTGAAGTCTCTATTCTGTTCCACTGACCTCTGTCTGTATCCTTTTCCGATACCACATTGTCCTGATAACTCTAGCTTTATACTATCAGATACCATGAATCCTCTGATGTTTTTCTTTTGCAGAATTGTTTTGGTTATTGTACCATCTTTAACTTTCCATACAAATTTTAGAATTGACTTGTTAATTTCTACCAAGAAAAGTCTACTGATCTTGATTTGGATTTCATTGAATTTACAGACAATTTGGGGAGAATTAACATCATAGCAATATCAAGTCTTCTAACCAGTAAACATGGCTTACCTTTCCATTTATTTAGGTCTTCTTTGAATTTTTTTCATTAGCATTTTGGAGATTTCAGCATACAGATCGTGTACATATTTTTTAGTTTCATACCTAAGTATTTCATTTTTTGGTGTTATTTTAAAGGCATTGTTTTTAAAATTTAATTTCCAATTTTTCCTTTCTAGTATATAGAAATTCAATTAATTTTGCATATTAACCTTGTATCCTGAAACCATGCTAACCTCCCTTATTCATTTCAGTGGCTTTGTGTGTGTGTGTGTGTGTGTGTGTGTGTGTGTGTGTGTGTGTGTGTGTGTGTGTTAGATTCTTTCAGATTTTCCATGTAGTAATCATGCTGTTTACAAAGAGATTATTTTATTTCTTCTCTTTCCACCTGCATGCCTTTGTTTTTCTTACCTCATTGCATTGGCTAGGACATTCAGTACAATGTTGAAGTTGAATAGATGTGGTGAGAGTGGATATTCTTGTATTATTCCTGATCTTAGGGAGAAAGTAGTTGGTCTTTCACCATTAAGTAAGATTTTAGCTGTAGATATCCTATATCAGGCTGAGGAAGTTCCTTACTTTCCTAGTTTGCTTAGGGCTTTGAATTCAAATGGATGTTGAATTTTATTTTATTTTTATTTATTGTGGTGGTCATATGATTTTTCTTCTTCAGTCTATTGATATGATGACTTACATTGACCTTTTTAAAAATTATATACCATCTCTTTTGTTTATTTCTTTTTTTTTCTTTTATTTAAACATCTTTATTGGAGTCTAATTGCTTTACAATATTATGTTAGTTTCTGCTGTATAATAAAGTGAATCAGCTATACGTATACACATATCCCCATATCCCCTGCCTCTTTTGTCTCCCTCCCACCCTCCCTATTTCACCCCTCTAGGTGGTCACAGAGCACGGAGCTGATCTCCCTGTGCTATGAAGCTGCTTCCCACTAACTATCTGTTTTACATTTGTTAGTGTATATATGTCCATGTCACTCTCTCACTTCATCCCACCTTACCCTTCCCCCTCCCTGTGTCCTGAAGTCCATTCTCTGTGTCTGTGTCTTTATTCCTGTCCTGCCCCTACGTTCTTCAGAACCATTTTTTTTTTAGATTCCATATATATGTGTTAGCATACAGTATTTGTTTTTCTCTTTCTGACTTACTTACATTGACTTTTAAGTGTTGAGAAAGTCCTGCATTCCTGGGATAAACCTACATAGTCATGATGTATTATCCTTGGTTAAGGTAGGGTTTGCCAGGCTTCTCCTCTGTAAATTTTTTATTTTTCCCCTTTCCATACCCTGTTATTTGGATATGAGTCATTAAGTCCAGCCCACATTCAAAGGAGGGAGAATTAAGCTCCACCTCCTGGAGGGAGGAATAACTACTTATATTATTTGGAATTCTTCTGTAAGTAAGATTTATCACTTCTCCCCCTCCTTCTATTTTAACTTCTCTATGTCTCTGTATTTTTTGTTTGTTTGTTTTTATGTCTCTGTATTTAAAGTGAGTTTCTTGTAGACCACATATAGTTGAGTCTTGCTTATTTATCCAATCTGACAATCTGTGTCTTTTAACTGGTGTGTTTAGACCATTCACATTTAATATACAGAGAGTCTTCACTTTGTACCATTCCAATAGGCACAAATTTGGTACCACAGTTTCGTTAAATAATACCAGTCCCCCAACAGCAGGGTTCAAATTTCAGTTACTATGGTATAGTAACTGTCAGTAATGGCATAAAGCACAAAATTTGCTGCTAGATCTTTGTTCCACAAATCATTATGTAAGTGAAAGGTGCATATCATGATCAGTGATTGGCCACTGTGTATCTGCTTTTGGGTTCACACACAGACTGCAAAGAATGTAGTGGTATTGCCTTCTTTTCTCTCAGTGATAAATCCACATGATTTTTTACAAAAATTGATAACTGAAAGATAGAATTGGTTAACAAAGCTGAAAGTGCAGCAAAAAAACTGAAAACTGATGGTGCTGAAAGTGAAATAAAAATTGATTATAAGTAGAATTCTAGAAGAAATAGCTGACTATTGGAATGTTGATATTGCCACCATTCACAAGACTCTGGTAATGCAGCCAGAGGAACTTTAAGGTTAACTTATTGACAAAAATGAGAAAAGTGGTTGTGATGAAAGGGTGATCATGTTCCAGAGGACGTGATGCCAGAAAAAAAAAAATTCACATTAAAGAAACCCAGAAGTATTTCATAATATTGAAAGTACAAAGGATAAAATGTTGGAAACTGGGCATATAGTCAGTGTACAAATATACCTATTGATTTAAATTTTATTTGGCTCTCAATATAATTACTGGAATACATTAAACTTTAATACTTAAAGTCAAGTATTCCATAGTCCAAATCTGGCCTGTAGCCTGTTTTTCTATGCTTCTCAAGCTAAGAAAGGTTTTTACAATTTTTAAGGGTTGCAAAAACAAAACAAAACAAAATAAAAAGAATATGTACAGAGATTATATGTGGCATGCAGTGCTTATAATATTTTCTATCTGACCCTTTACGTAAAAAGTTTGTTCACCCCTGCTTAAAACTGATTCTTACTTTTTAGTGCACTTCTTACTTTTGGTGAAAAATACATTTCCTTCTGTAGAGAGTAAGTTAAAAATATGAGTGATATTAAGAAAAAACTGACAAAAAATAAAAGGAAATAGACAAATTTACAATCATAGTTTGAGACTTTAACATACCTCTCTTAGCAATGGATGGAATGAATGGGCAAAAAAAATTAATAGAGACATAAATTTGAATAATATGATTAAGTTGACTTAACTGAATATATTCATAACACTGCACTTAATAAATGCAGAATATGTGCTCATCTAAGTTGGTCATATGCAAAGACCAAGAAGCAAGTCAGATTTCAAATAATTGAAAGCATACATAGTATGTCCTCTAAACAATGGAGTTAGGCTGGAAATCAATAACAAAAAGGATATGTAAAAAGTACTCAAATTTATATACTTCTAAATATTCCATGGGTTGAAGAAGAAATTGCAATGGAAATTAGAAAATGTTTTGAATTAAATGATAATGAAAATATGACATAACAAACTTAGGGAATTTGGCTAAAGTAGTGCTTTGTGTGAAGTTTATAACCTTCTGTTTATATATCAGAAACAAATAACAGTTGAAATTAATGAGCTAAGGGTGTGTACCAATAAGTTAAGAAAATAGGAAAATTAAACCTTGAAAAAGTAAAAAGAAGGAAGAAATAATAAAGGTAAGAGCAGATACCAATAAAATAGAAAACAAATATCTAGTAGAAAGAATGAGGGCTTCCCTGGTGGTGCAGTGGTTGAGAGTCTGCCTGCCAATGCAGGGGACACGGGTTTGAGCCCTGGTCTGGGAAGATCCCACATGCCGCGGAGCAACTGGGCCCGTGAGCCACAATTGCTGAGCCTGCGTGTCTGGAGCCTGTGCTCTGCAACAAGAGAGGCCGTGGTAGTGAGGGGCCCGAGCACCGCGATGAAGAGTGGCTCCTGCTTGCCACAACTAGAGAAGGCCCTCGCACAGAAACGAAGACCCAACGCAGCCATAAATAAAATAAATAAATAAATAAAAATTAAAAAAAAAAAGAATCAGTAAGGTCAAAATTTGGTTCTTTGAAAATAATAATAAAATGGATAAACTCCTAGAGAGACTGATCAAGGAAAAAACAGAAAGGCATAAATAACCAGCATCAGGAATGAAAATGTACATCACCACAGATTTTACAGATGTTACAAAAATAATTAGAGGATATTGTAAACAACCTTATTCCAATAAATTTGAAGGTTTAAATAAAATGGACAAATTTCTTAGACAAAGTTAATTTACTGAACTGAAACAGACAAAAGAGATAATCAAAATAGTCCTATACCTGTTAAAGAAATTAAACCTACAATTATAAACCTACTCCCAAAGAAAACTACAAATTCAAATGGCTTCACTGGTAAATTCTTCCAAACTTATTTCTTTAAGGAAAAAATATTACCAATTTTATCCAAACTCTTCAAGAGAATGTAAAAAGAGATAGTACTCACTCACTGAAGGCAAAACTAACCTGGATACTAAAACCTAAGGAAAACATAGGAAAGGGAAAATTTAGGACAGCCTCATGCATGAACAACAATGGTAAACAAAATATTAGCAAATGAAATCTAGCAATACATAAACAGGATGATATATCATAGCTAATTTGGCTTATTCCTCAGATGCATAGGGAATTAATAGGGGTGTCAGAGGAACCAGATAAAACAGATTAAATAAGAACCAGAGTCTTATAACATAATACCCACAATGTCAAAGTTTCTATTGAAAATCACTCACCATACCAAGAACCAGGAAGATCTTAAACTGAATAAAAAAACAAGGAATAGATACCAGCACTGAGATGACAGAGATCTTAGAATCTACCTGACAAAAGTTTTAAAGCAGCCATCATAAAAATGTTCCACAAGAAATTACAGAAACACTTGAAACAAATGAAAAAATATAAAAACTCAGCAAAGAAATAGAAAGATTCCACAAAGAAATAGAATATATAAAGAGGAACCAAGTTGAATTTTTTAATTGTGTTAAAATATACATAACAGGGACTTCCCTAGTGGCGCAGTGGTTAAACTCATGCTCCCAATGCAGGGGGCCTGGGTTCCACCCCTGGTCAGGGAACCAGATCCCACATGCATGCCACAACTAAGAGTTTGCATGCCACAACTAAGGAGCCCGCCTGCCACAACTGAGCCCATGTGCCACAACTAAGAAGCCGGCAAGCTGCAACTAAGGAGCATGCCTGCTGCAACTAAGACCTGGTGCAACCAAATAAATAAATCAATAAAAATACACTTAACAGGGAATTCGCTGGTGGTGCAGTGGTTAGGACTCAGCACTTTCATTGCTGTGGCCCGGGTTCAATCCCTGGTTGGGGAACTAAGATCCCACAAGCTGCGTGGTGTGGCAAAAAAACAAACAAAGAAACAACAAAGAAAACCCCACAATCCATTTACCATCTTAACCATTTTTAAGTATATATTTTTTAACAAATTGAAATTTTGGAACAGAAAGCTACAGTCATCTAAATACAAATTCAGTGGATGGCTCAACAACAGAATGTAGGGGGCAGGGGAATCAGTGAGCTAGAACAGCAGTCCCCAACGTTTTTGGCACCAGGGACCGGTTTTGTGGAAGACAATTTTTCCACAGACGGGGTGGGGGGATGCTTCAGGTGGTAGTGTGAGTGATGGGGAGGGATGGGGAGCGGCAGACGGAGCTTTGCTTGCTCGCTTGCCCGCCGCTCTCCTCCTGCTGTGCGGCCTGGTTCCTAACCAGCCACGGACCGGAAATGGACTCGTACTGGTCCGCGGCCTGGGGGTTGGGGACCCCTGAACTAGAAGACAGAAAAATAGAAATTACCCAGTCTGATCAGTGGAGAGAAAATAGACTGGGGGAAAAAGATTAACAGAGCCTCAAGGACCTGTGGGATTGTAGCAAGAGAGCTAACATTTGTATCATTGTAGCCCAGAAGGAGAAACAATAGAGGGCAAAGCTGAAAAAAGTACTCAAAGAAATACTGGCTGAAAACTTCCAAAATTTGGCAAAATATATAAACCTACAGCTTCAAGATGAGCCAAACCCAAACAGGATCAAACCAAAGAAATCCACACTAAGACACAGTCAGACTTCTAAAAACTAAAGACAGAGAAAAATCTTGAAAGCAGGAAGAGAAAAACAACACCTTACCTACATGAGGAAAAAATTCAAAAGACAGTGGCTTTCTCATCAGAAACCATGGAGAAGAAAAGAAAGTGGCACAGTTTTTTTAAGTGCTGAAAGAAAAGCACTGTCAACCCAGAATCTTATATCTAGTGAAGATATCCTTTAGGAATAAAGGAGAAATCAAGACATTCTAAGATGAAGAAAAATGAAGATAATTTAGGGTCACTAGTATAATGACCCTAAGCAATGGCTAAAGAAAATTCTCTAAATTGAAGGGAAATGATAAAAGAAGGAATCTTGGCACCTCAGAAAAGAAGAAAGAACATGGTAAAACAAAAATATGGGTAAAAACAATAGACTTCCTTTTTCCTCTTGAGTTTTCTAAATTATATATGATGTTTGAAACAAAAATTATAACACTGTCTGATGTGGCTCTAAGTGTATGTAGAGGAAATAAGCATGCAACTATCATGAGATCCAGCAATTATGCTCCGGGCATTTATCTTAAAGAAATGAAAACATATGTTCATACAAAAACCTGTACACAAATGTTTATAGCAACTTTATTCATAGTAGCCAAAAACTGGAAACAACCCATACATCCTTCAGCTGGTGAATGGTTTAACAACTGTGGTACACTCATACTCTGGATTACTAGTCAGCAGTAAAAAGGTATAAACTACTGATATAAGCAACAACCTGGATAAAATCTCCAGAGAATTATGCTGAGTGAAAAAAAACAATCCCAAAATGTTATACATCATATGAGTCCATTTATCTAACATATTTGAAATGATAAAATTATAGAAATGGAGAACAGATTAGTGGTTGCCAGGGTTTAAAGGGGTGTGGGGTGAGAGGGGAGCGGCTGTGGCTATAAAAAGACAACATGAGGAATCCTTGTGGTGAAAATGTTCAGTATCTTGGCTGAATCAATATTTCAGTGGTCATATTGTACTATAGTTTGGCAATATATTATTATTGGGAAAAACTGAGTTAAGAGTACAAAGGAGCTCATTGTATTATTTCTTACAACTGCATGTGAATCTACAATTATCTCAAAATCAGAAGTTTAGTTAAAAACAAAGACACCAGTAGGAGAATGAAATACCAAGCCATAGAATAAAAAAAGTATTTGTAATACATATAACTGATAAAAAATTAGTACCCAGAATACATACATAATTCCTATAAATAACTAAGAAAAAGAAAGACAACCCATTAAAAAAAAAAAAGAAATGTTAAAGTTCTAAATCACTTTACAAAGGAAGATATTCAAATGACCAATACACATATCAAAACAACTGCTCAACGTTATGGGTGATCAGGGAAATAGAAATTAAACCCACAAAGAGCTACCACAACAGAGTCTTCAGGATGGCAAAACAAACAAAAGGAAATATCAAGTGTTGACAAAGATATATATGATCTGGAATGCTCATATATTGCTAGTAGGAAAATAAATCAGTATAAACACCTTGGAAAACTGTTTGGCATTATCTACTAAAACTGAGCATATATTTACCCTGTGACTCAGCAATTCTTCTTTTTGATATGTATCCAACAGTGACACATACATATTTACATTAAAAGACATGTACAAGAATGTTCATAATGGTATTACTCATAATAGCTCTATGGTATAAACCACTGAAATTCCCATCAGCAGTAGAATGGATACAAAATTGGGGTATGTTCATACATACATTCATATATATTTATCCCTGATGCCTCTCTTTCCCTCATTCCTATCCATCAGCCAGTCCTCATGGCTCCACCTCCAAAACATAACCTGAATTTGTTCACTTCTCCTCATATCCATTGATACCATCCTCCTCAAATCCACCGTCATTTCTCACCTGGTTTACCAATATAGCCTTTTAACTAGTCTTCTTGGTTCTACTCATGCTCCCCTATGATTCATTATCTGTAAAGCAGTCAGAATGGTCTTATTAAAATATAAATCAGATCACCTCATCCTCCTGTTTAAACTTTTCAGTGAGTTCTCATTGTAATTAGGATTAAATCCACTCCTCATCATGGTTTGAAAGGCTGCCATACTGGTTCTGCTATAGTCTAAGGCATTTAAAAAGAAAGATCCTAAGATATACTGAGTGGCTTAAACAAATTAAGAGTTTATTTCTCTCTCACACAAGGGTTGAAAGGAAGATAGTCCCAGGTTGTCAGGGCATCTCTGCCAGACTCAACCTGGAGTTCCATCTTTGGCTCCAAAGTGCTTGCTCATCACATCTGCATCCCAGCTAGCCAGAGATGAAAAATGAAAAGGGGAAGCCATGCCCAGAAGTTTCCCTTTCCACTTCTGCTTACATCCTCATTGTCTAGAACCTGGGCACATGGCACACCTAACTGAAAGGAAGACTAGAAAATGTCTTTGGCCAAGCTGACATGTGCCCACCCATGACTCTATTACTGTGGAAGTAGGTAAGAATGAACACTGAGGACAACTCATAGTCCTGCTCTACCCTACATCATTTCAGTCTTCTCTACCTCTCCAGCCTTATCTCTTCCCTCTCTCTTGGCCCTCTAGCCACACTAGCCTTCTTGCTCATTCCCTCCTTAGTCCCCCAGGCTATTGTGCCTGTGCTGTCCTACATCTGAAATACTGTTCCCTAGATCTTTACATGACTGGCTCCTTCTCATCATCTGGATCTCAACATCTTCCAAGACACATTCCCTGACCCTTCCCTCCCAAGCAAAGCAATCACTTCCTTTTATCACTCTCTAGTCCATGTTGTTTTATTTTATTTCTAGCACTTATCCCTAGCTTAAATTCTCATTTACTTACCTGCTAGACTATAAGCACCATGAGAGTAGAAATGTTGTCTGACTTATTCTCTGTCAGCTACCTTGGATAGCTTCTCCCCAGCTACCTTGGATAAAGCAAGCTACCTTCTCTCCAGCTACCTTGGATAAAGCAAGCATTCAACAAATATTTGTTGAACAGAAGGATTAATTTAGCCAAAACCCCTCATTTTATAACTGGTAAAGCTGAGGCCCAGAGAAAGTAAATGGCTTGCGTGAGGTTCTGCAACTAGTTAATAGATTTCCAGGTCAGTGCTTTTCTCCTATTTCATCCAGCCTCCTCTTTGAAGTCTTCTATTATCTCACCTCTCAGCAATCATTCCTCTGAACACCTATAGTACTAGACTTTAACATCCATTTGGTTTTCAGTCTATAATACTTTGTATTGTTATTTGTTTTTATTATATTTGTCTTATTTTCCCAACCAAGCTGCAAATCCCTTGAAAACACCAACTTTCTAACACATAGAGAACACAGGCCCTGAGTAGGTATTTCACAAAGAGACTAAAGTTACTTTATTCAGTAAAGTGAAACTCAGATTCATTACAAGTTTCCTCCTGTCCTATTATTGAAGATAAAAGATTTTGGTAATTTCTGTGTATCCCCAACTAACATACAGGCAAGACTGTCTTACCGGTAGTCAAAATCTTACGTGCTTCATCAAAACTATGCAGAGGAGCCACTCTGGGTGTAATGGGTGGATTCTGAAAGGTAATTCTTGCTGTTGGTGGAATCAATCCTTGTTCTATCATACTTAAAATACCTAAAAAGGAAGGTTAGAAGAATATGAGTTTAACTTCAAGCATTTCCACAAAGTCTGAACTCTATAAATTTCACAAGTGTAACTTACTCTATTCATTAGTTTATTTGTGAGACTACATTTAGTGCCTTAATCTTTTGCAAGAAAAAATAGCCATAGTACTGTTCATTTAAGCCTAATCTAACCCAAGAAAAAATGGCATTTCTAATAATGGTATTATGAAATAAACTTGTACTATGATAATTTCATTTTAAGGTAGAAATATAATTCCAATGCAAACAGAAACTTCTTTATACTTAATGGCATTTTCAATTATTGATAATATTGGTATTCTTTTTAAATTTCAGAGAAATCAGGTACACAGTCAATAACTAAGGAGATCTTTGGTTCTGAAAGAAAGAAAATCTGTGTGCTTGAAATCATGCTCCTGTTGTTACAATGAGTCATATTTCATTTTTAAAAAAGAGTTATTTTTAGACATTTCTCATATTACCAGATGATGTGAATGCCCAAGTAGGTTGTTTTAGTGTTACTGGGCAACATGGTTAGTATTAATGTGACTAATTTACAATTCCTAGAACTCATACTGTGTCAATATGACTGGTGCCAAGGTTTTTTAAGGACAAGAGACATTGTTTTAAAAAAATGAATAAATCAATGAGTAAATGAATAATTGAGCAAAACCTGCTGTGAGGGGCAAAACTCACATTAAGGTGGATCTATGGTATTGAAGCCAGAAACCCAGAAACTCAGGGAGTACTTGACATAGACCTGTGATAGGGCTTCAGCTTCTTGTTGTTCTCAGCTAATAGGAAGAAAAATAAAGAACCCTGGGTCTCAATGAAATCCAAGTAAAAAACTGTGTCCTAAGCTGGACTAGGTTGAAGAAGTTGGCACACATCCTACGAGGGATAAATATTGTTTTCATTTGCTTTATTATTTCTAAGGAGTATATTATGTCACATTCAGGAAATTAAAGTCTAGGGTTATAGGAATTCAGAAGAATGATCGCTGAGGGATGGGAGAGCTGAAGAAGACTTCACTAAGAACAATGATTCCAAAACAATGATGGTAAATGATTCTAAAACAATGATTCCAAAGAGAAGTCTTCAGTTTACTTACTGCAGGATTATCTGGGGCAAGAATTTATTATTAAAAATGGAGATTCCCAGGCCCCATCCCAGACCTGTCCAAATTTCTGAGGCCCCTGGGAATCTGCATTATGGAAGCCTCCAGGAGATATTTATGTGCATTGAAGTTTGAGAATCACTAGAATTGGGGCCAGTAATCTACATTTTAAATAAGCACTCCAGGTCGATCTTTTGCACTGTTAAAACTTAAGAACTACTGATCCCAAGTACAACTCTTCAAGCCCTTTTCAAAATTAGTACTCCAGGTTTTAATTGTTATAACACCAGAATTTAACTACTTTAAAATATAAAGACTAATTCTTTGTCCTCACAAATATTTTCCACCTATAAATATCATATCCCATGTCCAAGAACTGTGCCTACTTTGCAGATGTGAAAAACAGAGTTGCTTCTAATTCAGTGTATTTTCATTACTAGAATGAGTTTCATTCTCTGAGAATCCCAAAGAACATGAGTATGATTTTAACCCTTGCTTTAGTACTAGTGGAAGCAATTCACTTAATTTTAGACAAACACACGTGTGCATTTACCATTGAAAGGAAAAAGTTATGATTTTGGAATAAGCAAAAGAGATTACTGGTTATCTTTTCATCGAAATGCTGGAAACTGAAGATTATCTGACCCTATAATCACCTTTGTTTTTGATTAATCTCTTTTACAATTCTGTAGAGATTAAGGTTAGTTTATAGAAAACCGAAAGCAGTGCAAATAATTCTTGTTTATACATATCCAAATAAATTTTGTCACATGGAGGGACAGTACTTTTCCTACCCCCCAAAATTCAGTTCTGCATGCATTTGCAAATTTATTTCCAAATTTTTGATTTGTAAATTTGTCTGCTGTTTGAATTCTTCTTTGAATCAATTGTAACATTTTACTGGTTCCCTCATTTAATTAATGAGTTAAACAGAATCTTTGATGTGTTCATTTTATAGTTGTATAAGAGTCATGGTTTAACTTTAAAAAATATATATCCTTTAACAGTTTTGGAGATCCCACCAAGATGAGCAAAAGAGTCACCTGAAATTGCCAGAAATGGTACATATCAAAGGGAACCAAGCCAGGCACTTATTTTCTTGGCACCCATAGGTGAATTCAAAGTGACAATAGAACTTTGCTGACTCTTGTTTTTCTAATTTTGATATTACTCCATATTAATGGCTGATAAGTTAGTCCTTGTTGGTGGCTACGACTGAGAATTTGGTGAGTTTTGTAAATGGATCTCACAGAGATCTATTCCCTATCGAGTGAGAGACAGTAGAGAATATGGTTTGTAGACTTCTGTTTGTCTATGTGTGTATTTTGAGCTCAATTCAACCAGGAATTTCATACCCACAAGGAAGGAGACTAACTTTTTGCTATCTGGACCATTACATTTTTGTGTTTCTGTGTTTATTTTTCGTTTGTGGCTGAAATTGTAGGATTGAAGCTATAAACTCTCTCTGTATCTGTATGTCTCTGTATCTGTAATTCAGAAAGGCCTTTATTTCTCATTGTGAATGTAGAATGTTTTCCTGTCTCCAGATGGTATTAATAAGTTAGATTGTAAAATCTCAAATTAAAGGAGCTGTGTTCTGATTGACTTATAGAGAGAAATGAGCACTTACAGGAATTGAATATTCCTAAAATTCCCAGAAAATAAGGAAATTGAACTTCCACTACTTTAGATGAGCTCCCTCTCACCTCCCGAATTCAGAAACTCTGACTGAGCTTCCTTACTTTTCATGGCAATATGGGTTATTTGCATAGTTTCAATAAGAATCTTTTCTTCTTTTATTAAGATATAATTGAAAAAACTGCTTATGCAACCAAGAACTTGCCTGGAATTTCATATTTAAGAATGATGTTATTAGTCAGGTATAATAAGTTACATTTAAAGAACTAAGCTTGACTTTATGGAACCAAATGCTTACAAAGCCCTCCCAGAAAAACTGGCCTGATACATGGCTTACAGGATTTCCATCCTTACAGGTGGAAAGGAATGTCATTTCCCAACAGGTCCAAGAACCTTAGGATATTTGGAGCATCTCTAGAGGAGAGGAATGTATCCAAATTTATAGGTTCTGTAGTTGAAATATGGTGGACAGAGTTTCTTGGGCTTGATTTTCTAGCCTCAGTTTAGCAAGTAATAGAGGATTAAAAACTTCAATCTGAGATTCCTTATGAAAACCCAACAGAGCAAACTTAAGATGGCCTATGTGTTGATTAACATTCTTGCTGAATCTATGTAAATTATCAGGCCAAACCTAATGAGACCAGCCTTATTTTGTGAATAATTTTTTTAGATCATTTTGTTTCAAAAATGGGGGAAGATTATAGGAAATTTTTTTTTAATGTTTTAGAATAAGCAAAAGAGATTACTGGATACCTTTTCAATGGAATGCATTCAGGAATTATCTGAACCTAGTCTTTGACTAGGCTATTTTACAACTCTGTAGAGATTAAGGTTAACTTGTGGGGAAAAAACTGATAATAATGCAAAAAATTCATATCTATAGACATGAAAAAAAATTCTGTCTGGTGAAGGGACATTCCTTCTTTCCATAGAAATGTCAATTTTCCATCTATTTGCAAATTTATTTCAATATTCCTGATCTACAAAGATATGTTCTTTGGACTCTCCTTTGGACCAGTTGTGACAGCTTACAAATTCTCTCCTTTAACTGATGAGTTAAGTAAATAAAATTTTTGACATGTGTTCATTTGTAAGAGAGTCAGGATTTTACCTGTTTTTGAAAATCATCCCTTAACACCTTTGTCTCATTTAATTTTCAAAACTCTCACTTTCCTGTTGACTAGATTAGGAATTAGAAATTCATTCATTGTGTCAGTCATTCAACCAATATTTAAGTGCCTGTTATAATATCCCCACTGAGGAACTATTCTGGAGAGTGGGGATTCAATGGTGAACCAGACAGACCTCATGGAGCCTTTAGTGGTGGAGAAGACATTAAATAAATCCACAAATAAATATATAATTACAAATTGTGATCATCTATAAAGGAAAAAGACAGATGCTTGAGGAAATGACTTTTACAGGCAGAGGTAAAAGCACTTGTGAAGGCCTGATGTGAAAAAGTGCTTGGCCTGATAAGGAAGAGAGAGAAGTCCCATGTGACTGGAGCACAGAGAAAGCGGAATGAGATGAGAATGGAAGGGAGGCCACGTCAGGCATGCCTTGTTTATAGAGTTTAGAGTTTATTCTAAGATCAGAGAGCAACTTGCCCACTGTCACACAGAGCCTAAACGGAAAATTTTTATTATGAGACTTATATTCTTAACCATTGTGGAGGGGTTGGGGGAGCTTTCTTCTTTGGATTTAGCAAGATAATTCAAGAAGAAGTAGAGAAGTTTGCCCTGCATTTTCCAAAACTATTCTCTCTTCTGGATGTTGTTCATCTTTCACCACATGCTGGACTTGTGTAGATCTGGGGTGACTTAAATGACAGTTCAGAGCATCAGGACATGTAAAAATCTGGACACTCCATCTACATTTGTGTGGCTTGTGCTTTCCTGGCGCTCATATTACCTTGCACAGTACCAGACATATGGCAAGTACTCAGTAAATATGTGTTGATTAATTGGTTAATTAATTACAAATATTATGGTAGGCCATGTGTTCTCTGGCAGATAATTGAGGGATGAAAATATCATGTTTTTCTGGACCAAGTTGCCATGGCTCTAGATTTACCTTTGTTTTGCAACAATTTTTTATTGTGTCTACCACTAAAGCAAGTATAGATAGATTGACTGATTGATTCATTCATTCATTCATTATTTTATTCATCTTAATTTGACCCAGGAAGAATGTAAATGCTTCTAAAGCAAGAAGTAGAAACTCTGCTGAAGTTTTCCCAGGGAGTAAATATTATGTAAACCAACTAAAAGCATGTGTCACAAAGATTTCTAAACAGTAATGATTTGTAACTAGGAAAGTAATTGTTACAGTTGCAGGAAGTTTAATCAATTAAGAGACTTATAATGATGCGGGGCTGTCTTGAGTTTTGCTCTACCCCACCACTGACTGGGTCAGCAGACAGAGGATACGGGAGCTACAAGATGGGGGACTTTAAATCTTCAGGTACCAGAAGAACCCTGGGGAACCAACTTTAGATCCAAAATACTCCAGACGACAGTTAGAAAGTGAGATAGAAATAATTAAAGATCATCTCACTTGCTCATATTTGAGATACAAAAGGTGATCCACTTAATTCTTTAGGGGGACTTCCCTGGTGGCGCAGTGGATAAGACTCCACACTCCCAATGCAGGGGGCCTGGGTTCGATCCCTGGTCAGGGAACTAGATCCATGTGCATGCTGCAACGAAGAGTTCACATGCCACAACTAAGGAGCCCTGGAGCCGCAACTAAGGAGCCCACCTGCCATAACTAAGACCTGGTGCAACCAAAAAAAAAAAAAAAAAAAAAGAATTCTTTAACATGTCAGTCAATTAAGTAGCAGGGAGAAGTAAAGAGGGTTACACTTGAGACACTCAGTCCTTAGTCATTTGCTTACTCTTTCATTTGCTTATTCATTCAACCAACAATTTAGTATCTACAAAATGCTATATATGGTTCTAAGCACTGGGGATACTGAGATAAAGATGACATGACCTTTTGCTTAAAAAACAAGAAATCCACTGGTTTCACAAAGTCTGGTATTTCGACTAAGACATGCATAGTTTAAATGCTAATTGCATTAATTCTGGCTTCATATTTTTGCATAATAGTATATTGAAATAAGTTTTCAAATGCTATCAGAAAAGCATCAGAAACTATCTGCTCAGAAGCTTGAAAAATTATAATAATATCACTTAAACACAATAATAATTTTAATGTGTAATAACATCAACATCTAAATCAATAGTAAATCTATAGAATCATGGATTTTAGAGGTGGGAAGGGACTCTAGTCCAACCTTCTGATTTACAGAGAAGGAAACTCAGGCCACAGTGAGGACTTGACTCGTCTGAAGTCATCTTGGAGAATTAGTGGCTGAATCCAAATTCAAACTCAGGCCCCCAGTCCCACCTAAGTGCTCTTTCCCTATGTTCCTAAACATATAAAATGGTTATTGAATCACTAACCTTTATTGGCATCCACTTGTAAGACTGGCACAGGGGTGAAATAGGGATTCGTGCGATGAGGAGCTGGCAGAACCGTGAGGTTGGATATGGTGGACCCTTTTATTAACTTCTGAGCCTTCACCTAAATGATCAAAAATTTGTTTTCAGCAGACATTTTTGCCTTCAAAATGAACACAGTTTTCTTCTTGTAAACAATAAATAAGATTATGAATAGTTTCATTAAGTTTTAATAAAGTAGCAGTATCAGCTCCAATTTTATTGCTAGTGAGTACCCTGTGCTATTGTCTACTGTAAGGAGTTTGTGTAATTTAAAATAGTTAATTAAATCCAATTAACATGTTGTGATTTCCACTATGCAAAGTCAGTATAGTAGTTAATAAAGGAACTATTAAGATTTTGTTCAGTTTTAATGACTACAATATAAAAGAAGTGCTAAATCTTGACAGGAGGCTTTGAATACAGCAAAGTTTTGTACAGGCAAATTTTCTAGGAAATACATACTAGAGTTTTGAGGATAAAGAAAAACTGGGAGAATGTAAAAAATATATCAGTCTACATTAACAGGTTAAGGATAAACTCTGAGCATACTCTTGCAGATCTTAGAAATGGTTAAAGACATGATGTCTAGATCACTTACAGTAGATATTACTTTTCCTAAAGTCATTACATGCTTTTATTATAGTTATGAAATATGAATTGTTTCTATTAAATGGTTTCTAGATTTCAAAGATTATATGTATTGCAAATAAATCACATTTAATTGTAGAGCCCAAGCACATTATTTTACCTTTATTATAGGAGGTTATGAATTACCTGGGCCCTCTCAGCAAGGAAGACGCAACTGTTTGGTATTTATAGACTGTTTTAAATTTTCCAGTCGTTTTCCAAACATTAATTAATTTGCACAACTTCCAAGGGAACTAGGTAACGGTTTGCTATTTAACTAATAAAGAACCAAGTCAGAAAGCTTAGTAGATTTGTCTCAGGTCACGTAGAGTACTAGATATGCAAAGATTATTCAATTTGAAGATTAATCTGATTCTGCATTAGTGAAACTTGCCATTGGACTCAGTTGTAGTACATCTTATTGTTCATCAAGGTCATGATGACCTTAAGGAAAAAGAAAGGGAAAGTTTCATCAAGACTCTGGGGAGAAAATCACTTTGCAAAATAAATATCTATTGGCTGAGAAATGTCTGTGAACAAAGTTATTTTAGGGCCACACTGCCACGATGCGGTACTTAAGGGCAACTATAAGCAACTACCATCCTATGGACACCAAACCCTTCGGCGATGTTTGGTGAGGACAGTTTAAAATGACTACAAATAGGATTTTTAACAGGAAAGAGCAGACTGTTAATGCAATCGGTTTCCTTCCAGGCGAGTGGGAAGAGGAAAGGTCAGTGCTCTGGGTCTTGCCTTGATGAGAGTGTGTATGCGCATCGTGTGATTGTGGAACTTCTGTCTTGCTGATGCACCTTGGTCTCCTTTCCTCATCCTCCACTCTCCTTTCCCCACCTCACCTCCAGAGAGGAGTAGTTTCCAGGAGCTCCTCCTAACCAGGGAGGCTGAGATAATCACCCAGTGTACTGTGCTCCAGACATGGCACAGGCATAGCCGAGGATACTCAGTATCAAAAATGGAAGGGTCTCCAGTTATCTGATTGATCTCAGGGTCAGGGAGGCAAAGGTAAATTGAAGGAAGAAAGATTCCACTTAAATAAAATTGTCAAGTACTGTGAAGGTGTAAAATATAGTTTTGGCAGTTTCGGGGCTTACAGCATCATTTATCTGGATTTTCTGAAAGCCTTTGACAAAGTACACCTGACAACCTGCTCTTGAAAGCTAAAGTAGCAGGATCTGACATCAAACACAATGTAAAGTGTGACACAAAGATGAGGGTGGAAGGCAGATGATGTTCGGATTCTCTCAGGCAGTCAGCACATTCATAACACTGGTTTCTTTAATTCTTTACATTGCATAAATCTCAACAGTGTAAAAGCCAGACCCAAGGTCTAGGGCTGTGCTGAAAAGGCAGTGAGGTGTGTGTGTGTGTGTGTGTGTGTGTGTGTGTGTGTAGGGGGCATGGAGGGGTGACATCCCAGCGAGTTTACACTGCTGCATATGCTTGGTTGGAAGAAGGACGGTAACAACCTTCAGCGTTTACTGAGCATTTACTATATAACACTAACTTTAATACAATAAGCATTAAATTTCATGAGCAATGGAAAATCTAAGAGCTATGAGAGTGCAAAAGAGGTAGTAATTAACTCTGCCTGCTGGTATCGCAGAAGGCTTTGCAATGACTCTCAACCCTAGCTGTATATTAGCATCACTCAGGGAGCTTTTTAAAAATACTGCTGCCTGGGCCCCAACCCTGGGCAATTAAATCAGAATAGCTGTGTTGGGGCCTGGGCCTCGGTATTTTTATAAAGCTCCCTAGGTGATTCTGATGTGCAGCCAAGGTTGAGATGTACTGCAGTCAGTGATACTTAAATTGTGTCTTAAAAGAAGCACTGAATTATATCACATAGAGAAGAGGATGCAATTGTAGGTAGAAAGAATGGTGGCGATGAAGCAAAATAGCATACAAATGCATGAAGATCTCATTGAAGATGAAGGGCTCTGTGTGGCTGGAGTATGTTGTGTGTATCAGGAGGATAAGGTGGGGGATGAGACTGGAAAGGTAGGTTTAGATTAATGCAAATTAAAGAAACCAGCTTTATGAATGTGCTGATTGCCTAACAGAAGTCGAGTATCATCTGCTTCTGGCTTCTCTCTCTTTTTTAAAAAAAATAATTAATTAATTAATTAATTAATTTTTGGCTGCGTTGGGTCTTCATTGCTGTGCACGGGCTTTCTCTAGTTGTGGCGAGCAGGGGCTACTCTTGGTTGCGGTGCACAGGCTTCTCATTGCGGTGGCTTCTCTTGTTGCAGAGCACGGGCTCTAGGCACGTGGGCTTCAGTAGTTGTGGCTCACAGGCTCAGAGCATAGGCTCAGTAGTTGTGGTGCACGGGCTTATTTGCTCCGCGGCATGTGGGATCTTCCCGGACCGGGGCTCGAACCCGTGTCCCCTGCACTGGCAGGCAGATTCTTAACCACTGCACCACCAGGGAAGTCCCCTGGATTCTCTTTTATGTCATGCTTTATATTTTATGCTGAATCATGCTTTTTGGTTTGTATACTACTAATGAAAGAATCATATTCTAAACAGAGCAATATCCCTCATATCTGGTACTTATTACTGTTTCCAAAACTATAATTCAGAACTCTATCACTTTATGCCAAAATCCTCTATAATAGCTTAAAATTTTTTCAATATTTAAAAACTATAGAAAAGCTTAAAGAAGAAAACAGCAATCATATTCCTATCAGCCAGAATTAATCACTGTGAATATCTTGGTATATTTGCTTCCAGTGTTTTCAAATAGAAAAATCATTCTATTTTATTATTCTGGTAATAATGATATATGCTCATTATAAAGATTCCAAATAATGCAGAAAAACACAGAGATGAAAGTTTAAGAAACCATACCAAATATCATTAGGTGATTCACTATCCCTGACATCTTTGGAGTGATTGATCTATTGTTTTATAAAAGTAGGACTTATATTATATTATTAAACTTAATTTGACATGAATTTAATAGGAAGGGCAAAGGCTGAATTAAATCCAACAAATTGGAACTTCCCTGGCGGTCCAGTGGTTAAGACTTCACCTTCCAATACAGGGGGTGTGGGTCCGATCCCTGGTCGGGAGCTAAGATTCCACATGCCTTGTGGCCAGAAAACCAAAACAGAAGCAATATTGTAACAAATTCAATAAAGACTTTAAAACCACATCAAAAAAAATCTTTAAAAAATAAAATAAACCCAACAAATTATTAAGCCTCAAATAAATATTTCTTTACCACAAGACTCCTGTGAATTAAAAAAGATTCCTCTGCATGGGTGGGCAAATTTTTTCTTAAAGGGCCAGAGAGTAAAAATTTTAGGTTGTCTCGGTCTATTTTTATAGCTGGAAAGTAGCATAAACAATATGGAAACAAATGGGTGAAGCTGTGTTCCAATGAAACTTGACTTACAAAAACAGGTGGTTCACCCTCAGGCAGCGATTTGTGGACCCCTGCTCCATTGTTAAATAAAGGCAATTATGAAAAACATTTAGGTTTTTTTTCACCACATGTTTTTATTTTGGATAACATAACCCAGCTTCAAAAGATGCGAACATTAGAACTTTCTTGCTACTCCCATCTGCTCTTCCTCACCTCCCAATTTTGTATTATATTATTTTTACATTGTCCAGATTTATAATATTCACATTCTGTTTTGAAACCATCATTGCTATGATTGTTTAGTATTAGTTCTACATGTGAATGGATCCAGTGCTCATCAACAGTCCTTCTGTCAGGGCTTCTTTATGCTTGAGTTCTTTATTTTGGTGGATTATTAAATTGCCTGGCTTTGGTTATCAAGCAGTTCTTTCCAACAAGTGTTCATGGGTATTTTACTTCCCTGAGCCTTTATACTTGAATTACACGCGGGGCCATCCTTTCTTAAAACTCTGTAGACTACACCATTGTCTTCCACAATGAATATAATGACATTGGTTGCCAGCCTGATTTTTTACCCCTTGTTGGTGATTTTTCTTTCTGCTTGGATGTCTGAAGCATTCTCTGTCTTTCATGTTCAAGTGTTTAACTAGGAAATACCTTTATGTTAAATACTCTAAATCAAAATTTCCTGGGATTCAATGTTTTCTTTCCACCTGCAGATTCAATTCTTTCTTCACTTCCGGAATGTGCTCTTATATTACAGCATTAGATACATCTTCTCTTTCATTTGCTGAGTTCTCTCTATGAGGGACATCAAGTGTCCTTAAATGTTGGCTCATCTTTATCTTTCATAGTGTGGTTCCTAACTATTCGTTCTCTCCTGGTTCCTTTTAGAATAGAGCACTGAGTTTTAGCTGAGCACATGGCTATCCAGTTAAAGACCACATTTCCCAGTGTCCCCTGTGGCTAAATGGGGACATGAAGCCAATAAGATGTGGCAGAAGTGATATGTGTAACCTCTGTGGCATCTCCTTAGAGCTCTTGCCCTGGACTATTTTTATCCTTCCTACAGACTGAAACATGGGTGTGTAAAGGAGCCAGCTTCAACCATTGAAATGAGAATGTCCTATAACCACAGGAATGAGGAGGTGATGGAGCATCAGGATAGAAGGAACCATATTTTGGATGACCTCCTGGAGGAGATCCTGCCGGACTTGGACTTCTTACCTGTGGACTCTTTTGTGAGTGAGAAGAAACTAATTTATTTAAGGCATTAGATTTTTGGATTTCTTTGTTACAGCAGCTTAGCTGGTAACAAACTAATATGCATATCTGTTAACTTCTAATTAACTTCCTTTATTTTTTCCTCTGCATTTACTGTGCTTACAGTCTTTTCTCCATGTCAGTATTTCAGTATTCAGCAGTATCTGTTCTGTTCTTTCTATTTATAGTTTACTTATTAGTTCCATAAAGTATTTTGGTGTTCAATTTATTTCCTTATGTCTGCAACCTCCCTTTTTATCTCATTCTGCTATTTTATCATCTCATGGTTGAGCTCTAGTTTTACTTAATTTATGCTCCTATCAAGCTGTGCTATAATGCGAAGAAATTGTGAGAAAATTCCTTCTGTTCCTTGAGTTATGTTTTTTCCTAGATTAGGCTTTGTCTTTTGTAGCCCATGATTCTCCCTCCCTCCTCGGCTCTTTTTCTTTTGTTAGCTGTGGGTGAAATACTGACATGTATGTAATAGATCATTAGTGACTGTGTCATTTCTTTTCCCCTTGTACATACTTGGGCAGCTATGTACAGACATTCTACTTGCTCTGATATAGTATCTCCTCCCCCATTGTCTGGTATCAATGTGTTTTCTCTCCCAACATCTGAAAACTGGGTATTCTGGATTTTCTCCACCTTTCTGTGACCTGAGGGCTTAGGTGGGGGAAGCCTCTGTTTTAGGACATACGCGGTTTTTGTTAAAATATGTAGACGCTCCTCCCTCTCCTGAGATTTTGATGAACATATTGTATCAGGGTTTGCTCTACCCAATTGAGGATGAAACCATCCCTCCCTACCGCCACCCCCAGGGCTTTGGAACATTTTGGTGGAATCCTGAAGTAGTTACTTCTTTCAGGAAGAATCAGACACATTATTTACTTTAATTTCACTTGTTTCTTCCAAGTTCCCTTGTCAGAAGAGAAAAAAGATAAGAATGCCTGCTTGATTGTCTTCTCTCCAAATTTTGTAGTATTTCTGAGAATCCCAATATTTTGAGAATTTACCAGTAGTATTTCTAAGGACTGGGGAGGGGTTAGGCTTGGAGCTGTGCTGCACCCTCTACTCTGCTCCAGAATCTCCTGCTTGGTGAATTTAAGAAATTGTGCACAACCTTCACGGCCATATTCAGCAACCCTATCCTGGCACTCCTCCTCATCTGTTGGATGGGGAAACTAAAAATCAGAAAGGGAGAATGGCTGGAGCACATGTCTAATCTGCCTTTTAGTTCAGAAGCACAACTAAAATGCATGTCACTGTTTCATGGCCCAGTGCTTTTAATACATTTTCTTGCTTCCTGAGTTCTTGAAACTTTAGAGCAAAACACAGCTCAGGTCATCAGCTTTACTACATCCTCACAGTAAAGCTCTACCACTCCGTGTCCTATCTCACTCCTTTCCAAGTGCCATTTAACTTAGATACAGTAGGAGTCTCACTTTCTCTCAGACTAAGGATTACCAGTATTCTTCGAGCCTGGAGAGGCTTCTGTAGCAGAAAAGCAAGAACCCTGAGCTTGGAGCACTGGATTTGAGTCCCAGCTCTGCCATTTAATTAGCAATGTACGGGCGGGGGTGGGAGGGGGGTAAGTTATTTATCTTCTCTGAGTCTCAGTTCTATCTTCTGTAAAATAGGGATATTCTTATCTACAGGGCAGCTGAATTTTATGTAAAGGATTTGTTCCTGGAGGCATTTCATAATTGTAAACCACGTAATTCAAGACAGCTAGACAAAGAATGGCAGATATGGCAAAGACTGCTGGTGGACCTTCAGTGTGCTACTTAGCCAGAAACTACATTTCCCAGGCCCTCTGGTAGCTTCCTGTGTCTTTGTGACAAGTTCTGGCCAGCAGTATAGGAATTGTAGTGATTCGACCAGTTGGAATACAGACAAGATGGTGGGAGTGTAGCAGCCATCTTAGATCACAAGATAGAAAATGGCCTGTTCAGGAGGACAGAGCAGTAAAATGGTAAGTGTGTGGGTACCTGGCATTGTAGAGCTGCCGTGTCAGCCATAAACTGCTTTGCTCAAACTGTGACATGAGAAAACATTAATTATTGTCGCATTTAATCTACTGGGTTTTTAAAATATAAATTTATTTATTTATTTATTTTTGGCTGCGTTGGGTCTTTGTTGCTGTGCGCGGGCTTTCTCTAGTTGCAGCGAGCGGGGGCTACTCTTCCTTGCGGTGCGCGGGCTTCTCATTGCAGTGGCTTCTCTTGTTGTGGAGCACGGGCTCTAGGCATGCGGGCTTCAGTAGTTGTGGCATGCGGGCTCAGTAGTTGTGGAGCACAGGCTTAGTTGCTCCAGGGCATGTGGGATGTTCCCAGACCAGGGCTCAAACCCATGTCCCCTACACTGGCAGGCAGACTCCCAACCACTGCGCCATCAGGGAAGTCCCTAATCTACTGTTATGTGTTACACTTGCTAAACTCATATTCTAAATTACACAGGATATTTTTATTTACTCAAGTGGTGCCTTCCTGTGGAAACTTAAGCTTAAATATATTTTAAATTCACTCAGATTGATCCAGCTTTGAAAGAAAATGAAATTTTTTTTTTTTTAAATTGGGGGGCATTTGAATTATTTCAAACTTTGTGTATAAAGCAAGAATTATTTTACATCATGGTATTTCAAGTTTATGTAATTCAATTTAACATAAAATTCATCATCACTGACCTTCCATAAGGCCATTGTGAGGAATTAATGTGTTAATATATGGAGATACACACCATAAACTTTTTTTCATACCAGAAACTGGGTTTTATTTTTGTTTCACATAAACATTTTATTGTAGTATAACTTTTTTTTAAAGGCACAAATCATAAAGTCATCAACTGATAAATTTTTACAAAGTGGACGCTGTGGGTCACCAGCCTCCAGGACAAGAGGTGCAGCATTACAAGCAGCCCAGGGGCCCCTCTCTTCCTCTCCCAGTCACTACCATAACCCAAAGGTAACCACTATTCTGAATTCTATTATCAGCTATTATTTTTCCGTTTGTGAACTTTACATGAATGGATTATTACAGTATGTATTCTTTTGTATCTGGCTTTTTTCTTTTAAAATTGGTGTGAGGTTTACCCATATTTTTATATATAGCAGTATGTTCATACTATGGACTTTTAAATATTGATTTTGAGTTATAAATTATATTTATAGCTATAACCATTAAGACTTGAGCCTCCAACCTTCCACTTTTTTTGCATTGCTTATGATGTTCCTTCTGGAATATTCTCTCTCTTTTTCTCAACTCTGGCTACTAAATTCCTGTCACCTTTTAACAACTGGCTTAAAGGTAACGTCCTCTAGGAAATTACCTCTGATCTCTTCCTCCTCTGAGTTCCTATAGCTTTTCTTTGTACTTTGCTTATTACATTTACAACCTATATTTTAGGTATTTGTATAGTACCCTGGTGGCATTACATAATCCAGAACTCATTTAATTCTGTCTTATTTTCTCATCTGAAGAAGAAATAGAGCCAGAAAAGTTTTTAAAAATATAACCACTTAAGACTTATTGGGAAGAAGCAATTAACATAACCATATTAATAGCAAATATTTTTCATTTTGATAAAGATAGTATTATACAATGGCAAGACTAAAAAATGACCTAGTTACAACTGTGATAATGATAGAGTAGCTTATTACAGACGAATCCTCCTGAAGATAACAATTATAAATTCTGGATAAAATATTTTTTAAAAACCCAACTATTTGAAGGTACTGAGATAAATTGAAAACAGGCAGAAGCTAGAAGGGAGTTGATGTTGAAAGAAGGGTAACAGTTGAGATTTATGTGTGTGTGACTTTGGTCCGAAAGTACTTCTCAGTCCATGAGATGCAAAGTGGCTATAATTTAAGAAGAAAGGCACAGTCTTACTGGCTAAGGAAGTAAGAGGATGAAGTTTAGGGCTGTCATAAAGGCTGAAAATGAAGGGGAATCCCAGAAAGGAGGAAGTTGCAAGGCAGGGATCCATAATTTGCAAATAAATGGCATGCAAATCCTTGGCTGACCTTTGAGCTACACATATATGGAAGAGATTCTGAGAAGCCCAGCAAAGATGCAACAGTTAACAATTTGAAAAAAACTGAGCAGAGATTCCAGCTGCTACCCACCAAGGGCAGAGTTTGGAATTTGAGTCTTGCCAAATTAATTGCCTGCTTGAACAAGAATTAACACATTCTAGAGCATGGTGACAGAATTCAGAGTCTATGCAACACATTATTTATAATGTCCTCAATGGTAAAAAGTTACTATATATGCTAAGAAATAGGAAAATATTATCCACACAAGAGAAATAGTCATCAATAGAAACAGACCGTGGAGGTGATGAACCAGTTTACTGCATAGACTGTGGTGATGGTTTCACCACACTCATCAAGTTGTATACACTAAATATGTACAGATTTTGTATGTCAATCATGCCTTAATAAATTAGTTTCTAAAAAAAGAAAGATATCAAGATAATCCAGAGAGTAGAATTAGCAGATAAGGACTTTAAAGCTGTTATTACACATATTTTAAAAACCTTAAAGAAAAATATTATCATAATGAATTAACAGATGGAAAATCTTGGTTGAAAAATGAAAACTGTAAAAAAAGAACTAAATGGAAATTTTAGAACTGAAAAGTAAAACGTCTGAAATGAAAAGCTCGTTGGGTAGGCTTGACAGCAGATTGGAGTGAGCAAAAGAAAAGGTCATGAACTTGAAGAGAGATCAATAGATGTTATCTAATCTAAAGAACAAAAAGAAAAAAATATTTAAAAAAAGAATAGATCCTCAGTGACCTGTGAACAATATCATGTTGTATATTTTGTATGTAATTGAAGTCCCAGAAAGAGAGGAGAAAGAGAAATGTAGAGAAAAATATTAAAGAAATAATGGCCAAAATGTTCCCCAATTTTCTGGAAAACATAAACTTATAGATCCTAGAAGCTCAATGAATCTCAAGGAGGATAAAGACAAAGAAAACTGCACATGGACACATCATGATCAAACCCCTGGAGAACAAAGACAGAGAAAAACTTGAAAGTAGCCAGCAAAGAAAGAAAGGAAAAAAGACGCATTATATACAGGGAATCAATGATCTGAATGATTACTAACTTCTCATCAGAAACAATGGAACTTTAAAGCATTAATTAAAAAAACCCAAAACCTGGCAACTCAAAATTCTCTATAAAGACAATATAAAGACTTTTTTTTTGATAAAAGAAGACACATAAGCAGTATGTGTTACAAGAAATGCTTAAAAGAAGTTTTTTAGGCTGACAGAAAATGATGCAAAATGGAAACTCAGAACTCTATAGTAAATATAAAAGACTATATATTTTTCTCCTCTTAATTTCTCTTAAAGACAATTGACTGTTTAAGGCAAAAAATTATAACATATTGTGCAGTTTACAATACATGTAAATTACATGACAACAAAAGCACAAAGAATTGAGAGGTAAATAGAATTCTATAGTTTGCAAGTTCCTTACATTGTATGTGAACTGGTGCAATATTAACTCCAAGGAAACTCTAATAAAGTTAAGGATGCATATTGTAATCCCTAGGGCAACCACTAAAAATAATACAAAGAGGTATAGCCTAAAAGCCAATAAAACAGAATATTAAAATTTTTTTTATAAAAAAATCACACAATCCTAAGTCAGGCAGGAAACAAAGGGACAAAAAAGAGTTGGAAAAAATAGAAAACAAGTAGAAAAATGGTCATTCTAAATCAAATCATGTCAATACTTACATTAAATGGAAATGGACTAACCATTAATTAAAAAGCAGAGGTTAGCAGGCTGGATTTTCAAAACAAGATACAACTATAAGCTATCTATAAGAGATGGATTTTAGTTTTAAAGACACAGATTGAAGTAATAACAACAAAAAAGAGATTTATATATCATGTAAACAGTAAGCAAAAGAAGGAGTGGCTATATTAATATCAAAGTAGACTTTAAGACAAGGAGTATTATCAAAGAGAAAGAGGGGTAAAAAGCTCAATTAGTTGAGAAAACATAAAAATCATAAACATGTATGCCTCTAATAACATTAACACAAAAAAATGGAATAAAAATGATTAAAACTAAAGAAAGAAATAGACAAATCTTTGCTTAGAGTTGAAGATTTTTAAATTCCTCCCTCAGTACTTTGTAGAACAAACAGATTTTAAGAATCATTAAGAATATAGAAGATCTTGGGAATCCCCTGGTGGTCCAGTGGTAGGACTCCACGCTCTCACTGCTGAGGGCCTGGGTTCAGTCCCTGGTTGGGGAACTAAGATCCCACAAGCCACGTGGCACAACCAAAAAAAAAAAAAAAATAAGGTCTGATCAACATGGGTTTGATTACAGAAACTAAGTATTCTCTAAATAATGAAAAAAATATATAGAAAATCTGAGTATCACCAATAGCCACCCTGACCTAACTTATATTTATAGACCACTACAACCAACAATGGTGAGATATACATTCTTTTCAAGTATACATGAAACATTCACCAAAATAAATTATATCCTGAGCCACAAAATAAGTCTCAATCAATTTCAAAATATTTGAATCTTATAGAGTATATTCTTTGTCACCAGTGGAATTAAATTAGAATTCAGTAAGAATGAGAAAACTGGGGCTTCCCTGGTGGCACAGTGGTTAAGAATCCACCTGCCAATGCAGGGGTCACGGGTTCGAGTCGGGGAAGATCCCACATGCCACGGAGCAACTAAGCCCGTACTCCACAACTACTGACCTGTGCTCTAGAGCCTGCGAGCCACAACTACTGAAGCCCGCACACCTAGAGCCCATGCTCCATAACAAGAGAAGCCACCGCAATGAGAAGCCTGTGCACTGCAAGGAAGAGTAGCCCCCACTCGCCACGACTAGAGAAAGCCCACGTGCAGCAATGAAGACCCAACGCAGCCAAAAATAAAATAAATTAATTAATTTAAAAAAAATGAGAAAACTAAAAATAAAAAAAATCCCCAAATATGTAGAAATTTAACAACACACTCACAAGTCAAAGAAAAAAATCATTAGAGAAATTTTGAACTGAATGATCATGAAAATGCAACATATCAAAATTTGTGAGATGCAGCTAAAAAAACTGCTTAGAGGAAAACTTATCAGTCTAAATGCTTATTTTAGAAAATAAGAAAGGTCTAAAATCAATGATCTAAGATTCTACCTTAAAAAGTTTAAAAAAAGAGTAAAATAAACTAAGTAAAAGGAAGAGAATAAAAAAGATAAGAGGAGAAATACATGAAATGGAAAACAAATAACAGAGAAAATCAACAAAGCCTAAAGTGATTCTTAGAAAAGATTAATAAAATTGATAAACCCCAGCAAGAATGATCAAGAAAAAGAGAAAGCATCAAATACCAATATCAGAAATAAGGAAGAAAGAGAGAAAAGAGAACAAGAGAGAAAGGAAGAGAAAAAGAAAAAAAGAAGAAGGGAGGGAGGGAGGGAGGAAGAGAAAAGGCACATACAGGGTCACTGTTCTCAGAACTGGAAAGGGTCTTAGGATGATAAAAGGGTAGTTAGTGGCAGAAGTGACCCTGGGATTGTGAACAGACTCAAAGAATGTGGTGAGTAGAGATGACCATGGAGGAGATGCCAAAAGAAATATTATTTGGAACACACAGAAGTCTGAGGTACAAACATCTGCACACCTCACAGGCCCTGAACAGTACATCACATTAAAAAAAAAAGTGGAGTTTGTTATGATGCCCCAAAGCCCCCAAGAAAATATTAAATCCCAGTAAAATGTGAATAAAGAAGGAAAAATATGTAATGGTGTCTAAAAATTTTTCCATTAAAAATAGTTAAAATAAAATCCAGCCCTTAAGCAAAATTTCTCAAAGTTTGTTCCTTTGAATATGGTTCTATAGCTATTCTGCAAAGAGGGTTCTGAGGAAATTTTGCTCACATTGCTAATGGCATTGGCCACTCTCCTCCTAAAGATTCTTAATGTACATCAGCATGTTAGTGACTGCAGCTGGCCTGGCCTAGTTGTATGAAAGTCAGCTTGTCTCTCTTTAACCTCATGGTCACCACTTTTACAGGACCACAAAGCCCTCCTTCCATGGAATACCTATTAACATTCCAAGGAACCAGTATTCTTTGGAATACATATTGGAAAAAACTGATCAAAGGATTAAAACATAGCTAACAACAGTACTTGCTGTAATTTGTTACTATTAGACCATTCTGCAAAGTTAAAACATAAGTGATAACTTGATTTTACATGAAACTTTTCTTTGAAGCAACTTGAAACATAATGGACTCAGGATTTTCTGATAGATTCAGACTGACAAAAATCTAACTATTTTTGGTTCTATTTTGTCTCTCTATATTTAGTAGCATTAAGTGTAGCATTCCAATAGAAATTTTTAAAAACTGGAAGAGTAATCACTCCAGATTGAAAAAAATCTAGAAAAGTGAAAGAATAATAAAGTAGTGGCATTTCACCTGCATGTTTATTACATCTCATACAAGAAAAAAAAGAAGTTTGGGTTACTTATGCTTGTGATCTTTGCATATTGGTGAATATTAATACCACACCATCACTCAAACATTGTCACAAGACATGGAGAGGAAAGCAACAGGAATACCTCTGCCTTCTATATAATTTTTCTTATGTAAACCTAGGGCTATGTATTACAAATTGATGCTTACAGTCTACCGTCTCACCCTTTACTAGCGACTACATGAGAGGAAATGAGTTTAAACGGTAGTCCTTTCCGTTAAGATCTAAGAAAGTCTTTGTGAGTAGTTTATCGTTTTTTATAATTATTTTTGCTATTGATATTTATTCCCTTATAATATAGAACAGTGTGTCAGTCTCTAGGCATTCTTGTTTAAATACTGGCTAGGGTCACAAGTGAAATGAAGTTTGGTCCTCATTTACCTCATACCAGCAGTTGGGTTGGCACGCAACTGCAGAACTGCTGGGGCTTTTTATTTAATTTGGCATCCCTTCCTGAGCAGTACTGAGACTTTTACTTCAATGCCTCCACTGGGCTTTGCCATAATTTCTATGTTGTATCAGTAAAGTCTGCAGAAGAGATGCCTAAGCAAACCTGAAAGCAGGCTAGGAATGCTTCTAGTTCAGGTGTTTTTAAGTCAATGAAGGAATTGACTCCCAAATACAAATTAAGTCCATTAAAAATTACAACATTATTCATTTAGTAAAAAATCTGATTTTTAAAGTGTATTAGATCAGCTTAATACCATGTGTGTGTGTTAAAAGTTTGTCCTTTTTGCACATATTCTCTTGGAATAATTTTCCTAGACTCCGAATCAGACTGTCAAGAAAATACATGTCTAAATTTTGAGTTAGCCACATGTTAATTACATGACTTGGTCATATATCTTAACCTGTACAATCCTGAGAGTATTATGGGAATAATGATCTCTCTGACATGCTCTGAGTATGCAGTGATAACACATAAAAGTCACTAGGACAGGGTCAGGTATATAATAGGTCATCAATAAATGCTTCGTTAAATGTATTAATGGAAGATGAAGACATCAGTGCCTTCTGTGAATTTTACTTCCACAGTCAGAAGAGAAAACAGCTTCACCTGGTCTGCTTTTCTATTTTAAATGTCCTATGTTAATGGGCATAAATGGAAAGGAAGGGAGCCAAAGGAAAGAGATTTTGAGCGGAATCAGAATTATGGATTGTCAGAACTGGATGATATCTTAGAGATGATTTGATCCAGTGCCCTAAGTTTACAAATGAGCAAACTAAGTCCCAAAGAGTATAAGTGATTTGCCCAAAAATCACAGAGAAGTTAGTGACAAATCCAGGACTGGAGCCCAATGTAAACAGGGACGTTTCTTGTAATGAGGATTGTTAATACTGTATGAGGCCAACAGTGTTTTTAAAAATCTTCCTTTTCATCAAAAAGTCTACAAATAAAAAATGCTGGAGAGGGTATGGAGAAAAGGGAACCCTCCTACACTGTTGGGGGGAATGTAAATTGGTGCAGCCACTATGGAGAACAGTATGGAGGTTCCTTAAAAAACTAAAAACAGAGTTACCATATGATCCGGCAATCCCACTCCTGGGTGTATATCCAGAGGAAACCCTAATTTGTTAAGATACATGTACCCCAATGTTCATAGCAGCACTAGTTACAATAGCCAAGACATGGAAGCAACCTAAGTGTCCATCAAAAGATGAATGCATAAAGAAGATGTGGTATACACACACACACACACACACACACATATACAATGGCATATTACTCAGCCATAAAAAAGAATGAAATAATGCCATTTGCAACAACATGCATGGACCTAGAGATTATCATACTAAATGATAAGTTAGACAGAGAAAGACAAATATCATATTATATCACTTGTATGTGGAATCTAAAAAAATGGTACAAATGAATTTATTTACAAAACAGAAACAGAATAGACATAGAAAACAAACTGGTTACCAAAGGGGGAAGGTGTGGGGAAAGATAGATTAGGAGCTTGTGATTAACAGATACATACTACTTTATATAAAATAGATAACTAACAAGGACCTACTGTATAGTACAGGGAAGTATACTCAATATTTTGTAATAACCTATAAGGGAAAAGAATCTGAAAAAGAATATATATATATATAACTGAATCACTTTTCTGTACACCAGAAACTAACACAACATTATAAATCAACTATACTTCAATTAAAAAAAAAAATCTTCCAGGACTTCCCTGGCGGTCCAGTGGTTAGGACTCCGAGCTTCCATTGCAGGGGGCATGGATTCGAGCCCTAGTCGGGGAGCTAAGATCCCACATGCCGCATGACAATCTTCCTTCAACTAACTTGAAAAATAGTTCTCTTTTATGGTTTTTTTTTTTTCTTTTTTAACATTTTATTTAATCCATCAGGAGTTTTCTTTTGTATAGAATGTAAGGCTAGAATTAACTTAATGCTTTTTCCCCAAATATTTAGCCAAATGACTCAGCACTATTTATCTAACAGGTCCTCCCTTTCCTACTGACTTAGTGTCACCTTTATTACACTTTCAGTTATTTTTTATACTAAAGTCAATATCTATGCTCATTTCTTTTATTCCGTTAATTAATCTTTCTGTTAATTTTTGTGCCCAGAGGATGCTATTATAACTGTTGTAAGTTTTTTAATTATTATTTTTTCTTAATTTTAATTTTATATTGGCCTATAGTTGTTCAACAATGTTGTGTTAGTTTCAGGTGTACAGCAAAGTTATTCAGTTATACATATACATATATCTATTCTTTTTCAAGTTCTTTTCCCATTTAGGTTATTACAGAATACTGAGCAGAGTTCCCTGTGCTATACAGTAGGTCCTTGTTGGTTATCTATTTTAAATATAGCAGTGTGTATATGTCAATTCCAAACTCCCAATCTATAATTGTTGTAATTATATCATATGTTTTAATAAGAAGTATGGAAAGTTCACCTTCATTAATCTTCTTTAGGGGAAAAAAATGAAGTCTTTGGCCATTTATTTTTTAAGATGATGAACACTGGCAAGTTGAAAAGAATTAATATTCCATGCAAACCAAATAAAACCCATAAGAATTTTGAATGGAATTACATTAGATATAAAGATTAATTTGTAAAGAACTAGCGTTTTTATTATAATCGTTTTTCCTTTTCAGGAGTATGATATATCTTTTTATTTATTCAACTGTTCTTTGACATCGCTCAGTAAATTCATGTAAAGACTTTAAAGCATGCAACGATAATCTAGGAATGAGAAAATTAATTCTACCTGAAGAGATCTGGGAAGACATTTTTATGGCCCGAAAGAGGAAAGCTCTACAAATGTAGTCAAATGAGGTACATGGTATTTCATTACTTAACTTGACATAGCCTAACTCAATTATACAGTTCCTTAAGAACTTGTCACTCAAAGTCATTAACCACATACACACATCAAGAGTAAATTTTCATTGGATTCTGACCAGATCGGGCACTATGCTTAATGTTGGAAATATGGTCCCTGCCCTCAAAGGGGTTTACAATCTAGTTGGGGGGAGTTTCCATGCTAAAAGTACCAGCTCTAGAGAGTAGATCTTAAATGTTCTTACCACACACACACTCACACAAAAGGTAATTATATGAGGTGATAGAAGTGTTAACTAACCTTATTGTCATAATCATTAAATACATAATCATGTATCTAATCATCACATTGTACACCTTAAATTTACACAATATTATATGTCAATTATATTTCAATACAGCTAGGGAAAAAAAGTACCAGCTCCTCTTATTGTTCTAATCCTTGTGTTAATGTAGCTTCTCACTAAGTGGTTTGATCTTTTACTTCTATTCCCAGATCAAGGTAGAGAAATTTCTCCACAAATTTCTCGGTCATCAAGGAAGTAATTATTGGCAGGGTCCCAGCTCTACCCCTCGGATGCAGGTAAAAATCACCATCCTCAAAGCTACCTGGAGGTGGTATAGAATAAGGATTAAGAATGCCAACTTGGAAGTCAGACTGGCTGAGTTTGAATTATGACCCTTTGACCTTTAGTTGTGTGACTTTGGGTAAGTTATTTAACCACCGTTGCCTCAGTTTCCCCAAATATAAAATGAAAGTAGTAATAGTACTTAACTTGTAGAGTTATTGCGAGGATTACATGAGACAATCCATGTATATTGTGCTTAACACCATGCCCAACACAGAGAAGGACTCAGAAGTGCATTATTTAATGTGCAGTTTCCTGAGCAGGTTATACATTTCAGCTTAGAGGGCAGCTCTGCTTGGTGGCACAGCTCTCCAGGCTAGAACATGGAGGTTCTAGTGGGGGAATTATCCTCCCCTGTAGTAAAATCTAGGTCCTACTCTTGAAACTACTGGTAAATGGAATAATAAACCCAAGACTGTGGAAAGATGGTGACAGGTACTTCCCCTGGAATTTCAATGTTTTCAATTAAATGATAATTCCATAATGAGAAGTTTACACTTTTGAAAATCCTTCACTGAAAGAGTCAATCCTCTTTTCCCCTAAATTGTGGTTATATTGAATGAATCCAGTATTAGGTATCAAGTACATCTTTACATGGATGGAGAAGAGGATGTTGGGACAATAGTTTCTTGGTGGTCAGCTACCTCTCTGGGGTGATTGCCTGTTTTCACTTTACAACTTCTCCTGATAACCTTCCGTAAGGATTGGCCCCTTTAAGTTAGAGGTGGAAGAGGGTATTTTGAAACTCAGAGAAGAGTTTTCTTAGAAACATCTTAAACAAGCTGGTAAGATCCCCTGGCAAACTCATGTGAGATATTAGTACAACTGAACCTAATGACTGGACATTTCTGGGTCTCTCACCAGCAAGGCATGGGGAAAGGAGAATTCTTTTCCTCTTGTGGCTCTGGCGGCTTGGGAAACATGGGGAGATAAGGGAAGCGCAGGGTTTCTCGTCAAGAAATCCCCCAAGAATACTTCTCTTTATGGGCTGGTTCCTTCTCACCTCCTTTCTTATTTTTCTCTTTTTCTTCCATATGCATCCTGTTTCTTCCAGCCAGGGATTCTTTCCTCCTCTGGGTAGTACAATTACTTGGGTAGGAAGTTTAGAGTAGTGACAAGAAGATATGTTCCCCCACCCCTGTCCCCAACTCTGAGTGTGAAACCAGAAAAATAAATAAATGATCAATGTGGCCAGCTCCATGTAGAAGTTGATTTAAAAGACCCAGGCCCCGAATAGGAACGTAGTCTATTTAGTGTCATCAAAGAAACAAGACATCAGCTGAAGGTGAGTTGTCTTTTATACTAGGAAATTAGTAAAGAGGAAGGCATTGGTTAGGAACACAGGCTCTAATATCAGATAGGCCTGGATTTGAATCTGGGCCCTACCACTTACTAATTATAAGACTGGAGCAAGTAACTTAATTTCTCTTAGCCGTAGTTTTTTTTAATCAGTAAGATGGGGTAATATCACTCATTCCACAGGGATAAATGTGGCTGTGGATATAAGCAGCTCGGCACGGTGCAACATAATTCATAGTCAAGTCCAAGCAGATAGTAGCTATTTATTATAAAAAGTTGAATCAGAGAGTCAGAATTTCTCAGTGCCCCTAAAGCACTCGCTTCACAAGGATGTATTCATATCCCTTTGGCAGAAGTAGCTTCACAGATGGATGCATCAGACTATAAATGTGTGATGCTGCTCACCATGAAGATCATCCAACTAATTACCCTTAGTCAGTTTCCCTGTTCACTAAGCAGGCTTCTAACTGGGCTTTCTGTGTAGCTTTGTAATAAGGATACAATATGCTCATCAGATCAGGCTGACTTGAACATTCAGGTCTGTTTGGCCATTATAGCTCTCCTTAGAATAAATAAAGTGGCGTTCCAGTTTGTACATCAGCCTCTTGTGAGTCCAGCTGCACCCAAGAGATTGATCAACTCTGACAAAATCAATCTCTAATCCTACAAAGTCGAGTGTTATACCCTGAGCTGCACCAAAGTAATAGCACTTCAGGGGGGCTCTGAGATGCAAATTGCTGACTTGCAAGACAGGTATAGCCTGGAGACTACTTTCTTTGACTACATAGGGTTTTTATTTATTTATTTATTTATTTATTTATTATAAATTTATTTATTTATTTTTGGCTGCGTTGGGTTTTCGTTGCTGCACGCGGGCTTTCTCTAGTTGCTGCGAGCGGGGGGCTACTCTTCGTTGCAGTGCGCGGACTTCTCATTGTGGTGGCTTCTCTTGTTGTGCAGCACAGGCTCTAGGCACACGGCTTCAGTAGTTGTGGCACATGGGCTCAGTAGTTGTGGCTCTTGGGCTCTAGAGCACAGGCTCAGTAGTTGCGGTGCACGGGCTTAGTTGCTCTGCGGCATGTGGGATCTTCCTGGACCAGGGATTGAACCCGTGTCCCCTGCATTGGCAGGTGGATTCTTAACCACTGTGCCACCAGGGAAGTCCCAGCATAGGGTTTTTAAACTCATCTGAGCGAATATTTAAAAATCGGGAGATTTCACCAAAAATGTGAATACAAGTTTCCAGCTTCTTATGAAAACCCAGCCAAAAAATTAGAGCTGAGGCATCTGTTTCCTGTAGGGAGGTCCTGTCTCCTCAGTTCAGAGTCCCAGCTCTTACACCTGGTCATTTCAGTCAGTTATCACCTGCCTGGCCTAAGAGGACTTACTTTTGTGATTCCTATTCTAAATAAGAACACTTTGGAGAGTTTCTTAGGGTTTTTACTCCTTCCAAAAGAGGGGGAAAGTCAGGAAGGAAAAAGCCTATGGAACACCATTTAGTATAAACAGATGATAAATTTGGAAACACACCCATATTTCAGGAAACACTTGGATTAAGATAGTCTCCTGGGCACTTGTTTGCATGAACAGATGGGGCCATAGGGAGTTGGTGAGAGGCTGGCATTGGGGGAGGGGTGCTGAGGCTGGTAATTGACAGAGAGGAAGTGGGTGGTGTGGGGGCAGGAGGGGAAGAGAAGGGCAGCAAGTGTTTGAGAGGAATCGACCACTCCTATTCTTTTTCCTTCTCTCTCCACAACTCTTGTCCCAAACAAAATCTGCTTTTGACCAACGTTGGAGGAAAAGGTAAAACAGGGTGGGGATTAGGGATGGAGTAACCGGTAGAAACCTAGGTAACAGTGGGGTATTCAGCATTAGGGCAGAAAGAGAGCTTAAGAGGAAATAGCCATCCAGCTAGACTGGCCAGCTCTGAGTGGCCATTCATATGAAAGGGACAGAGAGTTGTATGTATAGGGTGAGGTGCTGCCTGTAGAACTCTAATTAGGCAGTTTCATGAACTTCTAACAAGTTCAGCAGATAGCGCTATTCAAGAAATGTTTGTACCCAAAGGGAGAGGAAATAAAGTTTAATACCCAATGAGGAGGGGCTTCCCTGGTGGCACAGCGGTTAAGAATCCGCCTGCTAATGCAGGGGACATGGGTTCGAGCTCTGGTCTGGGAAGATCCCACATGCCATGGAGCAACTAAGCCCGTGCGCCACAACTACTGAGCCTGCGTGCCACAACTACTGAGCCTGCGCTCTACAGCCTGTGCTCTGCAACAAGAGAAGCCACTGCAATGAGAAGCCTGCGCACCGCAACGACGAGTAGCCCCTGCTCGCCACGACTAGAGAAAGCCCGTGCGCAGCAACGAAGACCCAACACAGCCAAAAATAAATAAATAATACCTGAAAAAAAAAAACAAACCAATGAGGACATCAAGGGAGAGAGATTGTTCAGGAGAATTCTCAAGCTGCCCTTCAGTTAAAGCATCTGGAGAAGTGATCTAATCTCAGAAACTGTCTGCCTTAAGCCCTTCTCTTTATGATCTAGACTGAGGTCACACAATTAGATTTCAGTGGCCCATTCAAGGGCACCCATCAATTGGCTCTACACATCGAACCACATCTTTTCGTTTCTTCCTTTATAAAAATTCAACATGATTAGGCAAAACTCTAACCATCCTCCATTACTTTCATTATTCTCCGTCTCTGCCTTTGCTTCTGTTGCTTCCAATGCTTAAAATACATGCCACCTCTGCTTTCAGCCATGTCCATCAGTTCCACTAAGGCCTATCTTAAAGCTTGCCTCCATCCATCAGTTATACTGACCACTACTTTGTCTCCCCTGAGAGACTGGCGGTCCCATAAGGCAGCAAAGGAGGCACTTTAATCTGGGAGTCACACCATTGGGACTGTGGCTGTAATGATGACTCTGAATAAGCCAATTTGTCTTCTCAGCATACAGACGAGGAATCTCAGTCTTTAGAGGCTAAGTGATGTACCTGTGATAACTTGACTTATAGCAGCAGAGGCAGAATTAGCACCCAAGTGCTCTGACTCTTCTCTCAGTCTAGTTCTTTCCACTAACAGTGTGCATGGTTGCTTTCAGACCTCTTAGTTACCAACCATAAACAGATGTATTCAGACTATCATTGAAGATAGAGATGGACATTACAAGACTATATAAATGGAGCATTTTGGTGGCATATCATCCCAACTTTACAGTCTTTACAGATCTCCTCCAAATAAATATCTCCTGGGCTCACATTACACATTCTGATCCAGAAGCTGTGCTTTTAAAGAAAGTATAGGGTGGATCACTCTAGACTGTGGGCACTTACTTCTATTCTACCAAAGAAGTTTTAAAAGGCTAGGAACGTATATTTGAATTCAAGTACAGTTTAAGGTACAATGGGTTAGAATATTGGAGAACACAGCAATAGTATTTATTCATCTCAACTACCTCTCAGTAGATAATTAAACTGGGCCATGATAAAAACAATTCTATTAGGCCCGTTTCTCTTGTGACTAATGCTGTTGTGCTACTTGCTGTAGTATTTTTCCTTCGCTTCATTTTAAACAGAGCACTTACTGTAATATTGCAAGCATTACCACTTTCCTCCTTGCAATAAAAAAAAGCAACAGTAGACAAAAACATGAAGTTTTATATTTTCACTCATGAAGATACAACTCATGAAAATCTGAATGGCAGTCTAGATATAGCCACTTTTTTGGTGGGTTTCCTGCACCATCAACTAAGAAGTGGCTCTTTCATCCATAAAGAATATAGTTTTTAGGATTCTTCTCTGTTCTGATGCACACTTTGCCCCACGCTTGGTGTTTGTGTGTAAGAAAAGATCTATCGCAGAGTGTTCTAACTTTTGCGGGGGGGCGGTGTCATGAACCTCTTTGGCAGTCTGGTGAAAGCTATGGATCCCTTCTGAGAATAATGTTATTATAAATGCATAAAATAATATACACTGGAAACCAATTATATTGAAATACATTTCTATCCGTGGACCCCTTGTGTCTTGAACCTATCATAGCACTGACTCAGGCTCCTCCATCTACCTAATTTTTAGCTTTTCAAAGTGAAATTATAAGGTTAGAAACACAGCCTCTCAGTACGGAATCAAACAAATATCAAAACTCAAGTCCAAAGCCCAAGTCACAAAGCGCAAAGACATTGGATCACATCAGGGAGCAGGGCTAGCTAGTTAGCAGGTGGCTGCTGACCTGGGATGAGTCCAGGGCAATGCAAAGGCTCTCTTCCTGCATCCCCCAAATCCCTCTTCTCCCTGTTCACTCATGCTTGAAATCCCTTAATAGAGTCTAACTCCTTTGGTTTAATTAAATAGAGGATTTACTCTTGTTAAAAAGCAAAAACCCGTGGGAGAGGTAATTCTCTATGCCAAAGATTTTCAAATTTATTTTTAGCAGTAGAATCTATTTTTCAGATGCATTCTTAAATAGAATGCTGATACGTAAATAGATGCAAGTTTTATACAAATTTAGTATGATGTTATATGTTGTATTATATATAAATAAGAATTCATATATATTTATATGTATTCATATATAAATCAACATTGGAAACAGGCTACTTTGATAAAGGCAAATTATGACATCAAGAGCTATAGATAATAGCTGCAATCTTACATCCATCAGAGCATACACCTTATTTCTGTATTATATTTTACCTGCACAAGATGGAGAAAATCCTGACCTAAATAGATAAGTAATTTCTAGCTAACAATTTGTTATGGCACTTATAATCTCAGGATTTTCTTCAATTAAAATGATCCAGAAGTTTGAAGACTAGTAGGAATTTTTTGTTTCACAGTAGAATCACTAATAATATTTAACAACTGTTCATATTACTTAGTAATTAGGGATTAGTTGATGAGTACTTAATTTGGGGAAATTTGACAAGATTAGTAAACCATTTGAATCCTGAATTCCTTACTTAGTTCATAACCTTAGGCAAGTAGCTTAATCTTAGTCTCAGTTTCCTCATGTGTAAAATGATTATGAAAATAGCATCTATTTTATAGGTGTAAAGGTTAAGTAAGATAGTGTACATAAAGCACTTAACACAGTGTCTGGCATACTTGATGAGGGCTATTACTACTGAAGAGTTGAATGACCAAAAGTACTTTTCAAATGTCCCATGTACCATTTTAAGATGTTCATCATGTCCCATTTAAATTTATTTTCAGATATCTCAGCACCTTTCTTTTTCAGATATTCACTCAGTTTCAAAACAGTCTAATTTTGTTTTGCACAATGAGTCCAAAATTTTAAGATGATGTTTCATTGCTGACCTTTTATCTGCAGATGTAAACCAAGTAACATTGCAACCCTGCAATGCCAAATGAAGATCGTATAGCACATTTTGAATCAGATAAGACCCAACCCAAAATTAAAATGAGTGATGAAACAATTTATAATGCTATATTATCATGATGCAACATGCATTATTGTAATTGTACAGTTGACTATTATGCCGTGCCAAACATGTGTACCAGAGAGCTTGCCTGGCTTTTAATGGCTGGGAGCACACAGGTGGTGTATGTAATACTAATACCAGCTAATGTTAATGACATGCTTACCCGGGGCTAGGCACTGCTTTAAGACCTTGACATGTATTAGCTCATTTGATCTTCACTTATTTGTCCTGTGTGATTATTATAGGAGTGTATATGAGCAGATGTGCATTTCAAAATATGACTAGTACACAGATAAACCCTATCTAATTAAAAAACACCCTTATAAGAAATTCAAATGCACACGTGCACACACACACATACACACACATACATGTGTGTGCGTCCATGTGCTCGTGGAGTTAACCAAATAGCACAAATTAATGCATTGATGGTATCTAATGCGTTAAAATTTGGTATCAAACTTAAGTATGTATGTATTGTACTTTATTACACTTCAAATCGCTTAAATATTTATCATAAAAATGAAATATGAATTAAATGCTTGCAGGCTCCCTGAAGCTTATTGGAGCTCTTCATAACAATTTGAAAACCAGAGCATTAAACCTTATTACTCATTTACACTGGAGTGTGAAAGGAGCCAAATCAGATCCTTTTTTGCACACAAAGGTGTGAAAAAGGGAGAAGTATGAGATTTTTAATATTCATTAATTTTTCAGAAAGACAGGAACCTTATTAGGCACCTATTATGTTCCAGGAATGTCAATATATTATCTATAATCCCCATAACACCCTTGCCTAGTAGACACCATTATCCTGATGTTACAAAAGAGGAAACGGAGGACCTGAGATGTTAATTTGCTTACCTCAGGGTACACAACTGGAAAAATGGCAGGTAGGACCCAAACTCTGATCCATTCAATTCCAAACCCTTCCTACCACCCCAGACTGCCTCCCATCTAGCCTCCCCATTTTATAAACCAGGAAAATGAGAACGAGGGAGCTAGAGTAACTGGCCCCTAGAAACAGCTAGTTGGTGGCCAGGCTGTTACAAGAATACAGGAGCAACGATGTTTCCTTAGGTAAACTCCATCAGATGGCCCAGTGGGAGGGTGCCCTGTGCCTGCTGGGAGCCAGCAAAACCACTACTTCACTTCTAGACTTGGCATCAGGTAACATAGCTTCAGTGCAGGGATTGGATGGATGAGACCAATTAGTCCTCTTCTATTATGTGCAAAACACTGCTTGGTGCAGTGGAGGATGTGAAAAACAGACAAACGGTCCAGACAACAAGGTCCCTGTCCTCATATCATTATGGGAAAGAGGGCATCATCACGTGAAATATTAAATAGAATCCCTGGAAGGGACCTCAGTAATACTTTGGTTTTCCCCCTCAACCCCTACAATAATGTAAGTTTTAAATGGCTGTATAAAACATGGCATAATACAATATGTGAAGATTGCCAGTAGTCATAACTAATATTTTCAGAGCCCTTATTTGTACCAGGACCTTTGCTAAGTGCTTTGAATTATCTCATTTAAATCTCAATATAATCCTATGAGATACTCTTATTATGGACGTTGTCCACATGAGGAAATGGAGGCCGTTTTGGGGGAGGTTCCCTTTCTAGTTGAAGTCCACACCAGGCAGTCTGACCCAGAATCATGATGCTCCCAGCTAAAAAGTGGTTGCAGTTTGGCATGGAGTTGGTTTGGGAACGCAGACAGGATCTCAGCACAGAAACTCGGGAAATACAGCATTCTGAAGAAGTCAGAGAATGTATCTGATGAAGGTATGGCCTCTGTTGCCTCTCCCCACTCCCAGATGGGCTTCTGTGAGAGAACCGGACATGAGCCAATGACATTTGCCATATCATTTTCTTCAGCTTTCCCAGCACTCCAAACCAAAGCAGAACTAAAATTCTCAGTAGTGACAACATCCAAAGGCAGTACACCACTTCTACCGCCACCACGTTGGCGGAGTAGGCTGTAGTCAAGAAAAACATGAAAAGTCATTGTTTTCTTGAAAACTCTTTCCAGACAACCTGAAGAGAAAGCTCCCTTTGATGACAGAAACGGGGATGTGGTACATGCCATCACAGTCCTTGGGTAATGACTATGTGTCATAAGTAGGATATGGCATTTCTGAATGACTTTAAAGCTATTTCCTTTTGTTCAACTAATTTAATTTACCAAATGCTCCTGGGGAAAGGGAGGGGGACCAAGATGCTGACTCTGCATTTCCTGAAAAATCAACATTTTCTTTTTAAACTGTTCTCAGAGAAATTCTGTCTGATTGTTGTCTGCTGGCTCCCTCAAACCCTACCTCTGTCAAAATTCTGCCCTGGCAGGTGTGAGAAAGAATAGATGCAGAACTTGAGTGAATACCCACATCTGTTTTTGGAAAAAAGGAACAGAAGCAGCACAGAAGGAAGTAAAAGAGATAATTGCTGGCTTGGACTGCAATACATTTTACTTGTGGGCAGAGGGCCAGCTTACAGCAGGCGGAATATGCAGGCCCATCTTATTGGAATTCAGGGGTGGGCCTCCATTCTTGTCCGGAGACAGCTGTAAACCAGCAGCCCATAGCATCACAATCAGGCACCGGGTTTTGTCAAGGAATGCTGATATGTACAGAAGCAGCTTTGTCTGCTTCAACTGCACCCCTGCCTAGTGAAATGACAGTCAGTCTCTGATTCCAGATGACAAGAACTGGATAAAAACTTAAAACAAATGGCGACCTTTCAAAAGATTAATTTGTTTACCAACAAAATGTTCCCTCTTTGTCATCCAAGATGGGGGTGACCTTCACTTTCCCGTATCTAGGCTGAAAGGATGCTGACTAAGTCATCTGTTAAGTTAACTCCATCTCAGCAATTATTCCCTTTTTTATTTTTAGTGACAAGAAGCGCTTATTAATTCACTCTGCTTCTTGTTATGGTTTATAAATGCAACAAGCTCATTCTGAATTACTGCAGTGTAACATCAATTTGTTTAAATCTAATTCTGCTACTGTTGCCAAATTATGTTGTGACTGTAATTGTGGCCATATGCATGGGCTTAAAACACAATCATGTTGTGAAATCGTCCTTCTTTCTCCCCCCTTGCTACTTACCCCCACCTCTTACTTCTGGTGCTTCTTCTAAGCATTTGACACTAACACAATTGCCTCACTTTCCATTACTTTATCACTTCAGAAATGAATGTGCTTTCAGTGAGAGAGATTACTACGTACACCCCAAGTGAAACAGTAAAGACTGAAACTATGATTTGTGAAGTATGGTTGCTACCCAACTAAGTTAGTGAAAAACGCTGCATAACATATGACTCATAAAATCTAGAAATCATAAAAGTATTAAATTCAACCTCATGAATAAATAAAAGATTCTAAGTTTACATTGCATTATATATTTATTTATTTGGAAAGTGGGACCAAAGAACTGGTATAATTCTACAGCAACTCATATGTTGCCAAAAAGAAGAATGTTTTTATGATTCTTTTCTAGGTCATAACAGTTATAATCAGAGTTATTTGTGCAGCAATTCAGAGCAATGTTTTGTTTGGCTTTTTTATTATGCATCCATAATCGTTCTTTTAAAATTCATGGTAACAGATACATGTTTCAAGCCTTTTAAGAAACCCTTCTTATTTAAAAAAAATAAATCAAAGTCAAATTTTCTGTAGCTCTTTTAACGTGTTGCATTAGAAAGTCTAACTGGAACTAAATGTCAGTGAGTAAGTATGAATGTATCAGAGATTTCTTCTTGTCTATCCAAACCTATAAGGCTCTACTCAAGAACATGTTAGAGGGTTTTTGTTTTTGTTTCTAATTTGGCAGATTTAAGATATTGAAAAACTCAGTGACTTTCACTTTTAATACTTTTTTTTGTAAATTGCTTTTACACAAGAGAGTTACAGGATATACAATTCTGAAGGCAGTTTTGTGGTGTGTGTGTGTGTGTGTGTGTGTGTGTGTGTGTGTGTGTGTAGTATCTGTGTTTTCAATGCACTAAAATCTTTATAAGCCCATATTTTCAGAAAGGATACACCTCTTCATAAAATGGAGAAAATACCAGTTTCTGAGAACTAGTAATGTAAATTAGCAACAAATTCAACTTTTCTTTGTCAAAAATGTCTAAGGTTATTTACAGGCTTTTGACAAGCTGTTCAAGTTTCATAAGAAGTAAGGAAACACATGGCCCTCAGCAGCCAAATAATAATCCCCTTTGAGTGTTTAGAGTAGTTATAAAAAGCAATTAGCCCTGATGCTGCTTTTCTAATTAACTGTACATCACAACACTAGACACATTGCTTCAGTTTGGGCAAGTGCTTTCAAAAACATTTTTATAAGTGGTAAATCACAACTGTATTTATTCCCAAATATTCCACATGATTGTTTAAAGCCAAACACTGGAATATTTCTTTCACAGGATTTTTTGCACAATGCTTGTTTTACAAATCTAAAATGAAAACATGTTTTTCACTTAGTACCATCACATATACATATATCAACATAAAATGATAGGGTCAACTATTTTGATTGAAATGCCAATAGTTTGGGCAAGATGTACATAACGTACATACATTTTAAAGTGCTCTGGTGTAGATTTTTATAGAGTCAAGTTTCATGGGGAAAAACGGATCTTAAATACAATAAATGAGTATACATTATCTGTGTCATACAAGGCCAAGTGCTTTCCCAAATCCTCTGTGTTCAAAGGACAGGGGTACAATATCCAAGGCACTCATCCTATTTGGGAATTTGAAAAAATATATAATAAATAACGAAGATTCTGCTCCAAATTTCAGATATAATTTTGAATTCCCTATTTATGTCAGAATCTTTACTCAGATTCATTAAAGCAAAGCTTAATCCCCCTAAATCTAGAGGTATGCCTTTTCAAACTTCAATACTCATCGGAAAAAGTTTGCATGAAATGCTGCAGTTGCCTTGGGCTACAAAGCCTCAGCGCTCCACCAGCTAAGCCAATATTAATTCTAGATTGAAGGGGAAAACCAACAACAACAAAAGAGAAATCTGCTTCTGTCTGTACGGCCAGAGAAATAATATTTTTATTTCAAGGGCTTTGGGCTCACGGGAAGCAGATAAAAACCCTTTCACATTATTCACAGTGACATATTAAATAAAGTTTCAGCAGGAATAAAAATATCTAACTTTCTGGTTATTTCTTAGACTATAAAGTGCTCTTAAACCAACCCTGTTAAAATAACATAAAGCACATATAAAGAAACTGAAAATATATTTCAGGGTTACATGAATGAAGTAGGCAGTTGAAAATGTCTCCATAGGAAATTTGGAAGATTAATCTAACAGACTGTTATGCTGGTTAGAAATGGTTTTGCAATTTAATTCTAAAATTAATCTTGTTTTTAGTTTTGATTTCACTGAAGGATACATTTAAGAGCTTTTGAGAGAAGCCAAAGGTTAAAAAATGTATTTAAAAATGTATAAATATCACTTTAGTAATTGTTTTCAATATTAGAAATGATCTCAAATAAAATAATTTTCTAAATAAAATGAAGCACTACTCTTGATTCTCCTAAGAAAACCCTGCAACACAGAAAGAGTACAGTCCTTGCTTTGGGACACTCAGCAGCAAGTCAATGGCAAAAATAGGCACAGACTCTGAGACCCCTTAATGTCAGTCTCCGTGTCATTATTTTTCCTTCTCATCATTTTGCTGACATAAAGGATTAATCCCTACTTTCTTCAGATTTAGAATAATATTCTTAAAATTTTGCATATTGTGTGAGTATACACCATTGAAGCTCGTGCTTTGCTGTTGTTTTCTTTTGCTTTTTCTAGGAGAAGCCTGTACAAGAGATAAAATATTTAACATCTCTGTATTCTTTTTGTTGTTAAATTACTTTCTCTTGTTAAAATTATGGTACTAGCTTATTTAGGGATATCAGATAAAACAAAAATTTGAAAGAGCTATAAATAGATCTCTTAAAAAGAGGTTTACATTTTCTTCATCATTTCTAATTACAAACAGAATGAAAGCCACTCCTTTTCATCTCCAAAAAATTCTAAGGACAAAAGGATCCAAATTCTCACTTAAAAATCTACATTGTATCTTATACTACTAAAAAATGACTTTTAACTCTAAAAAAAAAAAAGAGCTTATTAAAACAACTCATTACTTACACATGCTTTTCTTTGATTAATATATGGCAAACTGATTCCATAGGTCGCATTTACAGCAGCTCTGTGGTGGATGTTTTCAGGATCCTGCATGATTTTTATATTCAACCCTGTCTTTCGCTGAAACAAAGAAACAATGAAACTTTCATGCCAGAAGAACAAGACTGCCTACTAACATTTTATATCCTCAAAGGAGTCTAAAGTTCTTTGAGAATAATTATTCTAATGTAATTCTCACTGGAAAAAAAAAGTATATCTTTGGGTCTTTTATTTAGGTGACTAATTAGTCTTTTATTCACAGAAAAGGAATTTTCTGCAGATTTTCCTCTGTGTATCCTGTTACTCATAAAAATCCATCTGCAGACGCCATTCATTTTCTCAAAAATACTGCTAGAAGCCAACCAAGGTGGACAAAGGATAGAATACCTGGTCTCGATGTATTTTTAGCTTTCCAGGTCAAGAATTTTGCCAATGAAATCTATACTACGACTATGCAGGTAGAGGGCTCCCTTGGTCTGTTAATGTGTCCCCTTTCCTCGAGGGACATTTACAGGTAAATCTCAGTTTGGACTTGGTAAATTTACCACAACAAACTTATCCACTCCTTCGCAGAGCTTTTGCTATCTATAGGAAAAATACATGCTCTCCTTAGAAAAAAGAAACAAACATCTCATTTGAACCACGTGTTCCTCATTTAAAATAATTCAAATGAGTTACTGCTGAGATGCTTAAATTTGAACCACCAGAATAGGCAGCACAGTGGCAGGGGGGAAGGGGCACTGGATGGGTGACCAGAGACCTAGGTTCCAGTCTTGCTCTACTGCCTGTGTGTGACCTTGGGTAAGTTACTTCCCCTCTTTGGAAGCCAGTTTCTTTATTTGCAAAATGCGACATTAGACTTGACAGTCTGTCTCTTGAAGGACTATCAACCCCCCAATCTCCCCCTCCCATGTTTTGCTTTCTATTATTTGACGCTAAGAGGTAAATTGATACTTAAGGAATATGGTAGTACCAACAGTTTCTGAAGTCTTTTGTGACTTTTAAATTTAGTGGGTTTTAGCATATTCACAATGTTATACAACCATCTCCCCTACCTCAAATCCAGAACGTTTTCATTACCCAAAAAGAAACCTCATACCCATTAACAATCAGTGCTCATCCCCTCGTCTTCCCAGAGCCTGGCAACTGCTAATCGACTTTCTCTCTCTTGGATGTGCCCATTCTGGATATTTCTTATAAGTGAAATCATACAATATGTGGTCTTTGTGACTTTTTTAAAAGGAGGTGTGAGCAATTAAAAACACTGATTTCCTTTCAATGGAGTGTCTTAGTTCTGAGGGCGATCTGATGCAATTGTTAAAATGGTTATAGGAACCAGACAGATTAGCTCATGCTGTAGTAATCTCTTTGATCTTAAGCATTCATACATGGCCTGTGCCTGAGGTCAAAGCGAAGGGGAAGACTACAAAAACACCTATGGAATGCATGCTGTCTAGATAAGTTATTTCTTAACACAGCCTCCAAACCTTCTTTTTATTTTTTTAATAGTTTTTAGACCAAATCTCCAAATAACTGCACTCAATTGTGCACATTATTTAACCCATGCAGGGACACAGGTTACAAATAAGGCACAGCTCTTCCCTCTCTTTAAAGTCTGTGTGGTGACAAAAATAATGTAGTGCCTAATTATAAGTGGCTTTCCTTCTGTGGGTAACCCACACTTACAGCACTACTCCAGGGTTTTTGCATGGAAGCTGAGTGCCTCTTTTATTGAAATTAATACCTGAACATAATTTTTTCCTTCTTAATTAAACTTTCAGAATAATTTCCATTCTATCAAGGATTGGGAAATTGCTAATATGTATTATATTGGCTGGATGTGGTTTCTGTAATTAGAGTGTTTTTTAAATGTGTATTCTGTATACAACTGATGGCAATAACTTCATCTATCATGTCTAAGCTTTGTTAGAACTTTTGAATTCTGGGATCATTGGCCCAGTGGACCATAGCCATTTTCTTAGTTTTATTATGCTCCGTCAACTTTATGTGGCTTTGGGACTGGTATAGAAAGGAAATGATCAAATACAGAATCATTGTTAAAACTGGCATTAAAAACTAGTTGTTTCCTTCCATTTTTACATTTCTGTGGCACTGGACACAGATATTTCTGGAAAGAAATCAAAATGTAAACAGAAATCCAACAGAAATGATAGGTTGTAATAGCAATTCTTTATTAGTCAGCTTCTAAAGCAATGGAAAAAATCCCTTAAAATTATTAATATTCTAATATTTTCTCTTTTGACACCAAAGCATGTGTATGCCAAAACAATATGTAGCACATGTGATTTAATTCCCCTTTTAAAAAATATTAAGAGCTTACATTTAAATAATATAAAAATATCAAATGGTCTCACTGAAAATCACTGTCATATACATTCATAACCTAAATTTATCTTACAAACCATCTATAGAGATGTATAGGGAAATATTTATGAGCATAAGCTACATTGTCAGACCCAGTAATAAGATTTTTCAAGAAAAATAATTATAGATTTAAAAAAAAAAACAAAATTAATCATTCCATTAAGCATAAAAGCAATGCTCTGGAAGATGATCATTTCTTACCAACAGTAAGATAAATATCAGAAATAATTCCAGAAAATTTTCTTAAATTGTTCAAGAAAAGACAGCAATTTATTTAATCTATCTTGAGTGACTAAACAATCTAAACTTTGTATTCTCTCCTTTTGATAGTAATTACAAGCAGATATATCAAATGTGACTCTCATTTAGACTTTGGTTTGTAAGAACAAAAGTTATTATCAGAGCCAATTACTGTTTTACCTACATGGCTGCACAGAAGCAGGGAGCTCAATTTTCATCTCATCAGTGATTTTGTGGTATTTATTTTATTACTATGCCCACAAAGCGATATAAGAAGGAAATAGCTTATGCTATTAAAACTAGGGCTTGAACATAAGAGGCTAAGGTTTCTTTTAGAAGAAGTTCTGAATTAAAAACACTAGGCAGCGTGTAATGCCAGCTCCCCAGACATGGGCAGACCATAAAATGACATACATCTGAGCAGTAGATCCCACACAGAGTAATCAAAATTGAAATGCTTCACAAACAAAGTTGAGACAAGCTATTTACTAAGTTACAGTATTATCAGCATAACATTATTCTCAACAGTGTTTGCTACAAGTAATGCCTTCTTTTTTAAAATTCAATTTTATTATTTATTTATTTATTTTTTATTATTTTTTTTTAATTAAAAAATTTTTTTGGCTGTGTTGGGTCTTTGTTGCCGCACGTGGGCTTTCTCTAGTTGCAGTAAGCGGGGGCTACTCTTTGTTGTGGTGTGCAGGCTTCTCATTGTGGTGGCTTCTCTTGTGGCAGAGCACGGGCTCTAGGTACACGGGCTTCAGTAGTTGTGGCACGCAGGCTCAGTAGTTGTGGCTCGCGGGCTCTAGAGCGCAGGCTCAGTAGTTGTGGCGCACAGGCCCAATTGCTCCGCGGCATGTGGGATCTTGCCGGACCAGGGATCGAGCCCGTGTCCCCCGCACTGGCAGGTAGATTCTTAACCACTGCGCCTCTAGGGAAGTCCCACTACAAGTAATGCCTTCTAAAGTGTATGTTGGTTAATATCATATTCCCACTGGTTAAAGGTATCTGCTGTTTACTCTCAAAACCAAAAAAAAGAAAAAGAATCCAGTCACCTTTAATGCTCTGAGTCTTTCAACCATTATTATATTTATTTGAAAGAACAGTAGATACCAAGTCCTAGTTCAAGCTATATGATCTAGATTTTTCATTTGTTAAAACTGGGTAGTAATACCTACCTACATGGAGTTGTTTGTGAGATTTAAGTGACTAATGTGTGTTAAGTATCTCAAATGATAAAGTACTACTTAGGATCCTACAGGCCCCCAAATAATAATGTAATGCATTGAAACACTTCAAATATATAAAAATCCATAGTTCTTAATAATATTTCCCCCTTCCCCAAAAAAACTTAATTGATAAATTAATCTGAAAGTAGATAGATCAAAGAAAGAATCATACATTTATCCCGCTTTTCCTGAAAATCTGTTTTTCAGATTCACCAAAGAGTTGCTAAGGGAAAGTTCTTCAGAGAAGCTAATAAATGCGGAAGGAATGATAGAATTATAAAATTACCAATAAATATATAAATAAAATTATGACTTTGTAATCCCTAATGAAATAATTAGGTAAATATCAGTTTTTGCTAATATCATTAGGTGAAAGGTTGTGGGGAATTTTATTATTATTATTATTATTTTAATTAATTTATTTATTTGTTTATTTTTGGCTACACTGGGTCTTTGCTGCTGTGCGCGGGCTTTCTCTAGTTGCGGCGAGTAGGGGCCACTCTTTGTTGCAGTGTGCGGGTTTCTCATTGTGGTGGCCTCTCCTGTTGTGGAGCATAGGCTCTAGGCACATGGGCCTCAGTAGTTGTGGCACGCGGGCTCAGTAGTTGTGGCTTGTGGGCTCTAGAGCGCAGACTCAGTAGTTGTGGTGCATGGGACCAGTTGCTCCACGGCGTGCGGGATCTTCCCGGACCAGGGCTTGAACCCGCGTCCCCTGCACTGGCAGGCGGATTCTTAACCACAGAGCCCCCAGGGAAGCCCGGTTGTGAGGAACTTATATAGGATAGATCAAACTGGTAATACTCAGACTCACTGATCAATCTTAATAACATCATTAAAAGAGAGAAAAGAAATGACCTCCTGATATGCTATAAAAGGAAGTACACCTCACTACCTGTGAAGTAGTCCCACCAAAAAGATGTCACCTGAATCTGATCAAGCTTCTAGATAAAACTACTAGTTTACAAGAAATACTAGGGACAGAGGAATGTGTAAAATGACACCATGAGATTGCAATCAGCCAATCCAGACTAAGGGGGTGGAGAACCTGTAGGACAAATGACCTGGGTTCTTTAATAAGTGACATTTAAAAAAATTGAAGTACAGTTGATTTACAATGTTGTGTATAAGTGACATTTTTTTAAATGAGGGAAACTGCTATAGATAAAATGAGATGCAAATGTAATGTGTGATATTGTACAACATGGGGACTATAACCTTTAAAAATTGAGAATCACTATATTGTACACCTGTAACTTACATTGTACATCAACTATACTTCAACTTTAAAAAATAAACAACAACAAAAAAACACAAATGCAGTGTGTGGACATTGTTTACATCCTGATTCAAACAAACAAGAGAAGAACAATTTTAAAGCAATTGGGGAAAACTGAACATGGACTGAGAATTATACAGTATTAATGCATTGTTAAATTTGTTAGATGTGATAATAGTTCTGTTTTTTTTTAAGTCATTATCTGAGGTGTTTAAAGGTAAAATGACATGATGTCTGGGATTTGCTTTAAAAGACTTCACTGAGAAAAGTGGAGGGAACAGATGAAATAAGAATGGTAAAATTAAGGCAACTGTTAAAGTTGGGTGATGGTTACATGGATTTCATTTTGTTTTTGTGTCCATTCAAAGGTAAATTTTCGTAATAACAAGTTATATTTAAAATTAAAGTGAAGTTAAAATTTAATTATTCATTAATTTATTATTTGAATTCTAACATTCTCTGCTTCATGATATTCCCTCTTACCTCCCTGCTAGGCTAGGGGATCAACAATCACAGCATCACTTAACCCCAAGCTGCTTCTAAAAAGCCCAGCTGCCTCAGGTTCACAAAACCTTAAGACTTTAATTCCATTCCGATGTGCCTGTCCTACGTTCTGATTCCTGTAGCTGAATTGTAGAACAAGAGGAAGGTTGGGGGAGAGAGCTAACATTTATTCAGCCCCTATTTTGTGCTCTGCACCACAATATGTGGGGGTTGTCATAATCCAAGTGCCGTCCTATAGCCCTTAAAATGGCAAGAGGGAGCATATGATGTTATCGCTACTTTACTAATGAGGACAAACGGCTAAGGGACTTCTCAAGGTCATATAATCCAAAAGTGGAGAGACAGGATTGTATTGATGTCTCTGACTTCAAAAGCCTCTTTCCATCATAACATGCTGCCCCATTACAATGAAATGTTTGTTGATACACTCTTGATTTAACTTCCTATATATCAGGATCTATCTATCCTTTACTTCCTCTCTAATCCCCACAGGCACTGCTTTGATTTGTGCCCTCATTGATTATTACATGGACCTCTGTAATGGCCCCTACAATGGGTCTCCTTACCTCCAATCCATCCTCTGCATGACCTTCAGAATGCCTGAACTTCTGATCACTAATTGAAATACGTATCTCACCTCCAGTTAAAGAAAAAAAAAAAACCCATAAATCCAGACATAGAAAAATTAAATTTGGTAATGAGAAGGATAACGGTAATGAGAATAAGACTGTTTGCTGTATGTGACTGAAAATTGGAAGACTATTACTTCAGTAAGACAGAATTTATTGTTCTCATGTATATGAAGTCCAGAGATAGGTTGGTCAGGGTTGGTTTGGAAATTCAGTAAGTTACTAGGGACCAGGCTCCTTCCAGCTTAATATTCTGCTATCCCTAATGTATGGGCCTCTTCCTCCTGGTCTAAGATGGCTGCTAGAGTTCCAGCCAACACAGCCCCATTCCAGGCAGCAGAGTAGAGAAAGGGGAAGAAAAAGATCAAAGAGCACAAGTCAGCTATCTTTTAAGGCAGTTTCCAGAAAACTTCCCACAATACCCACCCCTAACATTTCATTAGCCATTACTACTTGGTCGTATAGCTATGTCCAACTGCAAGGGATGCTGGGAAATGTAGTCTTTATGTTGGGCACCCATATATCTAGCTAAAAATCAGCTGCTCAGGAAAGCCATTGGGGTCCAGTCCTTTTCCCCCTTTCTGTCCTAACCATCCTCAGAGTATTGCCCTTTTTCCCTACGCTTGTCACCTTGTGGTTGCAAGATGCTTGCTGCAACTCCAGTTGTCATGTCTGTGTTCAGGGGAGAAAGAAAGAGGAAAGGGGAGAAGGGACATGCCAGTTGTTACTATATCCTTTCATCTGGAAAGCAAAATATCCCCTAGAACCAACCCCAGGAGACTGCTGCTCAGTACTCACTGGACAGAATTGGGACACATGGTCATACTTAGCTGCAAGGAAGGCTCAGAAATGAGGACCCTTATTCCGCCCGGCATGATGCCATCCTGAACAAAATCACAGTTTATAGTAATACAGATGAGGGAATGGATACTGGGTAGGGAACTAACAATTTCTGCCACAATCATGCAGTCTACCCTAGCTAAGGAAGCAAGTACAATAAGATGAAAGTGATAAATAGTGAAATAATGAGAGGTCAGTGGATTGAAGGTCCTTACTGAAGTGAAGAATTGTTGGAAGAACATACTATGTGAGCTGGCAGACTAGGACATAGAGGTCAAAGATTGCTGTGCTTGAAACAGATTTTAGAGATGATGTACTTACTGGTTACAACAAAGCCCAGGCATTCGGCATATCCCCCTGGCCCTACCAGAGTACTTTTGCCAAACCTCTAATATTGCACTCACCACTCTGTCTGTAGAATGCCTGCCTACAGACTGTGAGCTCCTACAGCACTGAAATTTGCATTCCAGCACCTAGCACATAGTAGCATTAAAATCAAAATATTTGAAGACATGAAACAGCACACCAGTGAGGAAAGACATTTTTTAGTTTTACTGTGTTTGTGTTATTCTTACAATATGCCATGGATACACTGTCATCAGCTTATAGCAGTAGTGTGTGCCAAAGGTGACTTTCTGTCCTGTTTTTATGGCACACGGGCCAATTGCTAATTCCGTGACCTCCCTTCTTTTGCTACAAGCTACTGTCATGAGTTGGTGGCCAGGGAATGAGGGCTCCCTGAATGCCCAGAAGTTAGCATCCCCTGGTAAGCCAGGGAGAGAGGCAGGAGAAATTTGGGATGCCATCTTTGAAATGTTATTGAACCATGGAATACCGTATAATAAATTTTGAGTATGCTTTGCAGTTGTAGTAAATAGCTTATGTTTCTGGAAAAGATGCTGTAAGTCATAAATATGTAGCTAATTGAATCTTCTCACAGAAACAATGTTATTAGAAGATATAGTCCTAAGGGCCTATTTTTTTTAAAACATCTTTATTGGAGTATAATTGCTTTACAATGGTGTGTTAGTTTCTGCTTTATAACAAAGTGAGTCAGCTGCAAGGAAGCTGATTATATGCATATACATATATCCCCATATCTCCTCCCTCTTGCGTCTCCCTCCCACCCTCCCTATCCCACCCCTCTAGGTGGTCACAAAGCACCGAGCTGATCTCCCTCTGTCCTCAAGTCCATTCTCTACGTCTGCATCTTTATTCCTGCCCTGCTAAGGGCCTATTTTTGATGCCCATTTTTTATAGAAATAACCCCAAATACCATGTTTAATCACCTGTTCCACTAACCATAAGTTATACTGTAAAGTATAAACCTCTTTATATATATAAACTAATTGAATGGTAACCAATTACAGTAAAAAAGCATTGCATATGATAGAGTATAATAGTGTATTATAAATAATTCTAATGTGGCTTCGCAGTTGCCATATTAGTATCACTGCAACAAATCAGAAATGGAAAAGGTCACTTTTATCAGGAGCATTGCATTGAGAAGTTTCTTTGGGACGTTTAGAGGGACATATCTGAGGATAATTCTGGGGATGGTTAGGACCTTTTGTGGAAAAAATCAGGAATTTATTCAGCTGCTTTCTTTTTTTTTCCCCCAGTTGTAAATTTCCCTGTGGCAAACACAGGGAGGGAGCTCAAGGTTTCGTATTTTTAACAGTGGTGAGGAAAAGCCAGGACTCTGAAGTTAAACAGAGCTGAGTTTGAATCCCAGTTCAAATAATAAAAGGAACTGGGATTAAGCAAATAATAAAATGCTTACAGCAAAGATGTGTACAGCAAAGATGCTTATGATGAGAATGCCTTGTGTTTTCCTTTATTACATTTGCCAAAATTTGTAACTAGATATTGAGTTATATGATTTTTTAAAAAATGCCTGACTTCCCACTAGATTATAAGCTTAATGAGGGCAGGATCGATGTCAGTTTGTCCATTGCAATGTAATGCCAGGTTACTCTCAACAAATGTTTGTTGAATGAATAAATAAACTATTTCTTAGTTTTAAATTACTATCATCTCTCATCCTCGATATGCTCGTCTGTCAGATGGGGATAACAATAATTCCTTCCTTCAGAAATGTTGTGAGGATGAGATATGATTTCATCATCATGGCTAACACAGGCTCCTGAATGGTCTTCCTGCTTCCACCCTTGCCCTTCTACATCACATTCTCCACATGGCAGCCAGAGTGACCCTTGTCAATTGCAAATCATATCCGATTGGTCCCCTGGTGAAAAGCCTCCCATCTCACTCATATCTCCGCAGTCCTTACAATGGTCTGCAAGATCTGGTCCCTATCCCTGTTCCTACTTCTCTCCCCCTTGCACATTCCTCTCTAGCTTCCTTGCTGTTCACACTCCTAATTCAGGGTCTTTTCAGGTTCTGTCTTCTCTGCCTGGAACACTCTTTCCCCACTTATTTGCCAAATGACTTGCTTCCTCATGTCCATCAGATTTCTGTTCAAGTGTCACCTTCCAAGTGAGATCATCCCAACACTCCCTATGTTCCTAACCTAACTTTTCTCTCATCAACTAACATACTATATGTTTACTTTTCAAACTGTTTTCTGTTTTCCTAACGACTACCTTACCCCAACTAGAATGTAAGCCCCATGAGAGTAGAGAAATTTGGCTGATGCCTAAAATACTGCCTGGTACATATCAGGTACATAATTGAGGTTGACTAGTATTCATCAACAAATAAGAAGAAGAATGAACACTTACATAGCACTCACCATGCATGGGGCACTGTTATAAACATGCACGTATGTTAACTCATTTATCCTCACAACAGGGTGTCATAGAGCCCATTTTGCAGATGAGGAACTGAGGCACAGAGAGGTTAAATGACTTGCCAAAGTACAGATAGTAGGTGGTAGAGAACTGGGATGTGAACTCATACTTCTGACCATCGTGTTGCCATCTGTTGAGAGCCTCCTCCAGGCTGGGCACTGTCTAGGCACTGGTTACAGTAATGAACTAAACAGAGTCTCTCTGCTTTAGATTAATAGAGACTTAAGAAATAAAATAATCAAACACAATGTATAAATCTTAGCAGATCCAAGTTTGGATAAAAGACCAGTAAAAGCCATTTGGAGGATAATAGGGGAAATCTGAATATGACCTGAGTATTTATTACATTCAGGAAGTATTGTTATAATGGTAATGTTATAATGGTGTGATAACGGTATTGTGGCTAAGTAGGAATGTGTTCATTTTTAAAGACACATGTTAAAGCATTAAGGGGTGAAATGTCTATATGTCTGTATTTTAAAACATTTCAATAAAAAATAGATGGAGCAAAACTGGTAAAGGTTAACAATTGTTAAATCTAGGTGAAGGAGAAATAGTTATTCATACACTATTTTTGGTTTATTTGAATATTTTCATACTAAGAAGGTTTTAAGAAGCCACAGAAAGGGAAAAATAGTTTTTAAAGTTTCTGCTCTCATGGAGCTTATATTCTAATGAGAAGACAGAGATCACAGTGCTTGTTGGTTACTTGTAGGCATTCTCTTCTCCCCACTTTATTCTGTAAAATCCACCCGCTATTTCACCAGCAAAATTTTCCCACCCAATATTAAGTGAGATATAACTCACAGTGAAAATCTGTAAAGCAACCCTTACTTGCCCTGACATTTTCTGTCTTTTATCTCTCACCACGTTATTCCTCATAATGGCAAAAATCCTCAAAACTTTAGTTTTTATCAAATTTTGAAAATCACTTTCTCAGTGAGATCCATATTCACAAAATTAAAGAATCTTCCCATCTTAGACACAGATCTTGTACATTGCTGTATCGTATTAGATCACAATATATATTTTTATATTTGTTTTGATTGATAAAGCATCCATTTTATGGAATTCATTTGGAAAATAACTCTCAAGCAATGAGATGTGTTTTTTTTCCCTGCTCCACAAACATACAAATTGTATTATGCTTCTAAGTAGGTCCTTGCGTTTAAACAGTTTAGGAACTTCTATTTGAAATTGCCTTCAGACTTAGCTTGCCGAACACAACAAGAAAATCAAACACTCTCTTGGCCTATAAAGGTTTTCTCCTCTTCCTCCCTCCTTCTTATCTATTTCGTTTGTTATTTCAAACCCTTTCCTTGACTGTTATGAGTACATGTGCACCTATAGTCCAAGGTGCCTAAAAGAAGGGTTGGGCTGGTGTTGATTTGGAGCCTTAGCTCCAGTCTTTTCTTTATATTATAAAGAAAAGCCATCAGAATATGGCTTTTTCAAATGTAAAAGAAATTGATAAACAATTCTTTATTGTGATTCTTAATTGCAACTGAGAAACTCCAGATGATTTGTCATTTTAGTTTTTTGGTGTGAAATGGAATTCCAAAAACAATTTCTTCACTTTGGAGAAAGAGCTTAAAGTAGCAACTGGGGTTTACCTAGTTTAAAAGGTTGGCAGTGGGCAATTAAAGGTGGTAATATCCCAGCTGGATTTCACAGCTACTCAATAATACAAGCGTTGAAGTTGGTGTAGTAGGCTTACAGAACAGCTGGCAAAACAGCACTGTTTGTCATTGACTTTACAGCGCAAAATTAGGGCTATCTTTGTGTCAGCAGTTATGCATTTTTAAGCAGATGTCACTGATATTAGATATAAAACAACAATAGGGATCCAGGCCCTGAAGGTAAAGTCAGGGTGGGAAACAGTCCATGCCCCTTTCTAAATGAAGCTCACCCCTGCTCGCAGTATTTAAAAGAACACGGGGCACATAAGATCCCTTATCTTTATAATCATTTGCCAGGATTCAGAACTCTTTTGCGAAAATAAATTTCTGGCCATAGTTTTTTTTTTTTTCCTGGAATAATAATAGCAACTATGTGTTCTAAAATAGTCCTAATTTCATATATTTTATTTCATTGTCTTTATAACCTGGAGATCTCTAATCTTCCGCTTATGGACCAACTCTGGCCCTCCTGAGATTCTTGGCAAAGTAAACATTTAATGAAAGCAGAGGCTTAATAGTAAGGAAGATGAGAAGTTTAAGCTCCTTTTATGCCAGCACTCTGTTTTTGTTTTTGTTTTTTGTGAGAGCCTTTATTATTACCTGGTATTTTCTTATTGATGGTCTATCTCCGCCCCCCTAGAATGTAAGCTCTGTGAGAGTGGGGGGCCTGGTCTGAATTGTTCATCCCAGTGTGCCTCTAACAGTCCTTGGCACACAGGAAGTACTCCACAGATAGTGGCTGAAGGAACCCAATGTGACAAGTGCAGTGATAAACGTAGGAGTGGGCTGCTTTGAGAGTGCAGAGGATCCTGGATTAATATTTTATATGGGGATGAGCACACCATTAGAAGTCACTGTGGCGGTTTCATTTATTCATTCAACAAACATTTGTTGAGAGTAACCTGGCATTACAAACTGACCTGGATCCTGCCCTCATTAAGCTTATAATCTAGTGGGAAGTCAGGCATTTTTTAAAGAATCGTATAACTCAATATCTAGTTACAAATTTTGGCAAATGTAATAAAGGAAAATACAAGGTATTCTCATCATAAGTATCTTTGCTGTACACATCTTTGCTGTAAGCATTTTTGCTGCAAACATCTTTGCTGCATAACTAATTGGCCAAAAGGCAATTCTGCCATGAAAGATAAGATAACTGGTTGACAGTTTTTGATTTGACAGTTTCGTTTCCACTGGTTGAAATGCATTAGTCATTATTGATGGCTTTATCAAGCTGATCGATGATGATTTGCCCCAAGAGCTGGTTTCTTATTTTGAAGCACACTACCTGGAAAGAGAAAGAGACTGAAGGCCTTGAAGGTGCAGAGTTGAAGCCATGTTTCGCATAGAACTTTGGAACATCTATCAGCGGACATGTAACAAATACGCCAAGCATAGAACACAGCTTAGCGGCTTTCACAGGGCAACGCAAAGCTCAGGTACAAACACGCACCCTAGTATTTGGAAACTGATACCTCTCTTAATGACAGACGAAATGTCAGTGAAAAAGAAAAAGCGCAATGCCAAACAAGGAGACGAGTCAACAAACAAACAAAAATATGTATACAATACTATGAACGAAAGACTTGAAAGACAAGTGCTTAGGTAAAACCCACAAAATAAAATTGGTCATTTGCACAGTAGTGCCATGATCTACCCACATTTTAAATGTATTCAAATATTTTGTATTTTGCAAAAAAGTCATTTAAATTTTGTTATTCATTTCTCATGCTTCTTTATGTCCTTGTTAATGTCCCTCTTTATTTTTTGTTATTTTATCTCTTATAGCAAAATTGCCTTATGGCCAATTAGTTATGCGGCAAAAATGCTTGTGGTGGAAATGCTTGCAACAAAGATGTCCACGGCAAAGATGCTTCCTACCAAAGTACCTAGAACTAATACAAACAATTGTAAAAAGGGTACCATGTGATGATGGCACAACTCTGTGAATATACTAAAAACCTCTTAAAAGGGTGAATTTTATGGGATATAAATTGTATCTCAATAAAGCTATTACTTGAAAAAGGGCATCACGGTGGTTAAGAGCACAGCCCTGGATCCCTACATTTCTGGGATCATGATCCTGGCTCTGACACTAGCTGCGTTCTCTTGGGCAACTTATTTAACATTTCGGAATCTTGGCTTCTTCATCAATAAAATGAAGATAATAATAACATCTCCTTCTAGAATTATTCTGAAGATTAAACAAGTTAATGTTCCCAAAGCACTGAAAATAGCACCTGGTACCCAGAAGAAGTGAGCTGTTATCACTTTGGGGGAGTCAGGAAGGAAACAGGAATCAAATTGAAAGCATAACCAAAAGCCAGAAACCTCTTGGGCTCTATTCCTTGCCACCTGGAAACTTAACTTCAAAGAAAGCTCTGTTGTCATAAAAATTGACCATGCCATGAACATATCTGAAACAACAATGGCATGTTTTCTCATTTAGAACACAATTGCCCACCTTTGCTCTTGAAAAAAAAATTCTTTTCTAACAGCTTTATGGAGATATAATTCATAAACTTTAATTTCGCCCTTTCAAAGTGTATAATTCAATGGTGTTTAGTAGATTCACAGAGTTGTGCAGCCATCACCACTGTTTAATTCCAGAACATTTCATCCTCCCCCAAAGACACTTGACAACCATTAGACGTCATTCCCCACTCTCCCCCCGTCCTCCTTCCAGCCGCTGGCAACCACCAATCCACTTTCTGTCTCTATGGATTTCTCTCTTCCTACCTTTACTCTTGGAAAGGCATGTGGAAATGAACTGTGCTGTCTTGGGGGTTGCCAAAGTTTCCCCTCAGATTCCAGAGGGAAAATAAAGGATTTCTGATCAATGACAGCTGGAAGCAACCTAAGTTTAAAAAAAAAAATTAAAGTCAAATTTGCTATCATAAAAGCTTCACAAATTGTAACTTAAAAACAATGCTTCCTAGTTAAATTACATTTTATGGGAAATATTCTATTGGTAATTACAATAAATTTGACCAACTTTAGCATTTTTACCACTATAAAACTGCAGTTGTTTATTAAGCATCAGAACTTCCTAGTCTGATAATGACCATTATAGCATGAATAAAAAGCTCTATCTCTGGCTGAGTTTATATGACGCACAATTGACAGAATTACTACTCTATAAAATGCTTCTCAATTAAAAAAATACAATATGCTGTATTTTGTTAAATAAAATTAAGTCACAATATAGCCAATGTTAAATATATTCAAAATGCTGATCCCTAAGCAGTTCATCCTTATATTCTTCATTTATTTTTTTTAGTATTATTTTTTTTTCATAAATTTATTTATTTATTTATTTTTGGCTGCATTGGGTCTTTGTTGCTGCGTGAGGGCTTTCTCTAGTTGGGGCGAGCGGGGGCTACTCTTCCTTGTGGTGTGTGGGCTTCTCATTGCGGTGGCTTCTCTTGTTGCAGAGCACGGGCTCTAGGCATGCGGGCTTCAGTAGTTGTGACACGTGGGCTCAGTAGTTGTAGCTCCCGGGCTCTAGAGCGCAGGCTCAGTAGTTGTGGTGCATGGGCTTAGTTGCTCCGTGGCATGTGGGATCTTCCCGGACCAGGGCTCGAACCCATGTCGAACCCATCGGCAGGCAGATTCTTAACCACTGCACCACCAGGGAAGTCCCCATCATTATACTCTTTAAACTTCTGCTATTTTATATAATTGCAGAGACTTAAGGATCAAAGGTGGTTAAAGGTCTTCCTTGTTAAGCAGTGAGGAGTTCCATGGGATAGCAATGTGCAAACAAAATAAAGTTGTAAGAATGTGTATATGTCTGTAATGTAGGTCTTAATTTTAACTTTAAAGCAGGTTCCAGTTCTTTAAGATGGTCAACATAATTAAGGTCAATTAAACTCAACAACCAATGACTCACTTTCTTGATTCTATTGTGATGCCCACTTTTGTAAAATTACAATTAAAAAGCAATTTATGGACTCTGGTTTCATTCCAACATGTAAAGAGCTTGGACGTTATCGCTCCAGTCCTCAGCAAGAAAGCTGAAGAATCAGAAAAACAACTCTTCTTAGATACATCAAAGAATTGAGATCACAGGGCAAACTGCTGCCTTCAAAACTGGAGAAAGAGGTGGATAAAGCCCAAGAGCAGAAACCCGCTGCTGGAGCCAGTACTGGGAAGAGCACTTAAATTCTAGTCCACAAATTTCTGGAGGCTCATTGTGGATTCCCTTGAGAGTTAAAAACTCTGAGGGGCCAAGTCTTAGGATGGCGGACGACCCACACTTCCATGAGTTTTACCTCTAGGAGCCCCACCTTGTATTCTCTGTGAAGATCAGAGAAAAATCCCCTCCTGCTTCCAGCAGGGAAAAAGGAAGAGAATACTCCAAGTTCTGTTCTTTGTTCTGTTCTCTATAATGAAAGCTAGGTCTCAGGGAAAACTGTTTTATCAAAGCCTTATCTGACCTGAAGAAGGGCAATTAGCTAACTCCAGCTCCCTCTAGTCTTCCTGTCTCACCTAAGGGGGGGAAAATGCTGAGAAAAACTTGTGATGGTAACAGGGGCACAGACCCTCCAAAAGAATGAGACCTAATCACAGGATTATTGCATGTTTCTCCCCAGCACATACTACATCCACAGAGCCTCTACATACAGAGGATTACAGGTGAAAGAACCACAAGTCTCAGATTCTATTTAGGAAGGAGTTTCTAGGGAAACCCAGAAACAATAGGGGGGACAAAAACAAAGATAGCTGGGGAAATTGAAGCCTCAGACATCTACAGTTACAGCAGACAGTAAATACGACATAACTCCTGGCCAGATAAAGGCCTACTTACTTCACACTAAATGCCTACTTACCTCAGTTCCTATTACATAATACATCATGTCCAGCTTCCAACAAAAAATGACAAGCCATGCTAAAAGGCAAAAAAAAAAAACAGTCTGAGGAGACAAAGCAAGCATTAGAATCAGATTCAGATATGACAGAGATTTTGGAATTATCAGACCAGGAATTAAAAACAACTATGATTAATATGCTAAAGACACTAATGGGAAAAAGTGGACAATATACAAGAACAGATGGGTAATGTAAGCAGAGAGGTTGAAGCTCCAAAAAGAATCAAAAGGAAATGTTAGAAATAAAAAATATTGTCAGAAATGAAGGATGCCTTTGATGGTCTTATTAACAGACTGGGCATGGCCAAGGAAAGAATCAGTGAGCTTAAAGAAATGTCAATATAAACTCCAAAAATGTAATGCAAGGAGAAAAAAAATTAAAGCAGAACAGAATGTTCAGGAACTGTGGGACAACTATAAATGGTGTAACATACACATGTTGAGAATATCAGAAAAAGAAGAAAGGAGCAGAAGAAATATTTGAGTAATAATGGCTAAGAATTTTCCAAAATTAATGACAGATGCTAAACCATACACCCAGGAAGCTCAGAGAGTACCAGGGAGGATAAATACCAAAAAAAAACACACCTAGACAAATCATATTCAAACTATGGAAAACCAAGGACAAAGAGAAAATCTTGAAGACTGGGGAAAAAACTTACCTGTAGAAGAACAAGGATAAGAATTATATCAAACTTCTCTTCATAAACCACACAAGCAAGAAGAGAGTGAGGTAAAATATTTGAAGTGTGGAAAGAAAAATCCCGCCAACCTGTAATTCTGTATCCAGCGAAATTATCTTCGAAAGTGAAGAAGAAACAAGGATGTTCTCAAACAAAAACTAAGAGAATTGGTCACCAGCAACTTGTCTTGCAAGAAATGTTAAGAGAACTTCTTCAGAGGAAATGAAAATAAAATAGGTCAGATATGGGATAGATGAGGCAAGCGGAAAATCCAGGGACCTCACAATCATGTCCTCCCCTTCTCTCCACCTTTCAGAGTCTTCTTAAGTTTGTTTTATATATAACATCCAGGGGTTTTAATTGTATTTATCAGAAGGAATAGGGGAAAGTATGTCTATACCATCTTCCTAGAAGTGAAACTCTCTTAGTGTATTTCTTACAAATCCTTTTACCTCTGTAGATTATGTATTTAGAAGTGAATTTGGGGACTTCCCTGGTGGCGTAGTGGTTAAGAATCTGCCTGCCAGTGTAGGGGACACTGGTTCGAGCCCTGGTCCAGGAAGATCCCACATGCCATGGAACAACTAACAAATCAACCTGCCCTGTGTGCGCCACAACTACTGAGCCTGCGCTCTAGAGCCTGAGAGCCACAACTACTGAGCGGGCATGCCACAACTACTGAAGCCCAAGTGCCTAGAGCCTGTGCTCCACAAGAGAAGCCACTGCAATGTGAAGCCCGTGCACCACAACAAAGAGTAGCCCCTGTTCACTGCAACTAGAGAAAAGCCCGTGTGCAGCAATGAAGACCCAACGCAGCCAAAAATAAATAAATTAATTACTTTTTTTAAAAAAGTGAATTTGAATTGAGATACAATTTTGCATCCCCCTTTTTTCCCCTCAACATATTCTGTGAGAATTTTTCCATGTCATGAAAATGTCTTGGACAATATCGGTTTTAATAGCTATATAATACACAGATGTGTTGCAGATTTAATCATTGTTACTGTTAACATTTAAGGTATTTCCAAGTTTATTGCTACTAAATATAACACTGAAATGAACAAACTTATACAGAGGTCCATGTGTATCTCTCCTTATATCCTAGGATAAATTCCTAAGATACAAACTACTAAACTAAAAAATAACAATTTAAAAAATCTTCTCACATACGTTGAAAAACCTCCTTTAAGAACTTTGTGACAACTTATACCTCCCACCAGTAGTATAAAAGTACGCCCATCTTTCAGCCCCCTCATCAGCACTGAGTGTTAGGGTGTTTTAAATGACATGTTTTGCTAATTTGTTAAGAAAAACAGTAATATATAATTTAATTCTTGTTTACCAGTGAGATTAAATATTTTTCACCTATTTACTGGTTATTTGCATTTCTAGCTCTGTGAGTATTCTATTGATGTCCTTTTGTCTATGTCAAGGGTTTTTATTATTATTATTATCAGCGAGAGCACTTTGTATTTAAGAATATTAGCAATTTTTGTATCATGTGTGTTGGAAATGCTTTCCAATTTATTGTTATTTTTAAATTTTATGATGCTTTTAAAAATTTTATTTTTTGTTTCAAAAAATTTCAAACCCATAGAAAAATTGAAAGAATAATGAGCATCCAAATACCCTTCACCTAGATGACCAAGTGTTAACAACCTGTGCTTTGTCTCTCTCTGTAACTAGGATGTAGTCATATTCTGTATAAGTGGGATTTGTGTACTGCTTTGTAACAACCCAGAAGAGATTGGCTCCAAGGGGGCTTCAATAACTGAGTGAAAATGTACCTTCTAATCTATACTCATCATTTAACAGAAACTTCTTCTTTCCTTCTCACTGTTTCTCACGATTATCTGCTTTGTTCTTGTTTTTTTCCCCCCCTCAAACACTAGCATCACAGTATATAAAATGAAGATTTCTGTGCAGTTCTGATGGTGTTGGTACAGATGGTAGTCACCCTCCTAGTGTCAATAAGCAAAGCGTGGTCATTAAGAACAGTGTGAGCAGATATCTCAAGCAATAAAATCTGTGCAAGCCAGCAATGATAAGAGGAAGAACCACACTTTGACATAGAAGAAGACTCATTGCCAAAGTAGGGATAATAATGAAACCTATTTTGAAAACAATACAAAAGCACTTTGAGCTCTTTGGAGAAAATATACCACTTTTGATAATGTCCTTATCATTGTTTTCTGAATGACTGCTAGGAAAATCTTGCATGTGCTGCATCCATTATCATCACTTTGTGTATCTATTGAGTTTTGTCTCTATCAGACAAAACTACCAGATTTTTTCTTGAGCAATCCCTGGGAAAAAGGAAAACCATCCCCTGTGAAAATTAGGCCTCCTGGTTTTCAGGTAGCTATGGTGTAGGAGAGGATACTTGCAGACACTTGACTGGACTTCAATCTGGGCCTTGCTGTTTTGTTTTGTTTTTTAATTTTTTTATTGAAGTATAGTTGATTTACAATGTTGTGTTAATTACTGCTGTATAGCAAAGTGATTCAGTTATACATATATATACATTCTTTTTTTAAAATATCCTTTTCCATTATGGTTTATCATAGGGTATTGAATATAGTTCTCTGTGCTATACAGTAGAACCTTGTTGTTTATCCATTCCATATATAAAAGGTTACATCTGCTAACCCCAACCTCCCACTCCATCCCTCCCCCAACCCCCTTCCCCTTGGCAAACACCAGTCTTTTCTCTATGTCCGTGATTCTGTTTCTGTTTCATAGATATGTTCATTTGTGTCATATTTTAGATTCCACATATGAGTGATGATATATGGTGTTTGTCTTTCTCTTTCTGGCTTACTTAGTATGATAATCTCTAGGTCCATCCATTTTGCTGCAAATGGCATTATTTTGTTCTTTTTTATGGCTCAGTAGTATTCCATTGTATATATGTACCGCATCTTCTTTATCCATTCATCTGTCAATGGACATTTAGGTTGTTTCCGTGTCTTGGCTATTGTGAATAGTGCTGCTATGAACATAGGGGTGCATGTATCTTTTTGAATTATAGTTTTGTCCAGATATACACCCAGAAGTGAGATTGCTGCATCATGTGGTAATTCTATTTTTAGTTTTCTGAGGAACCTCCATACTGTTTTACACAGTGGCTGCACCAACAGTGTAGGAGTGTTCCCTTTTCTCCACATCCTCTCCAGCATTTGTTATTTGTAGACTTTTTAATGATGGCCATTCTGACTGGTGTGATGTGGTACCTCATTGTAGTTTTGATTTGCATTTCTCTGATAATTAGTGATGTCGAGCATCTTTTCATGTGCCTATTGGCCATCTTTATGTCTTCTTTGGAGAAATGTCTATTTAGGTCTTCTGCCCATTTTTGGATAGGGTTGTTTGGTTTTTTGTTGTTTAGTTGTATGAGCTGTTTGTATATTTTGGAAATTAAGCCCCTGTTGGTCACATCATTTGCAAATATTTTCTCCTATTCTGTAGGTTGTCTTTTCATTTTGTGTATGGTTTTCTTTGCTGTGCAAAAGCTTGTAAGTTTGATTAGGTCCCATTTATTTATTTTTTGTTTTTATTTCTATTGCCTTGGGAGACTGACCTAAGAGAACATTGGTATGATTTATGTCAGAGAATGTTTTGCCCATGTTCTCTTCTAGGAGTTTTATGGTGTCATGTCTTATGTTTAAGTCTTTAAGCCATTTTAAGATGAATTTTGTGTATGGTGTGAGGGTGAGCTCTAACTTCATTGATTTACATGCAGCTGTCCAGCTTTCCCAGCACCACTTGCTGAAGAGACTTTTTCCCAAGAGACTGTCTTGCCTCCTTTGTCGAAGATTAATTGACTGTAGGTGTGTGGGTTTATTTCTGGACTCTCTATTCTGTTCCATTGATCCATATGTCTGTTTTTGTGCCAATACCACGCTGATTTTGATTACTGTAGCTTTGCAGTATTGTCTGAAGTTTGGGAGGGTTATGCCTCCTGCTTTGTTCTTTTTCTTCAGGATTGCTTTGGCGACTCTGGCGACTCTTTTATGGTTCCATATGAATCTTAGGATTATTTGTTCTATTTCTGTGAAAAATATCGTGGGTAATTTGGTAGGAATCACATTAAATCTGTAGATTGCTTTGGGTAGTATGTGGGCCTCACTATTGATGACCTGTGTGACCTGGAACACTGGTGTGAGCCTCAGTTTGCACAGCTTTAAAAGGAAAGGGTAAATATCTACCTCATAGGTTTAAAAAAAAGTCCTTTGTAAACTGTCAAGTGTTAAAATTATTGATGATAACGATGAAATTCATGATAATGAGGATGATGATCATTATTGTTTATCTTTTCTAAATAATTTTTAAAGGTGGATTCAGGGATAGTACTCATTTTGAATGAACTCTCCCAATTTCCTGGGCTTCCATAATAGAATGAAGCCCCATATATCTGAAAAACATTGAATCTCAGTTACTCATAGGAACTGTGCTCTACTGTCAAAGGAGCAACAGGAATTTGTAGTCCTTATTATATGCCACTCCTCTCAGAAGGAGTTGCTGCCATGATTGTTTGGCCCCTGACACTCCACCAGACTCACAGTGTAAGCAGACATTGGCCAGCCTACCAGTCTGATTGCCAGGTCCCACTCTTGGCTCAGTCCTAGTGCAAGAGGCTTACTCTAGCCCTTCATAGCAATGGGGTAGCGGAATTTCCAGGACTAAGCTCTTGATCGCACAGAGGCAGGCCCTCTATTTGGCCAAAAGAATACTGATTCCAGGGAGTCAGGCTTGTCCCAAGGATCCCAAGCACAAATGATCTGCATGAGGATTACCCAGAGTGTTTGTTACAATGCAGATTCCAGGACCCCATTTGGGAGCCAGTGAAAGAGGACTGCAAACCAAAGTTTAAGAACCATCACTCTAGACCTGTGGTCTCTCAAATAGGGTACCCACATCTCAGGTGATACATAAGACAAGGCCATTCGTCGTGTGAAGAGAGTGCAAGAACTTCTATTTATCTATAATAAGAAATGCATAAAATAAAAAATAGAAATAAGAAATTATTTTGTACTACTATTTAATACTCAGTTTGTCACTGGATCCCTCACGTGGTCATGTCACCTGCACTTCTGGATACCTCCTGAGAGTGGAAGCTCCAAACCACAAAAGAACTAACAGGCGGGTCAGCATTGTATGTGTTTTTCCAGAGCATTAGAGTGAACTGCAGTTTATTCATGAAGTGGGTTTGTGGATTATATTATTTAGTTTTAACTAAACTAAGCCTGGAAAAATGGACAGGTGTCCTAAAAAAAATCCTGCGAAAAGCCACACTGTATTTAAGATAATGATGACATGCATTGGGAATTCCCTGGCGATCCAGTGGTTAGGACTCCGAGCTTTCACTGCCAGAGGGCGTGGGTTCAATCCCTGGTTGGGGAACTAAGACCCCACAAGCCATGCAGCAAAAAAACAAAAACAAAAACAAAAACAAAACAAAACAAAACAAAATGATAACAAGCATTGGTGAAAAACAAGAAAATGGCAGAACTTACACTTTTACTTCTAGCTTTTCTTCAGCCATATTAAAATGTAAAAATGATGATCAACCAATCAAACTTATGAGGAGTCAGCCTCCCCAAGCCCCCTAAACTTAAAAATTATCCAGAAGACTAACTAAAATATGGACTTACATCCAACCAGCATCAATGCTGAATCTCAGCTAAGTGTAGAGTATTTTTGGGATATTAGCCACAACCAGTATAAAGCTGTCATGATTAACAAGATTAAGAAAGCAAAACATTATAATTAATAACCTGTTTACAAGAGAAAGAAGTTTTGTGCTGTTAATAAAGTAAAAGAAATTTTTTAACTGTTTAGTTCATCTTTATCTCATTATTGAAACATTTCTATGTTGGTGTTAGTTGATAATTCACTCTCTATGATAATAAGTATATAATTTATAAATAAATAAGCAAGCACATTTTATGAGTGCACACCCAAATTCTTTGACTGATAGCCTTGGGGGATCCAAGGCCAGGTCCAGTTTCTGCCCCAGCTTGAAACTTTTATGAAACTAAGTCTCCCCCTTTGGCCTCCTGATCAGTTGTGAGCAACCTGTTTCTCAGTGAGTCATTCCATCAGTCATGAAAAAACTCCTTGTTTACTTGGGTATCCTAAGGACTTTGTCATGGAACCTCAGAAGAAAAATGCAATGAATTGGCCAGTCCTGCTCCTCCCAGACATGTGAACCTGAAGAAATTCTGGGTTCTGCAACCTGCTTTGCATATAATCTCCCGGGAGGCCACAGCAGACTCTGAAGCCAAGTCTATTCATGACAGTCTCTGGACAACCCCTCCCCCAACACCCCACCGCCCCAAGTGCAGAGCCAGGTGTGAGTATCTACCTGGGAATATGACAGTCACAGACAACCGGCCCTGAGCTCCTGGGTCTCATGTTTTCCATTTCCATCTGCCGCTGCTCCTCTTCTGCCCTGAGCCATGCCCTGTGACTCACACTTCCACTCCCAGGGCCTGCCTTGGGTCCGCTTACTTTGAAAACCCAGTTTGGACTCTTCTCCAGTTTTGGCCTTGGCTCCCCTCATTTCATTTTCAAATTGTGTGCCACTTTAGCATCCCAAATCCACAGCTATGACTGAGATGCTTCCCCAGGCTCGTAGGGCTCCTACAAACTTGCCAGGCTCCCATCTCCCTGATAAGAGGGCCGGTGACTGTATTATTGTATTGAACAGGAAAGAAAGGATCCAAGGACCACTTCTGGGAGCCAGCTGAATGCCCCCGCTAACATCTTCCTTTACTCTTCCAGACCCTAAAAAGGGGCAAGGGTACACCTTGGCCAGAGGGAAGAACTGTACAAGCAAAGGTCTCTGCCAGAATCTTTCTGTTTGGTTCTCTGCTACCTAGTGTGCTCTTTTCATTTATCATAGCTTGCAAATCTACAGCCCAGACTCTCTGTTCTTTGTCAAGATGAGAGTACAAAGAGAAAGCTGGAGACAGAACAGGAGAACTTTGATTAGAGTTGGTGGCAGACATCTCTTCTCCTGTTTACTTTCCCCACCCCCTCCATTCTGGAGCTTTCGTATTGCTGTTTGTACCTTCCGTCCTTTGGCTACACACTCCCCACCTACTATGGATCTCCTGGCTGCCATCTGAATAGGACTCCCACTTTGCCCTGTGTGGCTCTCTTGATTTAGAACTGAGTCAATATAAGTTGGTAGAGTAACCTCCAATATTTTCTTCTCCAAGAATCCCTTTTATGATTTTCCCTACAGATTGTTTCTTTCAAAAGATGATGTGTATTAACCTATTTGCAGGTCATATTGTTATTCCCAAATTTAAAAATCTAAGATGTAAATGACTAAAAACTAGACAGACTAGGGAAGGTTTGCCTCTGCCAAGGGATGATGGATGCCTGTGGTACTACCTTCATGTGGGAGAAAGGGAGACAGGCAGAGTGTACACCCAAGCCTCTGCTCCCCACTCCTGAGGCTTGGGATGTGGCTGTGTCTCTAGGTTTCCATGTTTCCATGTGTGCTCTCTGAAACTTGACCTCACTCTCTGATATGACTCACTTATGCTTGGTATACATGTATGATGCAAATAGGGCCACAGGGGTTTTAAGCTGAGTACAAAACCTTAATCTATATACACTCAAATTCAGGAAGCCTGGATGTAAGAAGGTCCAAAGTAAGGAAAGGTCATTTCTCTTTTTTATTTTTATTTTTTTTTAATTGGAGTATAGTTGATTTACAATGTTGTGTTAGTTTCTGCTGTACAGCACAGTGAATCAGTTATACATACATCCACTCTTTCTTAGATTCTTTTCCCATAAAGGTCATTACAGAGTATTGAGTAGATCTCCCTGTGCTATACAGTAGGTCCTTATTAGTTATCTATTTTATATATAGTAGTGTGTGGAAAGGTCATTTCTCTTTAACTCAATTCTAATTTTAATAAATCATCTCTTAGGATGTATTATATAATGAATATTTCAAGCAAGTTTTATTATTTAAGTTTTGTTTACCCTGGATACCAAAATCATCTTTACAGTAAAGCACATATGACAGGCTAAAAACTGTAAAGAAAGTCCCACATAATCTGAATAGCGTAAAAATTGATTTGCTTTAAAGTATTTCCTTTAGGAGCTGAATTTTGGATATGCTTTACTAAAAATAAAAATATATATATAACACCAAAACTAGGACCCTGAAACAATTGTCATGGTGTCAAGCATTAGAATGCAGTACAAGTAACGGAGAATAAATTTTATTGAAGTCCAAATTCTGCCATTAACTTCTTTTTTTTAAATGAATTTTTATTGGAGTATGGTTGCTTTACAATGTTGTGTTAGCCTCAGCCTCCAGTGCACAACAAAATGAATCAGCCATACACATACAGATATCCCCTCCCTTTTGGACTTCCCTCCCATTTAGGTCGCCACAGTGCACTAGGTGAGTTCCTTGTGGTATACAACATGTTCCCATCCGTTGTCCATTTTATACATAGTATCAATAATGTATATGTGTCAATCCCAGTCTCCCAATTCCTCCCACCCCACCCCTTTCCCCCTTGGTATCCATATATTTGTTCTCTACGTCTGTGTCTCTATTTCTGCTTTGCAACTGAGATCTTCTATACCGTTTTTCTAGATTCCACGTATATGCATTATTATACGATATTTGTTTTTCTCTTTCTGACTTACTTCACTCTGTATGACACTCTCTAGGTCCATCCATGTCTCTACAAATGACCCAATTTCATTCCTTTTTATGACTGAGTAATATTCCATTGTATATACGTACCACCTCTTCTTTATCCATTCGTCTGTCAATGGATGTTTAGGTTGCTTCCATGTCCTGGCTATTGTAAATAGTGCCGCTATGAACATTGGGGTGCATGTGTTTTTTTGAATTATGGTTTTCTCTGGGTATATGCCCAGTTGTGGGATTGCTGGGTCATATGGTAGTTCTATTTTGCCATTAAATTCTTATGCAAAACTTCTACTGAAATTAGTAGAATGGATGTGAACAAAGCCAAGGAGTTTGTCTTTACAGTCATCTCACCTGTGTGAGAAAAGTTTTTTTTTAATCGTACTTATTTTGGACCCTAAAGTGGCTATTTTACTTACCATTTGGAAGCACGAGAAGAATATAAGCTATCATCAATAGGAGTTGTTAAAACACGTTGGTGTACAACATTTAAATACTTCTCGATGTGAATCTGTTATGGAAAAGTTAAAGTTTAGGCCATTAGAGTGGACTTGAGATCCTCAGCTAATTTACTGCATTACATTAGGTTAACTCTTGGAATGGTGTAATTAAGCCAAAAGACACAAAATGCTATGTGTTTATTTCAAGGCTAAGGTATCATTAGGCATCTCAAGGCCAAATTACTTTATCCCAAAAAGCAGCATAAACAATTGAGACTCAAAGCTTAAGTGACCTGTAGCATTCTTCACAAATGAACCTGCACAATAGTCAGTTTGCTACCTAGCTGGGGAAACTTGCTAGGCAACCCTGACATTGAGTAATGTCTTTCCCTTATGGGGACTTCAGGCAAGCATCAGAGGAAAGAGTTTGGCCTCTAGGTAACAGATTATTTTAAATGGCCAACCCAAAGACTCCAGCTGGGTCCAGCCTTCTCACCATCATGTAATATAGGACAATGGCATGCTAGTCTGATGAGGCAACAAAATATACCACATCTCTCAGCCTCAGGAGCTGAGCTGGGATGCTAATAACATGGTAGAGTGAAAGTCAGAAGCAAGAACAGAGACACTGATCGTCAGAGGTCTGGAAGATGGAGATGGCCTCTATTTGGACCCATGTGCTAATAGGTCCTTGTTTTATATATGAATGTTATCCTGGTCTGAAGATTGGATTCTCCCATGCCCTTATGTTCGTCTAATAATGGTGAAGTCCCTATCTACTTTATTTCTCTGTTCCAAAATTGGTGTATTTCTTTTCTATTTCCATTGTTATGTACTAGGTTACAATATTACAAAAATGACTAATCTCAAAATACTTAAGCTATTAGGGAAAAGTAAACTATTTTTTAGAATCCTGGTGAATCTGATAGAAACTCTCTGCAATGTATTGGTATGAATCCTTTTTTTTTGTCAGGCATATTGTTGGACTGAGTAGTTATTTTTAAAACTCTAAATGATTTTTATTAAACCACATTTTAGGGGTTATCACTTCATAATCATATATTATCAATGCCTCACATTCTTATGGCACGTAAATCAATCAGTTAATAATCATCCTTTTAAAAAAGGAACAGCATGGGAAAGGTGATGACCAACTGAGGCCCACCTCTGTTACAGAATTACATGGGGCCTGTGAAAAGCACAGTTCTTTTCTTCTTGAGGAATCCTTGTCTCCTTCTGGAATTTTATTTAATATCTAAAACTCTACTTACTTTTAACCCCATTTCAGTCCTTTTGATTGCTGTTTCAAGATTCTGAATGTCAAGTGTTTCGCCTTTTTCCTCAAGTGGGAATTTTGTTAATTTCTCCTTTAATTGATAAAGTTCTTCATGGACCTGGAGGTAGAAGAATATAAAATATAAAAGAATACAGGGCTTCCCTGGTGGCGCAGTGGTTAAGAACTCGCCTGCCAATGCAGGGGACACGGGTTCGAGCCCTGGTCCGGGAAGATCCCACATGCTGCGGAGCAACTAAGCCCGTGCACCACAACTACTGAGCCTGCGCTCTAGAGCCCACGAGCCACAACTACTGAGTCCGCGTGTCACAACTACTGAACCCCACGCGCTTAGAGCCCATGCTCTGCAACAAGAGAAGGCACAGCAATGAGTAGCCCACGCACTGCAATGAAGAGTAGCCCTCACTCACCGCAACTAGAGAAAGCCCGCGCACAGCAATGAAGACCCAACGCAGCCAAAAATAAAATAAGTAAAATAAATAAATTAAAAAAAAAAAGAATACATACATAGTCCACCTAAAACAGTTATTTATCTTAAAGGTTTGCAATTTGCTTGAATTGCTAGAGACAAGAAAGTTGATTTTAAAGATGGTGATCATTGAAAAGGACTGTCCTTATGGTTCTGAGACGTGCTTTATTAGACATCTCCAGTTACTGTCTTTCAGATTTTGGAAAACTAAGCTTTCATACAATTTTCTATTTGTCCTTCCCCCGTTAGAAACAGATCCAAGATAAAACTCCAACTCAAGTGGCTTCTGCTTTCTCAGGTGGTAAAGCAGTTGTGTCAGATACAATAAGGAGTTTGTGCCAAACTCTGATTTCTACTAATTGGTTGAGAGGTAAGAAGACAGAACACTTCCGGCAAAGAGAGGTCCTAGTGAAAGCAGTGCCTTTCAAAAGAGAATTATAAATATGCGGACAGGGCCTGCTGGTTTTCCATTCTAGCTGGATCTTCCCCACTTACTGCTCTGAAGAAGCAGTTCTGTAGATGTGGCCTTAATTTTGTTTTATGTAGTCAGAAATGAAAACAATCCTTGAAGAAAAAGCAACATAACGTCATTACTTTAACATTTTCCTTCAATTTGTATTTTCCTTAGAAGTGATGAACATCTCTCCAAAGTCAAGCACCCTCAGAATAAAATAGGTATTATGAAATTAGCACAAGATTCTCTGCATTCATATTAGAAACCAAACTTCCACAGATAAATACAGATGGCACCAATTATGGTATGGGCTGCTGCCACAAGAGAAACATTTTGTTATGCAAATTTATGAACCCAACACCTGTTTCAGCGATAGTCACACCAATAATAATCTGCAGATTGGGTTGCTAAAGGCATTTTGAAACAGTTACCTTTTCTCTGTTAGTATTACTGGACCTACACGTTGATCCAGCCTATGTTATCGATTACTCTCAAGTATTCCCAAGGAGTCAACTATTCAAGAGATCAAAAGATTTGCATCTTTTCACTGATGGGCATCACAGTCTGGCAGACACATCTGGTCATTTGTACTCTGCACAAATTATCATGTAGAGCCTTCAGGGCTCACAGATTGAAATCTGAACACACCTACTGTTTGCTGGTACACACTAAGGATGAAGATGTACTTCTTTCGACTGTTTTGTCCAAATTAGCGCTACAAGCTGATTGATTATCTATTGTCTAAAGACATTTGAAAGTACAAAAAAGCAGTTCAAGGGCAAGCCCACTTCCAGGCCCACTTTTTTTTTTTTTTTTGGTTCAACTTTTGAATGCACTGAATTTCCTTCTTGTAGCTCTAGTATTTGTAATACTTGTAGCTTCAAGTATCATTGTGTAATTATGCCTGTCAACTGCTGGAGGGAGCGAAAACCACACTGGATTATTTATCAGGGAACCGAAGGTCTGATTTCTTCATTGCTTTGTGTGGACAATTATATGTCTTCATAGAGTTGTGAGATAATGTGTAATAGGTCTGGTACATAGTAATAACTTGGTAAAAGGCAAATGAACATAATTCCTTGTTCTATTACTGTTCACACAATGTCCATGCACACCATCCACATTTTCTCTAGTGTTCTTACCAAGAAAAAAAAAAAAAAAAGAATTACTCTACTTGTAGAATGAAAATGAGACAATGGGTGTGAAAATGAATGAATATAGGCTTTGGAACCAGACAGATATGAACTAGAGTTCTATTTCCTCCTTTACTAAACTGAGATGGGCAAATTTACTTAGCTTTTTAGAGCCTTAGTGTTCTTACCTGTAAAATGGGGATAGATAGCTACCTTTTAGAATAGTGGCAAGAATAAAATGAGTTAAAGTATATAAAGTGCTTTGTATAAGGCCAGCCACATAGGAGGGCACTGAACCAATGTTAATTCTCCTCTCCTGAATGGTAAAACCTAGTGAAACTCCTGGCATATAACTGGCACTGAGTAAATGTTCATTGATTTGAATTGTTCTCTTAATCTTTCTCAAGAGCTTTTTACTTTCCTTGCCAGATATTTCTTCTCCCCTCTTAGTAACTGCACATCTGTTTGTATAATTGCAATAGAGACAAGTACTGTAGGAAATGTTTCACCAGACCTGGGTAGAAAAAGAGATTAAGTTCTAAATCTCCGTTCTTCAAATAGATCCAATCTACCATACTGAAATTTTACGTGTCACCCATCATCTCTGTGATCATCAAATGCACTGCTTTCCATACATTTCCCACTTGGAGGAAGATTATTATTTTGACAGTCTGGGGACAGGGCTACTTAATAAGAAGCCCTTGAAAGATTCAATGCAGACAAAAGTTGCTCTAGAATTTAAAAGAGCCATGCAACCAGACTCCGTTTTGTCAAAAGCAGCCTCATGACTCCATTTTATTCATCTCTGCTAAAGATAAGAGTTTGGCTGAGTCATTCTCATTGCTTCCCCATTCATTTTTATGTTGTATGCTCCTGGCAAACCAGACAGAGGGGTTGATAAGAGAGACAGTGATAATATCAAGCTGTCAATCAGCTCAAATATTTCCAAGGTTGGTGTAAACATACAACTGTTGGGTTTTTGAAATATGATTTCCAAAATTAATTAAAAAGCTAATTTGATTGCAAGACTTGGTAATCCTGGTTGCACAAACATATGTTTAATAGTTGGGTCAAACAAGTATTTATAAACATATAAAGACACCACATTATTATTAATAAAGTATAAACACAAAGCTTCTAATACTTCATAATAAAAGAAACCATCTAGGAAACCTCCCAGAATCACCACCACACTTCTTAAAGATTGTTTCACAAATGTGCCATAACCTGTTTAAGGACCAGCACACACCAGATTTATTACTTTGGGTGAGTTACTTTACCTTTTTGTATCTTAGTTTCTTCTTCTGTAAACTGCAACTAAAAATAAAACCTGCCTACTACAGTAGTTGGTGGGAGATTATCTAAGCCCTCAGCACAGGGTCTGGCTCTCAATAAATACTGGCTATTATTTTAATTATAGTGATTATTATTACTATAGTAAAACCTCAGTATTCTAATCAGTTGAGGAAAGAGCCAGAAAAAATTATAAAAGGTCTGAATTATACACTTGAAGGTGAAAGAAATTAAGTAGCTAACAAAATGCTGCCTAGTAGAGCTCTATGTGGGCATGGTACTCATAGTTCCTGAACCAAAAATGAAAACATGGACTTTGATATATGATCTGATTGGGACAGAATATTCACAATCAGAATTTCTTACATAGAAAATGAAAGAAGATTGCTTGAATTTTCTATGTATGTGAGTACCCACAATGCTCATCTTTGATCAGTTTCCTTTCCATAACATGAAAGAATAATAGTACTTATCGGATAGACTTGTAAGGGTTAAATGAGTTAAATATATATAGCACTTAGAACCATGCATGATACCTGATAACTACTATGCTATTGTGATTTTTCTTCAAAATCATGCAACAGTTTATATTTTACACTACCATCTAAAGTAGTAGCTCTCATACTTGAGGGTGCATCAGAGTTATCTGAAAGGCTTGTAACAACAGATTGCTGGGCCCCGCCCTCAGAAATTCTGATTTATTAGGCCTGGAGTGGGATCTGAGAATTTGCAGTTCTTACAAGCTCCCAGCTGGTTCTAATGATGCTGGTCCTAGGACTACACTTTGAGAATCATTGGTTTAAAGAGTTGCTTAATGTATCTCACTGAGACATAGACCTAATATACTGTATTAGGGTGAAGCAAGTGGAGATTTGAATGAAGTACCTCTGCTAACAGTAAGGAAGTCCACTTTACAGTAAAGACCAATTATGTAGTTTTGGAGAAATTGGGTCAATTTAGAATCAGCAGTAGTTCTAATCTAAGCTATGTGTCCGACAGAAGAGAAAACTGAGGCCCGGAGAGATGAAGTGACTAGCCCAAAGTTACCCACCTGGCAATGTCATTGCCAGGGTCAGACCTCAGTATTCTGACTCCCAACCAAATATCCTTTTCACTAGATGTACTGCTCTTTGGTAGCCTGTTGGAAGGAAATAAATCACAGCCCCAGGTAGAAATGGAACCCATGTTGGCATGTCTGAGGGTGCTGCTGTATGCTCACAAATACTCAGAATGCAGTGAAAAAGTAGGGAAGGTCTTCCACATTTCCTCATTATACATATTCTACATTGTACCAGGAAGAATTTTACATTGTATCTAGAGATCAGCCTCAGTAATCAGTTTAACTGTAGCCTCTCTTTCTCTGCATAGCCCTCCACTTAGTGTATACGAAGTAACCCTTTTAAGCAAGTTGGGGGGCTGATCAACATGGATATGACTCTCTTAGCTCTTCCCAAAGAGAGGTCTGGCCTTTGCCCTTGGATACTAGGAGGTGATCTCTAGGCCCCTGGAGTGTCCTGCTTGACAGGAATGTCTTTATGATGGGGGCTTTGAGCTATGCTGTATCAGTTCCAATCTCTAGAGGAATTAGACTGAAATCATTAGTCTACTCTCTGGGAAGGGCTGAAGACTAAAAGTCAGCCAAATGGGCAGTTTGATTGAGCTCCAATAAAAACTCTGGACACTAAAGTCTTGGGAAAACTTCCCTAGTTGGCAATAATGTGTATATATTGTCACATATCATGGCTGGAAGGAGGTAATGCCCTCCATGACTCCATGGGAAGAAAATGGCTGGAAGCTCCATTTGGACCCCTCCTGGACTCTGCCCTAAGCATCTCCTCCCATGGCTGATTTTAATTTGTATCCTTTTGCTATAAAAACACTGTAATTGTAAGCATAGTGCTTTCCTGAGTTTTGTGAGTTGCTCTAGCTAATTAGCCACTGTGAAGTGGCTAGGGCTTCCAGATGTGTAAATAGCTGGTCTGAAGTGAGGATGGTTCTAGGGACCCATGAACTTGTGCCTTGTGTCTAAGTGAGGACAGTCTTGTGGAGACTGTTCCCTCAGATTTGGCAGTTTGGCTAAACTCATTCTAGGGTGGTGGTGAAAGCAAGGATAATAAAAGGTGAGGTAGGAAAATTTGGGTATGATTCATATTGGGGAAGTCTATGAAATTGGTGAGTTTAGGGGTTTGTATTTTGGAAAAGGTGAATTGAAAGAAGTCTCCCAGATGGGAGGTAAGAGACCAAATCATGGCAGGAAGAAAAATTAGACCCTTTAGATCTGAGTAGAGTCCTGATAGAGTGACCTTAGGCAAATTACTTCAAGCCTTAGTCAAGTAGAGGTAAATATAACAGTTAAAAGTGATGATATATGTGGAAATGTTTTAAAACGATAATATGTAAATGTGGAAAAACAAAGTACTTTTAACATTCTGGGAAAATCTGAGTGTAACTGTCATAAACTGAGTTATGTGGGAGAAGTTAATACTTTCTTGATATTTCCCCCCTCAGATTAGAAAAAGCTACTTCCCTGTGTTTTTTAATTTGTCACATTTCCACATTCCAAAACTTTAACTTGATTAGCCATCTTTTATCTTTAATATGTTTCCCTATCTGTATGTTCCCAAGCAAGGTATTTCTATTTTATTATTTTTTATTGAGATATAATTGACATATAACATTAGTTTCACATATACAACATGATTCGATATTTGTACATATTGCTAAATGATCATCACAGTAAGTCTAGTTAACATCCATCACCACACATGTCAATAGTTACAATTTTTTTTCTTGTGATGAGAACTTTTAAGATTTACTCTTAGCAACTTTCAAATACATAGTAGAGCATTATTAACTATAATTCCCATGGTGTACATTACATCCCCACAACTCATTTATTTGCAAGGGACTTCTAGATCCAGAAAAACTTAAGAAAAGCAGTTCACATATTTCAACTTCTCCCCAGATTTATCACCTCTCCAATGTGTCTGATTCGTATCTCCTCCACTTCCCTACATCATGGGATCAAAATTTTCAGAACATAACCCTTAAAAATGGTGCCTCACTGTAAGATGCATTTTTCCAAAGTAAAGATCCCGGTGGTGTGTATGGTCCTGGAGTTTTACCAGAGGCAAAATGGTTGTGCTTCGGGAGCGCAACCTCCAGGCTCAGGTTCCGGAGGTGTGTGAGCTTGGCGGGAGAGGTCTGGGTTGGCATATCTGGGAGTTCTCTAAGCGGTGCTGCCGCTCGTGTGTTGGAGGCAGTGTGGGAGCGGCGCTCCAAGAGGGTGGGCGTGAGTGGATGGGCGGGCATGAGTGGATGGCCGCTGCTGGGCCTCGCTCGAAAGGTCTTAGCTGGGAAGGGACGGTGAGGCCCATTTCCCACCTGGATTAATATGGATCCGATGGGGTCGTGGTTTTCCGTCTCCTGGGCCATGCCTACAGCCGGGCGGGGCTACCTCCCCGGGGAGGCGAGGTCTCCAGGCGCCGGAACCTACTGCGGAGGGAGCTCGTCCCCATGGCAACGCCACGCGCAGCCCGGCCTGATCCACGCCGGGAGCGGAAGAGGGGCTGGGGGAGGAGGCAGGGCCGGCCGTGCCTTCTGAGAATGCGCCTTCCTTTGCGCGTCTCCCCCGCGCGCCGGCGGCCGTGGTATCGCCCAAGGCGGAAGGGGCTCCTGGACAGAACCTGTTCGCTGGCGCAGAGATGGCTGCGGCCGTCCCTTGCGCGCTAGTCACCAGCTGCTCATCCACCTTTTCCGCAGACCGGCTAGTCCAACGTGAGTAGTGAGGCACCTGGGCCGATCTCCAAGCCCCGCGCCGAGCCTCGGCTGGCGACAGTCCCAGCACCGCGTCCTCCCTCGGGGCCTCTGTCGCCGCCGCGGGCCCTGGACTCTTGCTCCCCTCGGTGGTGGCCCGAGACTCCTCTGGTGCCCTTCAGGCGTGGTCGAGGTGCCCAGTCCGCCAGGTGTCCACCGTTAGCTCCTGCACTCGTTGTTTCTCTGCCTGCCCGGCCTACCATGTCGTTTCTTCCAGCTTTTTCTGTAAAGTAGGACCCCAGCCCAGGGGTTGTTGCGGTCAACCTTTGAGGTGAACCGGAAAGGCGCTCTGGGAGTGGTACCGAGGAACGCGAGTGTCAGGTGCAGGAATCGTGATTTATGTTGCCATCCCTGCTCCTGAGGTAGAGAGTGTTTCCCCTGGCTACCCCTTGATGTGTATTAAGACTTGTTCGACTTGCTCTCTGCACTCTGCAGTTATTCACTGCCTTGCCTTCCTTCTGAGGCTAGGCCCTCCGCCAACATTAGTTTTTGGTTATTACTGGGCCTAGTCCTTTTGCCTCTGGACCTGCATAGTGGTTGTCAAACTAAGTCACTCTTGAAAGAACCGTAGGCGAGGAGGGGAGACCGGTGTAGTAGAGAAACCATAGGACTGGGGGCATAGGCTCAACTCTTCCACTAACTAACTCCGCGAAGTTGATTATAACTCAAGACTCCTGTTTTAAATGCGTGGCTTCGAGTCAGAACAGTGACTCTCAGCTGTAACCTATGCCCTTCAGTTTTCTTTGTAAAGTGGTGATAATTTTCACAGGATTTTGTGCTTAACCCAGAGTAATCATTCGGTAAATGGTAGATATTATTATTAAAGCAGTTAGCCCTCAGTTTCCTGATCCTGAAAATGGGGCATATGAATCTATCTCACAGGATTCTTTGAAGGACTGGTGATGTGACATTTTGTAAAGTGTAAAGCATCATATAAGCTGTAACTTCTTCCTGTAGTACCTGTCAAATGACAGAATTAGGCAGTTTGTCACTCCAGCACAAATGTTCTGTAACTTAGTTATCATTTGTGATCACATAAAAAGTTCCTTAATTATAACACTAAATGGTAACTAACTGCTCTAATTATGCCATTTCCTTACCTCTCATCAGTGCTCCTTCCCATTTTTTCCTTACTTTTCTTTTTGAAAATTGTTTTATTCTAAAAGTAGTGCATAGTCCATTAAGTAAGATTTAGCACATGTAGAAAAGAAAATATCAGCCAAGGTCTCATCACCCAAACACAAATACTGTGTTAACATTTCTGTGCATTTCCTTCCAGTTTTTTTCCCAATGCACAGGTTTTAAAAAAATTGATAATTACATTTCATATATAATTTTTATATTTTATGTATAACATGTAATATTTTTAACATTTTATATATAAAAATTCAAAATATTGTATCTGAAATATTAAATATATAAATGTATACAATTATATATTTATAACACATTAAGGTGTATGATTTGTATAAATACATATATTTATATAAAATATACTTTTATATTTTACATATATTTCATAGATTATTTTTATCCTGATATTTTCATCTACCATTACACTGTAAATTAGTTTCCATCATATATTACATCTAGAGAACATATCAGAATTTGCTCAGAATTCTTAAGATCCTTGGTGTATTTAACTTTCCAAAGGAATTATATGCATTTGGATTTCCATTACTGATATATAAAAGTCCTTTCAAAGCCAGTCTCAGAAATATTTGTTAAGTTTTCTTTTGGTTATCACGTGCTTTAAGGATCAGAATTGGCAGACATGGTCACTTCCTTGAAGGAGCTGATTACCTATAGTTGGGGAATAGTTAACACTGTACTTCTTTAAAATATATTAGCATCATTGGGAATAAAATTAATTCTGTAAAATAAAATAATCCACTTTATTTCTATATGTAAAATGCTTCTTGGATAACTTTTGTGTTGCTTAAAATTAGACGACCTTTCCTTTGTGATTCCATTAATGTTATGTAGTGAAAAATAAAATAGAAGCAGTTAGTGAAGAGATTACTTGAGTAAGGAAAAGTGAACTATGAAAGAGGGCTTTTACCATTTCTTCCCAGGTTAATGATTTGGGTAACCACGGATAGTATTAGAATGTAGTACAGTATTTGCTGAACATTGATTCTGTTTTATCGTAATTAAAGATTGAATTAAATTAATCACAAATTGAGTCTAATTTTGGCATAAAAGATGGAGACTGCCATAATGAATGACTTTTAAGTGTTCAGTGACATTAAGCAATACTATGATTTTGGATTGAATCTAATTTACCTTTTGGGGAAGGTTTGGTTTCTTCCCATGCATCAGGAAGAAGAACATTTAGGGTTTCTCCAGTTTCTTTCCTTCGACATCTGATCTATTTTACTGCTTTTGGGGACTTCATTCGTGGTCCAGTGGTTAAGATTCCACGCTTCCAATGCAGGGGGCACGGGTTCGATCCCGGGTCGGAGAACTAAGATCCCATATGCTGCGTGGTGCAGCCAAAAAAAAAAAAAAAAGTACTGCTTTTAACAATAATGGGAAATATTTCATAACCAAGTAACCAGGTTTATTATAAGTATACATGAAATAAAAATCAGTAGGCCTCTACTATGGATAAAGTGTGGACTTTGTGAGAAGCTTTTTTCATTTTGTCACTCAGAGGCTTTATGTGCAGTATTCTGGGTGGATGTCTGACATCAGATAAAAGGGGCATTACCACTGTAGACTTTTAAAGGGAAATGAAGGCTCAGAATGCTTATGCAAGGCTGTGTGTGGTGTGAGAGCAAGTGTCGGTACCCCCAGGCCGGACCTCCTTCCACCCCACGTATGTTTATATGAACATTTTACTTTTATTCTGGAAAAGTGTATTCTGATATTAAGAACAGAGCTAGTCTCTGTGCCAGTTACTGCAGCTGAAAGGACTACTAAGAGACTATTCCTGCCTTCAGGAGGGATGTGGTGAAAGTATGTGCTCCACCTGTGGAAATATTAAAATGTTGATACCTAAGTTTTAACATCTTACTCTGTTTTCCTAGAAGGAACTTTAGATAGAAAAATCCCATTTGGTTTTAATGTATGTAATGCTAACTTAGCAACTGTAAGCCATTTAGGTCCTACACCTGAACATTTGGAGCAATTTTTTTCTTCTAGTGAAATGTGGGAATTTGGAGATCTTATAATAAGCATTTATATGTATATCAATATTCTTCCCAAACATGTTTTCACATAATTTAGTTTGGTTCTTGTATCCTTGTGAATTCATGGAGTCAGGGTTTCTCCATTTTATAAATGAAGAAACCGGGGCTTGGTGAGTTGCCTAGAGTGCTCAAGTACCAAGTGCTGGAGCATATGTTCTCATTCGGGATTTGTGTGCATGGACTGTCTCATTGAAAAGTGTTGGAATTCCTTAGCAATCAGAAGTATTTAAGGTGGTGGCATTGGTGTAAGAACTGAGAGAGAAGATTAACTCTAAAAGAAGGTTTTCAAATATGCTCACATTTCCATTTAGAATGGTTGAAGTCTTTTTTTTTTTTAATTTTTAAAAACATTTTATTATAGAAAACAATAAAAAAAAAAAAATAGTAGTATAATTAACTCTTCTGTATCCATCATCCAGATTCAATTCATAGTTAATCTTTTTTTTTCTGAGATATACATTTTAAAGTAATAACTAGAATTATGACTTATAACATTATACCAGAACATATAAGATTTTTAGAAATTTCATGTAATGTCTGAAACATTTATATTAACATATTTCCATACAAATAACCCAATGAAAGTTTAGTATTAGTTGTTTTGTTTGTTTCTTTTTTTTAAAACTGCAGGTTCTTGTTAGTCATCAATTTTATACACATCAGTGTATACATGTCAATCCCAATCGCCCACTTCAGCACACCACCATCCCCACCCCACTGCAGTTTTCCCCCCTTGGTGTCCATATGTCTCTTCTCTACATCTGTGTCTCAACTTCTGCCCTGCAAACCGGCTCATCTGTACCTTTTTTCTAGGTTCCACGTACATGCATTAATATACGGTATTTGTTTTTCTCTTTCTGACTTACTTCACTCTCTATGACAGTCTCTAGATCTATCCACGTCTCAGCAAATGACTCAATTTCATTCCTTTTTATGGCTGAGTAATATTCCATTGTATATATGTACCACAACTTCTTTAACCATTCGTCTGTCGATGGGCATTTAGGTTGGTTCCATGACCTGGCTATTGTAAATAGTGCTGCAGTGAACATTGGGGTGCATGTGTCTTTTAGAATTGTGGTCTTCTCTGGGTATATGCCCAGTAGTGGGATTGCTGGATCATATGGTAAATCTATTTTTAGTTTTTTAAGGAAGCTCCATATTGTTCTCCATAGTGGCTGTATCACTTTACATTTCCACCAACAGTGCAAGAGGGTTCCCTTTTCTCCACACCCTCTCCAGCATTTGTTGTTTGTAGATTTTCTGATGATGCCCATTCTAACTGGTGTGAGGTGATAACCTCATTGTAGTTTTGATTTGCATTTCTCTAATAATTAGTGATGTTGAGCATCTTATCATGTGCTTCTTGGCCATCTGTATGTCTTCTTTGGAGAAATGTCTATTTAGGTCTTCTGCCCATTTTTGGATTGGGTTGTTTGTTTTCTTAATATTGAGCTGCATGAGCTGTTTATATATTTTGGAGATTAATCCTTTGTCCGTTGATTCGTTTGCAAATATTTTCTCCCATTCTGAGGGTTGTCTTTTCGTCTTGTTTATGGTTTCCTTTGCTGTGCAAAAGCTTTGAAGTTTCATTAGGTCCCATTTGTTTATTTTTGTTTTTATTTCCATTACTCTAGGAGGTGGATCAAAAAAGATCTTGCTGTGATTGATGTCAAAGAGTGTTCTTCCTATGTTTTCCTCTAAGGGTTTTATAGTGTCTGGTCTTACATTTAAGTCTCGAATCCATTTTGAGTTTATTTTTGTGTATGGTGTTAGGGAGTGTTCTAAGCTCATTGTTTTACATGTAGCTGTCCAGTTTTCCCAGCACCACTTATTGAAGAGACTGTCTTTTCTCCATTGTATATCTTCACCTCCTTTTTCATAGATTAGTTGACCATAGGTGCGTGGGTTTATCTCTGGGCTTTCTATCTTGTTCCACTGATCTATGTTTCTGTTTTTGTGCCAGTACCATATTGTCTTGATTACTGTAGCTTTGTAGTATAGTCTGAAGTCAGGGAGTCTGATTCCTCCAGGTCCGTTTTTTTCCCTCAAGACTGCTTTGGCTATTCGGGGTCTTTTGTGTCTCCATACAAATTTTAAGATGATTTGTTCTAGCTCCGTAAAAAATGCCATTGGTAATTTGATAGGGATTGCATTGAATCTGTAGATTGCTTTCGGTAGTATAGTCATTTTCACAATATTGATTCTTCCAATCCAAGAACATGGTATATCTCTCCACCTGTTGGTATCATCTTTAATTTCTTTCATCAGTGTCTTATAGTTTTCTGCATACAGGTCTTTTGTCTCCCTAGGTAGGTTTATTCCTAGATATTTTATTCTTTTTGTTGCAATGGTAAATGGGAGTGTTTCCATAATTTCTGTTTCAGATATTTCATCATTGGTGTATAGGAATGCAAGAGATTTCTGTGCATTAATTTTGTATCCTGCAACTTTACCAAATTCATTGATTAGCTCTAGTAGTTTTCTGGTGGCATTTTTAGGATTCTCTATGTATAGTATCATGTCATCTGCAAACAGTGACAGTTTTACTTCTTCTTTTCCGATTTGTATTCCTTTTATTTCTTTTTCTTCTCTGATTGCCGTGGCTAGGACTTCCAAAACTATGTTGAATAATAGTGGTGAGAGTGGACATCCTTGTCTCATTCCTGATCTTAGAGGAAATGCTTCCAGTTTTTCACCATTGAGAATGATGTTTGCTGTGGGTTTGTCGTATATGGCCTTTATTATGTTGAGGAAAGTTCCCTCTGTGCCTACTTTCTGGAGAGTTTTTATCATAAATGGGTGTTGAATTTTGTCAAAAGCTTTTTCTGCATCTGTTGAGATGATCATATGGTTTTTCTTCTTCAATTTGTTAATATGGTGTATCACATTGATTGATTTGCGTATATTGAAGAATCCTTGCATCCCTGGGATAAATCCCACTTGATTGTGGCGTATGATCCTTTTAATGTGTTGTTGGATTCTGTTTGCCAGTATTTTGTTGAGGATTTTTGCATCTATATTCATCAGTGATATTGGTCTGTAATTTTCTTTTTTTGTAGTATCTTTGTCTGGTATGGGTATCAGGGTGATGGTGGCCTCATAGAATGAGTTTGGGAGTGTTCCTTCCTCTGCAGTTTTTTGGAAGAGTTTGAGAAGGATGGGTGTTAGCTCTTCTCTAAATGTTTGATAGAATTCACCTGTGAAGCCATCTGGTCCTGGACTTTTGTTTGTTGGAAGATTTTTAATCACAGTTTTAATTTCATTACTTGTGATTGGTCTGTTCTTATTTTCTGTTTCTTCCTGGTTCAGTCTTGGAAGGTTATACCCTTCTAAGAATTTGTCCATTTCTTCCAGGTTGTCCATTTCATTGGCATAGAGTTGCTTGTAGTAGTCTCTTAAGATGTTTTGTATTTCTGCGGTGTCTGTTGTAAGTTCTCCTTTTTCATTTCTGATTTTATTGATTTGAGTCCTCTCCCTCTTTTTCTTGATGAGTCTGGCTAATGGCTTATCAATTTTGTTTATCTTCTTAAAGAACCAGCTTTTAGTTTTATTGATATTTGCTATTGTTTTCTTTGTTTCTTTCTCATTTATTTCTGCTCTGATCTTTATGATTTCTTTCCTTCTGCTAACTTTGGGTTTTGTTTGTTCTTCTTTCTCTAGTTCCTTTAGGTGTAAGGTTAGATTGTTTACTTGAGATTTTTCTTGTTTCTTTAGGTAGGCTTGTATAGCTATAAACTTCCCTCTTAGAACTGCTTTTGCTGCATCACATAGGTTTTGGATCGTCGTGTTTTCATTGTCATTTGTCTCTAGGTATTTTTCGATTTCCTCTTTGATTTCTTCAGTGATCTCTTGGTTATTTAGTAATGTATTGTTTAGCCTCCATGTGTTTGTGTTTTTTACAGCTTTTTCCCTGTAATTGATTTCTAATCTCATAGCGTTGTGGTCAGAAAAGATGGTTGATATGATTTCGATTTTCTTAAATTTACTGAAGCTTGATTTGTGACCCAAGATGTGATCTATCCTGGAGAATGTTCCTTGTGCACTTGAGAAGAAAGTGTAATCTGCTGTTTTTGGATGGAATGTCCTATAAATATCAATTAAATCTATCTGGTCTACTGTGTCATTTAAAGCTTCTGTTTCCTTATTTATTTTCATTTTGGATGATCTGTCCATTGGTGTAAGTGAGGTGATAAAGTCCCCCACTATTATTGTGTTACTGTCGATTTCCTCTTTTATAGCTGTTAGCAGTTGCCTTATGTATTGAGGTGCTCCTATGTTGGGTGCATATATATTTATAATTGTTATATCTTCTTCTTGGATTGATCCCTTGATCATTATGTAGTGTCCTTCCTTGTCTCTTGTAACATTCTTTATTTTAAAGTCTATTTTATCTGATATGAGTATAGCTACTCCAGCTTTCTTTTGATTTCGATTTGCATGGAATATCTTTTTCCATCCCCTCACTTTCAGTCTGTATGTGTCCCTAGGTCTGAAGTGGGTCTCTTGTAGACAGCATATATATGGGTCCTGTCTTTGTATCCATTCAGCAAGCCTGTGTCTTTTGGTTGGAGCATTTAGTCCATTCACGTTTAAGGTAATTATCGATATGTATGTTCCTATGACCATTTTCTTAATTGTTTTGGGTTTGTTTTGTAGGTCCTTTTCTTCTCTTGTGTTTCCCACTTAGAGAAGTTCCTTTAGCATTTGTTGTAGAGCTGGTTTGGTGGTGCTGAATTCTCTTAGCTTTTGCTTGTCCCTAAAGCTTTTGATTTCTCCATCAAATCTGAATGAGATCCTTGCCGGGTAGAGTAATCTTGGTTGTAGGTTCTTCCCTTTCATCACTTTAAGTATATCATGCCACTCCCTTCTGGCTTGTAGAGTTTCTGCTGAGAAATCAGCTGTTAACCTTATGGGAGTTCCCTCGTATGTTGTTTGTCGTTTTTCCCTTGCTGCTTTCAATAATTTTTCTTTGTCTTTAATTTTTGCCAATTTGATTACTATGTGTCTTGGCGTGTTTCTCCTTGGGTTTATCCTATATGGGACTCGCTGTGCTTCCTGGACTTGGGTGGCTATTTCCTTTCCTATGTTAGGGAAGTTTTCGATTATAATCTCTTCAAATATTTTCTCTGGTCCTTTCTCTCTCTCTTCTTCTTCTGGGACCCCTATAATGCGAATATTGTTGCGTGTAATGTTGTCCCAGAGGTCTCTTAGGCTGTCTTCATTTCTTTTCATTCTTTTTTCTTTAGTCTGTTCCGCAGCAGTGAATTCCACCATTCTGTCTTCCATTCCAGGTCACTTATCCGTTCTTCTGCCTCAGTTATTCTGCTATTGATTCCTTCTAGTGTAGTTTTCATTTCAGTTATTGTATTGTTCTTCTCTGTTTGTTTGTTCTTTAATTCTTCTAGGTCTTTGTTAAACATTTCTTGCATCTTCTCCATCTTTGCCTCCATTCTTATTCCGAGGTCCTGGATCATCTTCACTATCATTCTTCTGAATTCTTTTTCTGGAAGGCTGCCTATCTCCACTTCATTTAGTTGTTTTTCTGGGATTTTATCTTGTTCCTTCATCTGGTATGTAGCCCTCTGCCTTTTCATCTTGCCTGTCTTTCTGTGAATGTGGTTTTTGTTCCACAGGCTGCAGGATTATCTAGAATGGTTGAAGTCTTAATTCTAAGTGAAGAAAAATAAATCCTTGCCCAAAGGACCTGTATTTTAAAAAGGGCATGTGCATACCTGATGGTCTTTATCAGTGTCTGGATTTTTATTTTCTCAATTGAGAGAACCCAAAGTAGAAACACTGTATATATTAGTCACTCCTGCTCTGTAGAATTAACATTAAAATTAAAAGGCTGTTGCAGATCATCTCTAACAGCCCTTCTAGATGTAAAATTCTACGGTATCGGTTATTTTTATGTAGATTATATAATGCTTCACGTTTATCTTTTGAAAACTGAAGAATCAAGCCCGATTTTAAAGTTGGAGTAGACACTCCACTTGTAGTAGAGAGTTTGACATTTTGTGTTTGGAATTCAGATGCATTTACCCATAGAAACAATCTGCTGGTCCTCAGGTTTCTAAAACTGTGGAACCAGGTAGTTCAATTATATGATGGGTAGACTAGGCTTTGGGGAATTATGCAGGCAGAGCTGGCCATCAGGTATGAAATTGCTGCTTCGGGAAACATTCATTCTTCTGTAAGACTGGGGGTTTGTTTCTAGGTCTGTCAGACTCTTGTATTTACAAAAGGATCTTAAAGTAATTTACTAAAGAGAACATTCTTATTTCACAGTAGGGGCTGTTGTACAGCTTAGCCAATGTTATCTAGCAACAGAACAGAGATAAGAACTTGGGTCTTCTAATTTGAGTTTTTCTGTAGCTGCTTGAGGTATTCTGAGTGGAGCCTTTTAGTTTACTCTGAGAATAAGTAATAATTTTTGCTTAAGCAAAGTTGCTTATTTTGTTGTGGTAGGAGGACTCTGCCTTTGATTGGATTGTATATTTCCAAGTCTTTATCTTCTTCAAAGGAAGAAAGATTGGGCCAGCAAGATTTACCACGAGGGCCTAGAGTTGTCATCACAGAGTGATATATTAAGTGGTCAGACTAAAGCAGTGATTTCACATGGTAATGGGGGTGGGGGAACTTTGATTTTTTTAACTTTGATACTTAATATATTTAAAAATTTTCAAATAACATTAAAAGAAGGCTCAAGATTGTTATCTTTATTTAAAAAGGGATGTTAAGTCATCAACCTTAAGATTAAATACAAGTCACATTCTTTCCAGACCCAAAGGGACTTATAAAACACATCCATGTTATCTTCCTGTGTGTGTGTGTGTGTGTGTGTGTGTATGTTTGTGTATGTATGTGTAATTAAAGGTCAAAGAGGTTGTGATTTTCTCAGGTTGTTCAGCTCGTAAAAGTTGGAGATTCAATTCTAGTTCTTTTATATATGTGAAATATGATGAACTTCCTGGTGGCCAGAGCTGTATGTATTCAAGGTGAATTTAGGGATAGGAGAAATTACAATAGAAGATTTCACTACTACAGTGAGAACTTTTATGGTTCAAAATAAGTTTACACCTTCTCTTTCATGGTAGTTGGAACCTTAGTAGATGAACTACCGTAAGCTAATAAAAAATGAAAATGCCTCTATTGGTGCCCAATTTGTTGTTTTTTTTTTTTATCGGTCAAGTAGAGAATTTGTGTGAAGTGTTAGACTAATCTTTTAGCTGTTGTTGAAGAGTTAAGTGATTATAAGGTATTTGTCTTCCCAGTAAATGGCATTCCAGTAACGGGGTAGAGAGCAGTGGGGAAGTATTACACATCAGCTGACGTTGCACAAAACCGTTTATGATACTGAGAGTATTGTATCATCCTGGAGGATTCTGAGTGTATCTAGACTCAGGCCTTTATTTCTGGGCCACCTAACTGCTTATTTTTCTGTAGCAGAAGATAAAAAACATCCAGAAAATATGCAGTGGTCATTTGGTTTAAACAACTTGCTGCCTTTTGCTCTGTATAATTCCTCAGCAAATAATGACACTCAATAAATAATGAAATCTGATATAAAACCATTTTTAAAAAAAGGTTAAAGTATGAAAACTGTTTTAAATATGTCTGGCAAGAATGAGGATCTGGACACGACGTTGTATTTGTGTTGGAGCCAGTGCACACAGATACCACAAATACCTCTCTGAGAATTACTTATCCAGGAAGCAAGACGGAGGTACGTTAAGACAGAGAGGACAGTTGGGAAACTCTTAAAGAGCCTTTGTGATGTTTTAGATTCAGTAACAAATAACCTTTTTAGTGTTTAATTTTCCACACAGACCTGAAGGCCGGTTCTACACAGAGGGGGGGTAAAGTAGTACCTGGATCAAAGTCAGTATGCTCAGAGCAGGAAAATGTGTGATCATTTGGTAATAAAGAGCACTATTATGCTGACATAAGAGAATTGCCATTCTGTCTGAATTCTGCTGGGGTTGTTCAGGACTTTCGTGAGGAAAAAAATTTGTGAATTGAGTGCTGAGTTCTACCTTCTTCCTAGGTATCTGATTTTAAGCATGTTAACTTTTCATTGCACAAATACTTACTGACTGTGTTTACATGTGCCATCATTGTTCTCAGTATCTAAAACCTGTGCCTCAGTCTCCTACCTTGTCAATAAAGTGATTTTTTTAAAGCAGCTTTGGGGTGTAATTTAAATACCATAAAATTCACCTGTTTTAAGTGTAGAAAATTTCTGTCATTCTAGAAGGAGACCTTCTACCTATTAGCAGTCATTCCTCATTCCCACCCCAGCTCTGGGAAACCACTAATGTACTTTCTGTCTCTATAGAGTTGCCTTTTCTGGACATTTTATATAAAAGAAATCATATGAAATGTGGTCTGTTGTGTCTGGCTTCTTTTACTTAGCTTGATGTTTTTGAGATTCACCCCTGCTGTGAGCATGTACTTGGTATTCCATTGTATGGAGAGGCCACATTTTGTTTATCCATTCATCTGTTGATAGACATTTGGTTGTTTCCACTTTTTGGCTATTATGAATAATGCTGTTATGGGCACGCTAAGAAACTATTGTATACTATTTTACGAAACTGCTGGACTTTTTCAGAGTGGCTGTACCATTTTACCTTTCCTGTCAGCAATGTATGAGGGTTTCAATTTCTCCACATTTTTGACAACACTTGTTATTATCTGTATTTTCATTTATATAATGGGGGTGAGGTAGTGTCTCGTGGTTTTTATTTGCATTTTCTTAGTAACTAATGATGTTGAGAATCTTTTCATGTGTATATAGTCCATTCATATATCTTTGGTGAAAAGTCTATTCAAATCTTTTGCTCATTTAAAAAGAAATTGAAGTATAGTTGAATTACAATATTGTGTTAGTTTCAGGTGTACAGCAAAGTGATTCAGATATATATATGTGTGTGTATATATATATTTCAGATTCTTTTCCATTATAGGTTATTATAAGATACTGAATATAGTTCCCTGTGCTATCTTGTTGCTTATCTATTTTATGTATAGTAGTTTGTATCTGTTAATCCCATACTCCTAATTTGTCCCTCTCCCCTTTGGTAACCATAAGTTTGTTTTCTATGTCTGTGAGTCTGTTTCTGTTTTGTACATAGATTCATTCGTATTATTTTTTAGATTCCCCGTATAAGTGGTATCATGTAAAGTTTGTCTTTGTCTGACTTACTTCACTAAGTGTAATATTGTCTAGGTCCATCCATGTTGCTGCAAATGTTAGTATTTCATTCCTTTTTATGGCTGAGTAATAGTCCACTGTTTATATATATTACATCTTCTTAAGCCAGTCATCTGTTGATGGGCACTTGGGTTGTTTCCATGTCTTGCTTTTTCCCATTAAAAAAATTTTTTTTGTCTTCTTATTAATGAGTTGTAAGAGTAGTTTATATATTCTAGACACAAGTTCCTTATCACATATGTAATTTACAAATATTTTCTCCCATTCTGTGGCTTATCTTTTGGTTTTCTTGATGGTATCTTTTGAAATGCAAAAGTTTTAAATTTTGTTGAAGTCCAATTTATCAGTGTTTTCTTTTTCCATTATCCTTTGACTGTGTGTTCTCCAGTCATGATTTTAACCCATCTGGAAGGACCTTTTGGATACTGGGATGTTGGGTCTGTTAGTTTTATAACGTTTTCCATCGGACCAAGCTTATTTTCAGTATTTACATACAGGAGCTACAAAATAAATGTTCTTCATTAAATTTACTCTGTTTTGGAAAATTCATCTTAGACATGTTTACCTTCTTTCAGAATAAGTTAGCATCTGCTGCAGATTCTGTTGTCAACCTGAGCAGACATTGACATTTTTTGTGAAGTTTTATTACTTGCTGCTGATTTGTTTATGAAAAATTACCAGTTGAATATGAAAATTATTTTCATCTCATAATTGCCCTGTTTAGACTTATGTGTTCTTTGGAAAATCACCATTTATAAATTATTTTCAAAGCATCTAAGATTAATTGCCAGATAATTTTTATGGTTAAAATAATTAAAGAATACATTTGAGATAGATTTTTATCAGAGAGAGATTTTATCAGATGCAAATGAAAGTCATTTATGTCTGTGGTGGGAGGTTATGGTGCCTGGCTGTAAAAGGCTAGTTTCAGTTCTATGAGAAAGAATAAAACCAACTTTGCATTCCACAACTTTTATTTTGTTTCATGAATACAGTCAAGTCAGTTCCACAAGTTCGTTTGCTTTAGATCAGGGTTTCTGTTGACATTTTGGGCTGAGTAATTCTCTGTTGTGTGGGGCTGTCCTGTCCATTGTATTCTTGGCCTCTGCCCACTAGGGGCCAGTAGCATCTCCTCGCTTGTGACAACCAAAAATGTCTCTAGATGTTGACATGTGCCCTGGGAGACAAAATCACCTCCCCATAAAGAACCACTGCTTTAGATGATATCTGGACCTATGATTCCAATAAATAAGTGATAGTAATGGAATCCAAGGAAGTCCCCTCCTTTCCCCCAAATATGAGTGGGAATTGTCCATCAGCTGTGCCACTGGGATTGATAAAGTGGTCTTTGCATGCAGCCCGTGAAGTTTAGAGGCTGATGGTTCTTCCTTGGCCCTCGTAAAGCATTTCTCCACATTCTTTCTCCCCTGGCTGCCAGCTTCTTTCTTTATGTCTTTTGTGCATGTTGGTCTCTCACGTTGGTCTTCTAAGGGCAAAGCAGATACCGTGTACCCTCCCCCACCACACCCCCACCCTCAGATATTTTAACATGAAGATGTGGTGACCAAGTCCAGTCGGCTGTTGGGAGAAAGCGAACTTGACGAAAAGGAGGAGGGCTGAGTTGGATTTCCTCTGCTTAAACTTTTAAAACTTTTCCGCTGTGATACAAAAAGCCCCAAAGCATGTGGCAATGTGAATTTACAGAGTGACCAGAGAGGAGTGTGTGAGGAACAGGTAATTAAGTGTTGTAAGCAAACCAGAATTGCTGTCCTCCTGTTAAAGCAGGGGTATGTTGCTCTAACTCAATCCAGTTCCTCTTCTCAGCCACTTAATACTGCTCCACTGATGGATCTGTCATGTACACGGAGACAGATATTGCATATATATGCACCAGGAGGCTGCAGGCTGATTACTCGGAGAATCACAGATAAGAATTTCCTGACATTTGTCTCTAAAGTCCCAGCCCTAACCTTGCAGTTTTAACCTTTAAATGGCACACAGGCTCCAAAGGCCCTTTACGCTGCAGCAGTATGATCTACTCCTAGTACTTGGAAAATCATCTGGTAGTTAATAACTGCTATAGAGTCTTGGACAGAGTAGCACCCACCTTGTATGGCGTTCTCTTGAAACTGTGGCTATGAAATGGTCACTGGTTGCAACAATATGGAACCATTATGATTTTTTTTTCTCTTATAAATTTATTTATTTATTTATTTATTTTTGGCTGCGTTGGGTCTTTGTTGCTGCTCACAGGCTTTCTCTATTTGTGGTGAGCAGGGGCTACTCTTTGTTGCAGTGCACGGGCTTCCCATCGCAGTGGCTTCTCTTGTTGCGGGGCACGGGCTCTAGGCGCATGGGCTTCAGTAGTTGTGACTCGAGGGCTGTAGAGCTCAGGCTCAGTAGTTGTGGTGCACGGGCTTAGCTGCTCTGCGGCATGTGGGATCTTCTGGACCAGCGCTCGAACCCATGTCCCCTGCATTGGCAGGCGGATTCTTGACCGCTGTGCCACCAGGGAAGTCCTGGAACCATTATGATTTTTAAAGGTCCCTCTTTGTCTTTCCTCCTTGCTGTTTAATGCAAACTCTGGCTGTCATATTTTTTACCAAATCACATTTTGCTCAATTCTTTTCTTTCATAATAGCTACTTTCCCCTTCAACTGACGTCAGACTCTGCTGCCTCCTATACTTTTCCTAATTGCTTTCTCTTCTGTCTCAGTCTGAGCCTTAACAATGGAAAAGAAAAATTCGAGAAGGCATACTTTGGGAAGGGAGGGGCCAGAGCAGCTTAGTTATTTCCTAATTGTAATGTTTCTTACTAACTCTCCTCAACACGTGTGTAACCTGTCCTCTTAGAGTCAGGAGTGCTGTCACGTGTGCAGGAAACTGAGCTGGGGAGGAGGACGTGAACTTTACTGAGGGCCTGCTCTGTGCCCGGCGCCCACCTGTGCTTCTTGTGCATTGTTTTATTTAATCTTCAAGGAGCCATTTGAGGAGTGTTTTTGTCCCCTGTTGCAGGTGAGGAGATGACTCACAGAGATATTAATTTGTCATTCTCACTGAGGGCCAGCATTCAAATGCAGGTCCCTCTGACCCCAGGTCTGTGCTGTCTCTCTTTTCCGGCCTTTTCTGGTTAGTAGTGCTGCCATCACAAAGGGAAGGGGAAGGAACTGTGGGTCCCCCAGAGGAGTGGGTACCATGAAAGACACTGGTATCGGGGGTGGGAGGTTATGATGCCTGGCTGCAAAGGCAGTTTCAGGTCTATGAGAAAGAATAAAACCAACTGTATTCTCAGAAGAGTACTGCTTTCTGGAAGGATCATCTTGATTTGAGGTGGCAGCTGTCACTTCCCTCAGGGCATAGAAAATATGATTTAGCCACTGGACAACTCTTCACAAATCAATGTCACAAATCAATTAATCAATGTCATGATTAATTAAGTGCACATTAATTCTACTGGTATTAAAAGTGTCTTTAGGGCTTCCCTGGTGGCTCAGTGGTTAAGAATCCACCTGCCAATGCTGGGGACATGGGTTCGAGCCCTGGTCCGGGAAGATCCCACATGCCGCGGAGTAACTAAGCCTGTGCACCACAACTACTGAGCCTGCGTTCTAGAGCCTGTGAGCCACAACTACTGAGCCTGCGTGCCACAACTACTAAAGCCTGCGCACCTAGAGCCCATGCTCCGCAGCAAGAGAAGCCACTGCAATGAGAAGCCCACGCACCGCAACAAAGAGTAGCTCCCGCTCGCTGCAACTAGAGAAAGCCCGCACGCAGCAGCAAAGACCCAACACAGCCAAAAAATAAATAAATAAAATAAATATGTTAAAAAAAAAAGAATGTTTAAAAAAAAAAGAAAAGAAAATCTAGCTGGTGTGCCAAGCCACGACTTCACAACTGTTATTGCTCAGAAGTATTTAAAAAAAAAAAGTGTCTTTAATTCTCTTACTGAAGGAGATATGAATAATCTAAAACAGTATCAGTTCCTTGAGTTTAGAATGCACTGATTTGGTCTTTTTTGGCTGGGGTAGATAGGTGAGGGGGTAAGGTAAGGATTGTATTTATATATGTGCATGTATGAAATTGGGTATTTGTGCTGTTTTGTGAATTTGCCTTGGAACTTCAGAAAGCTTCTTGCCTCTTTCTTTAATGATTGCTTTCCAAATTAACCTTTTTCTGAGGGAAGGAACATCAGGAGAGACGGAGTAGTACAAAGAAGGGCAAGAAGAAGAGGGAGTTGCTGGGTCACTGACCTGAAATGCTTCCTTGGCTTACAGCTTTCTTCAGCTTTGGAATCTCTTCACTAACTTGCCGAGTGGGAGGGACTATAGGGGAAATAAGATCACCAAGGCAGTGAGAAGTAAGTAGGAGTTGCTGGAGAATTGATGGCTATGTAACAGTTTCTCAAACAGAAAAGGAGATTTATACTTGTACTTAAAGCTAGGGGAAAGGTTTACACTTACTACTGGAACTGAGTTGACATTTAACTTCTCATCTGAAAACACTATGAATTAACTATTTTAAGCTGTGAAACCATTCGTAATAACATAGCTGGCAATTAATCATCTAGTATTTGTTCTTTAAAAATGACGTATTACAGCTCCACCAGGTGGCTGCCAGCAGAGTGAATGGCAGGAGGAGGGAGAAGCTGCTCTTGATTGTATTTGTGCATCATTTTGACTACATCAAAATTCAGTTTAGTGCAGGGCAAAGAAGTGAGGCCGTGACAGGTTTTTCTAGGAAGTCTGTCTGGCAAAAAACTCCCACAAGATCACTGTGACTCACTTTTGACATAAAAATACCCAAAACCCATCAACAGTTTTCTGATGGGTTAATTGTACTGTGGGCTCATATCTTTTGGTACCCTCATTCCAGCTATTATTTTTGGTTTTCATGAAAGGGAAGAGGATGCTTAGGCCCATAGGTTAGTTTTGGCTGTGACCGTTAGACACTTGAGTGTGATCTAGCTCAAACACTAAATATTGTAACATGTAACGCACCACAGTAGAGTAGGAAAGAATGCTGGTGACCTGAATTCTGTTTTAGGCTCTGCTCCTATTAGGCAAGTGGCTTCTTTTTTCTGGCCCTCAATTTTCTTATCTGTGAAATGAGTGAATTATACTGACTGATCTTCGGAAACTCTTAGCCATGTGCACCAGCATTTGAGTGATTTTTGCTTTAATTTGGAAAAGAATAAACTTGTTAAACGTTTGAAACCAAATATAAAGGATGAGGAAGAAAAGCTATATTTAGTGTAGACATTTACATTTTTAAAATTAAACTCTACATTATGATGTTGATGATAAGAACTAGATGAGCCAATCTTCACTTTTCTCTCTCTAGTTCTAATATGGCACAGATGTGATAATAAAGCCCACATGCAGCCTCACTGAAAGTATCTGATTAGACATAAAATGTTAAAAAAATCTGATAAGTAAATTGACCTATCAAATTGTTTTAGGCAGCACAAAGAATGAAAACAAAACAAAACAAAAAACCACCGAGCTGCTAAAACTTTGAAAGGTAAAATTTATTTTCCCAATTTATTGGTTCTATTCTCATTTAGATTTAGAGAAAAGAGAAAGAAATAGCTTCTTTGTATGTGTTAAGTAGATATCTTCTCACTTGAAAACCAAGGACAGTATGTAATTGAAATTAGGAGCTCTGAGTAACACATTGGTTTATCCTCTTGTATTCTAGACATTGATTAATAAAATGAACCATCCTTAATGGATCCAAATATTCTGAATTGCAGTTTGTAAGTAAATATATGACATCTTCATTGATTTAAGTTAGTTAAAGACATTGATTTGAAAAAAGCGTAACCCACATTTTATTCCAGTTTCTAACAATACAAGCAGCCTAGGAAATATCAAGAACTGCCTGTGGTGCTGGTAGGAGTACTGGTCCCGTGCTCCTTCTACTTTCCCCTTAAAAGCAGTGAGCTCATTGTTGTACTCTTTGTGCTCCCCCCTTAAAAAAAAAGTCAATTCATTATTTTAAAAAATTCCCCGTGAATGAAGACTGATTCCATGTGGTGGCTCCTCCTACCCTTAAAAAAGAAATCAGTTTATACATTTTTTGCTACTCTCCTTGGTTCAGTTTTCCTTCTTCCATATGTGCTTTTATCAGCATATTGCTATGCCACCTGCTTGAAGTTTGAAACGTTAGCTTTGGATGCAACATAGACTTTAATCTGAGTTTTTTTTTTTTTCTATGAGACATTTACATGAAAGCAGAATCTTTGATTTTAATAACTTATGTGTTCTTCCTGGTTATTTCTTACCTGAGCTCCATTATGAGGGACACTGCAGCTGGCTGCTATGGGATTGATTGATAATTAATAAAAGATTATAACTTAAGGTAGAAATTAAGCAGAAAGAACTACTGATTTCTTAAAGAGACAAGGTAAACTCAGATTTTCAAATATTGGCACAGACCTGTTAATTTAAGAGTAACAATTCTGGTTTTGGTGAAAAATTTTAGAAAGTTAGTTTCAAAATGGGCCTTATGTCAAAGGTAAAGTCTTAAATTTATTTGAAATTTAATTTTTTGGTTAAAAAAGAGGTTTTAGGGACTTCCCTGTTGGTGCAGTGGTTAAGAATCCGCCTGCCAATGCAGGGGACACGGGTTTGAGCGCCAGTCTGGGAAGATCCCACATGCCACGGAGCAACTAAGCCCGTGAGCCACAATTACTGAGCCTGTGCTCTAGAGCCCGCGAGCCACAACTACTGAGCCCACGTGCCACAACTACTGAAGCCCGCGTGCGTAGAGCCCGTTCTCTGCAACAAGAGAAGCCACTGCAATGAGAAGCCTGTGTACCACAGCGAAGAGTAACCCCTGCTCTCCGCAACTATAGAAAGCCCGCGCACAACAACGAAGACCCAACACAGCCCAAAAATATATATATAAATAAATAAAATTAAAAAAACAAAAAGGTTTTATTTTCAGCAGACCAGTTTTTTTTTTTTAACATCTTTATTGGAGTATAATTGCTTTACAATGGTGTGTTAGTTTCTGCTTTATAACAAAGTGAATCAGCTATACATATACATATATCCCCATATCTCCTCCCTTTTGCGTCTCCCTCCCACCCTCCCTATCCCACCCCTCTAGGTGGTCACAAAGCACCCAGCTGATGTCCCTGTGCTCTGCGGCTGCTTCCCACTAGCTATCTATTTTACAGTTGGTAGTATATATAAGTCCATGACACTCTCTCACTTCATCCCAGCTTACCCTTCCCCCTCCTCGTGTCCTCAGGTCCATTCTCTACATTATTCCTATCCTGTCCCTAGGTTCTTCAGAACCTTTTTTTTTTTTTTTTGGATTCCATATATATGTATTAGCATACTACAAATAACTCAATTTCATTTCTTTTTATGGCTGAGTAATATTCCATTGTATATATGTGCCACATCTTCTTTATCCATTCATCTGTCACTGGACACTTAGGTTGCTTCCATGTCCTGGCTATTGTAAATAGAGCTGCAGTGAACATTGTGGTACATGACTCTTTTTGAATTATGGTTTTCTCAGGGTATATGCCCAGTAGTGGGATTGCTGGGTCGTATAGTAGTTCTATTTTTAGTTTTTTAAGGAACCTCCATACTGTTCTCCATAGTGGCTGTATCAATTTACATTCCCACCAACAGTGCAAGAGGGTTCCCTTTTCTCCACACCCACTCCAGCATTTATTGTTTGTAGATTTTTTGATGATGGCCATTCTGACTGGTGTGAGGTGATACCTCATTGTAGTTTGTTTGTTCTTTTAATTTTTGAATTTTATTTATTTTTTTATACAGCAGGTCCTTATTAGTCATCAGTTTTATACACATCATTGTATACATGTCAATCCCAATCTCCCAATTCAGCACACCACCATCCCCACCTCACCGCGGCTTTCCCCCCTTGGTGTCCATACGTTTGTTCTCTACATCTGTGTCTCAACTTCTGCCCTGCAAACCAGTTCATCTGTACCATTTTTCTAGGTTGCACATACATGCGTTAATATACGGTATTTGTTTTTCTCTTTCTGGATTACTTCCCTCTGTATGGCAGCCTCTAGATCCATCCACGTCTCAACAAATGACCCAATTTTGTTCCTTTTTATGGTTGAGGAATATTCCATTGTATATATGTACCACATCTTCTTTATCCATTCGTCTGTCGATGGGCATTTAGGTTGCTTCCATGACCTGGCTGTTGTAAATAGTGCTGCAGTGAACATTGGGGTGCATGTGTCTTTTTGAATTATGGTTTTCTCTGGGTATATGCCCAGTAGTGGGATTGCTGGATCATATGATAATTCTATTTTTAGTTTTTTAAGGAAGCTCCATACTGTTCTCCATAGTGGCTGTATCACTTTACATTCCCACCAACAGTGCAAGAGGGTTCCCTTTTCTCCACACCCTCTCCAGCATTTGTTGTTTGTAGATTTCCTGATGAGGCCCATTCTAACTGGTGTGAGGTGATACCCCATTGTAGTTTTGATTTGCATTTCTCTAATAATTAGTGATGTTGAGCAGCTTTTCATGTGCTTCTTGGCCATCTGTATGTCTTCTTTGGAGAAATGTCTATTTAGGTCTTCTGCCCATTTTTGGATTGGGTGGTTTGTGATATTGAGTACCATGAGCTGTTTATATATTTTGGAGATTAATCCTTTGTCAGTTGCTTCATTTGCAAATATTTTCTACCATTCTGAGGGTTGTCTTTTCGTCTTGTTTATGGTTTCCTTTGCTGTGCAAAAGCTTTGAAGTTTCATTAGGTCCCATTTGTTTATTTTTGTTTTTATTTCCATTACTCTAGGAGGTGGATCAAAAAAGAACTTGCTGTGATTTATGTCAAAGAGTGTTCTCCCTATGTTTTCCTCTAAGAGTTTTATAGTGCCCAGTCTCACATTTAGGTCTCTAATCATTTAGGTCTCTAATTTTGAGTTTATTTTTGTGTATGGTGTTAGGGAGTGTTCTAAGTTCATTCTTTTACATGTAGCTGTCCAGTTTTCCCAACACCACTTATTGAAGAGACTGTCTTTTCTCCATTGTATATGCTTGCCTCCTTTGCCATAGATTAGTTGACCATAGGTGTGTGGGTTTATCTCTGGGCTTTCTATCTTGTTCCATTGATCTGTGTTTCTGTTTTTGTGCCAGTACGATATTGTCTTGATGACTGTAGCTTTGTAGTATAGTCTGAAGTCAGGGAGTCTGATTCCTCCAGGTCCGTTTTTTTCCCTCAAGACTGCTTTGGCTATTCGGGGTCTTTTGTGTCTCCATCCAAATTTTAAGATTTTTTGTTCTAGTTCTGTAAAAAATGCCATTGGTAATTTGATAGGGATTACATGGAATCTGTAGATTGCTTTCGTTAGTATAGTCATTTTCACAGTATTGATTCTTCCAATCCAAGAACATGGTATATCTCTCCACCTGTTGGTATCATCTTTAATTTCTTTCATCAGTGTCTTATAGTTTTCTGCATACAGGTCTTTTGTCTCCCTAGGTAGGTTTTTTCCTAGGTATTTTATTCTTTTTGTTGCAGTGGTAAATGGGAGTGGGAGTGTTTCCTTAATTTCTCTTTCAGATTTTTCATCATTAGTGTATAGGAATGCAAGAGATTTCTGTGCATGAATTTTGTATCCTGCAACTTTACCAAATTCATTGATTAGCTCTAGTAGTTTTCTGGTGGCATCTTTAGGATCCTCTATGTATAGTATCATGTCATCTGCAAACAGTGACAGTGTTACTTCTTCTTTTCCAATTTGTATTCCTTTTATTTCTTTTTCTTCTCTGATTGCCATGGCTAGGACTTCCAAAACTATGTTGAATAATAGTGGTGAGAGTGGACATCCTTGTCTTGTTCCTGACCTTAGAGGAAATGCTTTCAGTTTTTCACCATTGAGAATGATGTTAGCTGTGACTTTGTCGTATATGGCCTTTATTATGTTGAGGTAGGTTCCCTCTATGCCCACTTTCTGGAGAGTTTTTATCATAAATGGGTGTTGAATTTTGTCAAAAGCTTTTTCTGCATCTATTGAGATGATCATATGGTTTTTATTCTTCAATTTGTTAATATGGTGTATCACATTGATTGATTTGCATATATTGAAGAATCCTTGCATCCCTGGGATAAATCCCACTTAATCATGGTGTATGATCCTTTGAATGTGTTGTTGGATTCTGTTTGCTAGTATTTTGTTGAGGATTTTTGCATCTATATTCATTAGTGATATTGGTCTGTAATTTTCTTTTTTTGTAATATTTTTGTCTGGTTTGGGTATCAGGGTGATGGTGGCCTCATAGAATGAGTTTGGGAGTGTGCCTTCCTCTGCAATTTTTTGGAAGAGTTTGAGGATGGGTGTTAACTTTTCTCTAAATGTTTGATAGAATTCACCTGTGAAGCCGTCTGGTCCTGGACTTCTGTTTGTTGGAAGATTTTTAATCACAGTTTCAATTTCATTACTTGTGATTGGTCTGTTCATATTTTCTGTTTCTTCCTGGTTCAGTCTTGGTAGGTTATACCTTTCTAAGAAATTGTCCATTTCTCCAGGTTGTCCATTTTATTGTCATAGAGTTGCTTCTAGTAGTCTCTTTGGATGCTTTGTGTTTCTACGGTGTCTGTTGTAACTTCTCCTTTTTCATTTCTAATTTTATTGATTTGAGTCCTCTCCCTCTTTTTCTTGATGAGTCTGGCTAAAGGTTTATCAATTTTGTTTATCTTCTCACAGAACCAGCTTTTAGTTTTATTGATTTTTGCTGTTGTTTTCTTTGTTTCTATTTCATTTATTTCTGCTCTGATCTTTATGATTTCTTTCCTTCTGCTAACTTTGGGTTTTGTTTGTTCTTCTTTCTCTAGTTCCTTTAGGTGTAAGGTTAAATTGTTTATTTGAGATTTTTCTTCTTTGTTGACTTAGGCTTGTATAGCTATAAACTTCCTTCTTAGAAGTGCTTTTGCTGCATCCCATAGGTTTTGGATCATCGTGTTTTCATTGTCATTTGTCTCTAGGTATTTTTTGATTTCCTCTTTGATTTTTTCAGTGATCTCTTGGTTATTTAGTAACGTATTGTTTAGCCTCCATGTGTTTGTGTTTTTTACGTTTTTTTCCCTGTAATTGATTTATAATCTCATAGCGTTGTGGTCAGAAAAGATGCTTGATATGATTTCAATTTTCTTAAATTTACTGAGGCTTGATTTGTTACCCAAGATGTGATCTATCCTGGAGAATGTTCCGTGCTCACTTGAGAAGAAAGTGTAATCTGCTGTTTTGGATGGAGTGTCCTATAAGTATTAATTAAATCTATCTAGTCTATTGTGCCATTTAAAGCTTCCATTTCCTTATTTTCATTTTGGATGATCTGTTCATTGGTGCAAGTGAGGTGTTAAAGTCCCCCACTTTTATTGTGTTACCGTCAATTTCCTCTTTTATAGCTGTTAGCAGTTGCCTTATGTGTTGAGGTGCTCCTATGTTGTGTGCACATATATTTATAATTGTTATATCTTCTTGGATTGATCCCTTGATCATTGTGTAGTGTCCTTCCTTGTCTCTTGTAACATTCTTTATTTTAAAGTCTATTTTATCTGATATGAGTATTGCTACTCCAGCTTTCTTTTGATTTCCATTTGCATGGAATACCTTTTTCCATCCCCTCACTTTCAGTCTGTATGTGTCCCTAGGTCTGAAGTGGGTCTCTTGTAGACAGCATATATGTGGGTCTTGTTTTTGTATCCATTCAGCGATCCTGTGTCTTTTGGTTGGAGCATTTAATCCATTCACGTTTAACCTAATTATCAATATGTATGTTGGTATGACCATTTTCTTAATTGTTTTGGGTTCGTTTTTGTAGGTCCTTTTCTTCTCTTGTGTTTCCCACTTAGAGAAGTTCCTTTAGCATTTGTTGTAGAGCTGGTTTGGTGATGCTGAATTCTCTTAGCTTTTGTTTGTCTGTAAAGCTTTTGATTTCTCCATCAAATCTGAATGAGATCCTTGCCGGGTAGAGTAATCTTGGTTGTAGGTTCTTCCCTTTCATCACTTTAAGTATATCATGCCACTCCCTTCTGGCTTGTACAGTTTCTGCTGAGAAATCAGCTGTTAACCTTATGGGAGTTCCCTTGTATGTTGTTTGTTGTTTTTCCCTTGCTGCTTTCAATAATTTTTCTTTGTGTTTAATTTTTGCAATTTGATTACTATGTGTCTCAGCATGTTTCTCCTTGGGTTTATCCTGTATGGGATTCTGCACTTCCTGGAGTTGACTGACTATTTCCTCTCCTATATTAGGGAAATTTTCAACTCTAAGCTCTTAAAATATTTTCTCAGTCCCTTTCTTTTTCTCTTCTTCTTCTGGGACCCCTATAAATCGAATGTTGGTGCGTTTAATGTTGTCCCAGAGGTCTCTAAGACTGTCCTCAATTCTTTTCATTCTTTTATCTTTATTCTGCTCTGCAGTAGTTATTTCCACTATTTTATCTTCCAGGTCACTTATGCATCTTCTGCCTCAGTTATTCTGGTATTGATTCCTTCTACAGAACTTTTATTTCATTGATTGTGATGTTCATCATTGTTTGTTTGCTCTTTAGTTCTTCTATGTCCTTGTTAAAGGTTTCTTGTATTTTCTCCATTCTATTTCCAAGATTTTGGATCATCTTTACTATCATTACTCTGAATTCTTTTTCAGGTAGACTGCCTATTTCCTCTTCATTTGTTTGGTCTGGTGGGTTTTTACCTTGCTCCTTCATCTGCTGTGTGCTTCTCTGTCTTCTCATTTTGCTTCATTTACTGTGTTTGGGGTCTCCTTTTTGCAGGCCACAGGTTCGTGGTTCCTGTTGTTTTTGGTGTCTACCCCCAGTGACTAAGGTTGGTTCAGTGGGTTGTGTAGGCTTCCTGGTGGAGGGGACTAGTGCCTGTGTTCTGGTGGATGAGGTTGGATCCTGTCTTTCTGGTGGGCAGGACTGTGTCCGGTGGCATGTTTTGGGGTGTCTGTGACCTTATGAATTTAGGCAGCCTCTCTGCTAATGAATGGGGTTGTGTTCCTGTCTTGCTAGTTGTTTGGCATAGGGTGTCCAGCACTGTAGCTTGCTGGTTGTTGAGTGGAGCTGGGTCTTAGCATTGAGATGGAGATCTCTGGGAGAGCTTTCGCCGTTTGATATTACGTGGATCCGGGAGGTCTCTGGTGGACCAATGTCCTAAATGTGGCTCTCCCACCTCAGAGAGACAGGCCTGACACCCAGCCGGAGCACCAAAACCCTGTCAGCCACATGGTTCAGAAAAAAAGGGAGAAAAAAAGAAAGAAAGAAAGAAAAAAATAAAATAAAATAAAGCTATTTAAAAAAATAAAAAATAGTTATTAAAACTTAAAAAATTCAAAAGTAATTAAAAAAAAGAAAGAAAGAAGAGAGCAACCAAACAAAAAAACAATCCACCAATGGTAACAAGTGCTAAAAACTATATTAAAAAAAAAAACAAAAACGGACAGACAGAACCCTAGGACAAATGGTAAAAGCAAAGCTATACCATCAAAATCACACAAAGAAGCGTACACATACACACTCACAGAAAGAGAAAAAGGAAAAATATATATATATCGAGATACGTGGGGAGTTTCTTGCCTTTCGGGATGTCTGAGGTCTTCTGCCAGCATTCAGTAGGTGTTCTGTAGGAGTTGTTCCCCATGTAGTTGTATTTCTGATATATTTGTGGGGAGGAAGGTGATCTCCATGTCTTACTCCTCCGACATCTTGAAAGTCTCCTCCAGACCAGTTCTTCTTAATAACCACATGATGAAAGTTTACCAATGAAAAAATGCACATGTGCACATACACATTTTATATATTATATGTCATTCCTAGTAATTTTTAAAAATTTTTAATATTTATTTACTTATTTTTGGCTGCATTGGGTCTCAGCAATGGCACAGGGGATCCTTTGCTGTGGCATGCAGGCTTCTCTCTAGTTGTGGCACGTGGGTTCCAGAGGGCATGGGCTTACCGTTGCAGCTTGCAGGCTCAGTAGCTGTGGCATGCAGGCCTAGCTGCTCCCTGGCATGTGGGACCCTAGTTCCCCAACTAGGGATCGAACCTGCATCCCCTGCATTGGAAGGCGGACTCCTAACCACTGGACCACCAGGGAAGTCCCTTCCTAGCAGTTTGAGACTAAATAATTCCTGCATATATTTTTGTTGAGCAGAAACTATGGCAACGTTCCAAATATATAATCCTAGCTCTGGAATTTAAAATTTAACTTCTGGTTTTCTGTGTTTTGCTAATTGTGAGTTTGAGGAATATTAAAAAAAATTTTTAAACTATTGGTGTATAGTTGATTTATAATGTGTTAATTTATGCTGTACAGCAATGTCATTCAGTTATACATATATATACATTCTTTATCATATTCTTTCCCATTATGGTTTATCACAGAATATTGAATATAGTTCCTTGTGCTATACAGTAGGACCTTGTTGTTTATTCATCCTGTATAGTATAATAGTTTGCATCTGCTAACCCCAAACTCCCAATCCTTCCTTCCCCCACTCCCCTCCCCCTTGGCAACCACAAGTCTGTTCTCTGTCTGAGTCTGTTTTTGTTTCATAGGTTTGTTCATTTGTGTTGTATTTTAGATTCCACATATAAGTGATATCATATGGTAGTTGTCTTTCCTTTTCTGACTTACTTCACTTAGTATGATAATCTCTAGTTGCATCCATGTTGCTGCAAATGGCATTATTTCATTTTTTAAAAATGGTTGAATAGTATTCCATTGTATATATATATGTACCACATCTTCTTTATCCATTCATCTGTCGATGGACATTTAGGTTGTTTCCATGTCTTGGCTATTGTGAATACTGCTGCTATGAACATAGGGATGCATGTATCTTTTCAAATTATAGTTTTGTCCAGATATATGCCTAGGAGTGGAATTGCTGGATTATATAGTAATTCTATTTTTAGTTTTCTGAGGAACCTCCATACTGTTTTCCACAGTGGCTGCACCAACTCACATTCCCACCAACAGTGTAAGAATGTTCCCTTTTCTCCACACCCTCTCACTATTTGTAATTTGTGGACTTTTTAATGATGGCCATTCTGACTGGTGTGAGGTGGTACCTCATTACAGTTTTGATTTGCATTTCTCTTATAATTGGCGATGTTGAGCATCTTTTCATGTGCCTACTGGCCATCTGTATGTCTTCTTTGGAGAAATGTCTGTTTAGGTCTTCTGCCCATTTTATGATTGGGTTGTTTGTTGTTTTGTTATTGAGTTGTATGAGCTGTTTGTGTATTTGGGAAATTAAGCCCTTGTCAGTCACGTGATTTGCAAATATTTTCTCCCAGTCCACAGGCTGTCTTCTTGTTTTGTTTATGGTTTTCTTTGCTGTGCAAAAGCTTGTAAGTTTGATTAGCTCCATTTGTTTATTTTTGCTTTTATATCTGTTCCCTTGGGAGACTGACCTAAGAAAACATTGGTACGATTTATGTCAGAGAATGTTTTGCCTATGTTCTCTTCTAGGAATTTTATGGTGTCATGTCTTACTTTAAGTCTTTAAGCCATTTTGAGTTTATTTTTGTGTATGGTGTGAGGGTGTGTTCTAACTTCATTGATTTGCATGCAGCTGTCCCACTTTCCCAGTACTACTTGCTGAAGCGAATGTCTTTTCTCCATTGTATATTCTTGCCTTCTTTGTCAAAGATTAATTGACCGTAGTTGTGTGGGTTTATTTCTGTGCTCTCTATTCTGTTTCATTAATCCATGTCTGTTTTTGTGCCAGTACCATGCTGTTTTGATTACTGTAGTTTTGTAGTATTGTCTGAAGTCTAGGAGGGTTATACCTCCTGCTGTGTTCTTTTTCGTGAGGAATATTTTATATGTTCATCTTAGTATGCATTAAAAAGGAGTTTGTGGCCGTTTGGCTGTATATTCTTATTATAACCCCAGTTAGTGGCATGTCATTTTACTTCTCTAAGCTAATTTTCCACATCTGTGTAAAATGGAGGTTATGGTTACGGGTGTGAGAGATGGGAGTTCGGGTTAGAACAATTTCTGATGTCTCTTCAAGTTCTAAATATTGTATGACATTATGGAAGCAAAATGCTCCAGTGGTTCCATGACCACATCTATGTTTATTCATCATTGACTTGGTTATTTACTGTTAAGAATTTCACCCAGTTATACCCATGTTGCACATGGATTTCTGAAACATTTGGTTCTTTCCTAAACCATTCTTTCCTAAATCATTTAATTTGCTTGGCTTTCTGTATTAAAATTTGCCAGAAGTGTCTTTGTCAACAAGAATTTGAGTTGGCTTTCACAGAATCTGAAGAAGGCTGAATATATATAAATGGAATGGGGTCATTTATCAGTATCCATTCTTTTATTTCATTAGTTGAATTAATGTGTCAACATTTGGCCCAGGGACTGTGTGTAACCGTTTTGTTACTGGTTTAGCTTTGCTGCTATCTTCCTTTTAGCTTGCAGTAAGTACAAAATAGTTACAAATTCTTGACTATTCTCACAGTCTTCCAGCTTCCATGAAATATGTAAGCAATAAAATAAATGTAGCTGGTTTTCTTTCTCTTCTGTTTGCTCTTTACTGGGTATTTGGTTAGATGACTGTTTTGTTCTCTATTACTATCTAATCTAGTCACAATAGTTTTTATGTTCTTAAAGAAAAAAGCCAATTAATTGAATTAAATTATGTCACCATTACTTTTATAATCAAATGATCAGAGAAGGAAAATATCCTAATTAATCAGAGGCCCTTTGAAATCCTTGCATAAAAAGAATTATTAATCTGGTATCTTACTGAGAAAATTGACCATTGTATATTGGTTTTGTACTTTCCATGGTAATATTGTGTCATTTATTTAGATATCCTTGGAACAGAAGATCTTATTGTGGAAGTGACTGCCAACGATGCCGTGAGGTTTTATCCCTGGACCATTGATAATAAATACTATTCAGCAGATATCAATCTGTGTGTGGTGCCAAACAAATTTCTCGTCACTGCAGAGATTGCAGAGTCTGTCCAAGCATTTGTGGTTTACTTTGACAGCACACAAGTAAGAGTCTGTTTTCCATGGACCTTGAATAAGAAATTATTTTGTGCTTTGTTTTTTTTAACCTTGCATTTTCTGTGAGTTCTCTTAATGTCTCTTTTTCTGTTTTTGTTTCTATGTTTCTTTCTCCTCCCTCTAGAAATCTGGTCTCGATAGTGTTTCCTCCTGGCTTCCACTGGCAGAAGCATGGTTACCTGAGGTGATGATCTTGGTTTGCGATAGAGTGTCTGAAAATGGTAAGGAACTCCAGTGGGATTGTAGGTGGTACGTACGTTACATTTGCCATTCCTTGGTAAACAATACATTGGTTTCCTTAACTTAGAACAGTATATCTTGTGTGATTTTATTACCTTACAAAAATATTTTCAGCTATTTCTCTTTGGAATCTTGCAATATTTACATTTTACTTTTTAAGAACGGACACTTGGGGTTTGAGAAATCATTTTCCTTATATTAATTTATTTTGTATGCCTTTAGAATAACATTGACATTAAAGGTAACACTTTGAGATTGTGGAGAGTATTGCAGCAATATTCATGTTTTATTTTATTTTTGCTTATAAAGAATCTTTTGTGTGTTATTTTAGGTGTAAACCGACAGAAGGCTCAAGAGTGGTGTATCAAACATGGCTTTGAATTAGTAGAACTTAGTCCAGAAGAATTGCCTGAGGAGGATGGTAAGTATTTATGTGTCAGGAGAAAGCATGGCATTTGGATTCAGATATGAGCGATTATTTTAATTCAGGGAAGAAGAATCAAAATGATATTCAAAACACATTTTTCACTAGCTCTTTGAAAAGATTTGTGCAGAATCCATTGATGCGGTCTGTTAGTTGAATAATCCATTTATTTGGTTTTACCACCCATTTTAGGACTTTTGAAATGTTTGTTTTTCTTATGGGTAAAGGTAGAGATTTCTACCTTAAATCTTAGTCATTTCCTCAGTCTCTTATCCTTTCTCTGCTGCCAAAAAAGGAGGGTTTGATCTATATTCATAAACAGTTAAAGTTTATGTTTCTTATTTTGAATTCCTAGTAACCTGAGGTTGAATTCCCAGGAACCCTAGGGAACATGTCAATACTATTTGTATGTCTTTTGGATATTTGAAACCACAAATAGGCCCAGAATGCGCACCCCCGGGGTAACTCTGCACTTACCTGTCTTTACTATACTTTGGACCTTCTATTTATTCCCCCTCTTTTTCCCCCTTCCCACATTCCTCTTCTCATCTTTTCTTCCGAGTACAACTATGCTAGCTGCTGTGGAATCTACCAAGATAAGATGGGTTTTGGCCCACCAAAACCTTATAATCTGGTATAAGAGATGAAACAGGTATACAAATAATTGAATTACCAAGTGGAACATCGTAAGTATTATAAAAAATATGTATATTGGTGTTATGGTGTTTCAGAGATGGAAGAGGTTATTTATCTTCAGAAGTTCAGAGAACGCATTGGTACATGAAATCTCACATGTCAGCCGCTCCATGGGGAAGAAATGGAGAAGGTACTGGACTTATAGGACTGGTAGCAAGATGCCAGTTGTTGTAAAAGACGTTCTAAGTAGGGCAGCCAACATGAATTAAAGTGCATAGAGAGGCTAAAAGTAATTATTACGTGAAACCTATATTTTTTTAAAAAAGAAATTAAGAAACACTTTTCTATATCCTGGCTTATTTAGAAGTTTTGCAAATGTTGTTACCTTCAGGAATAAAGCACTGCCTGAGAAGAAGAGGACAGAAATGAAAGAAAAAGGCTGATTTTTCTCCCTATACATTTTTAAGAATATTGAAAATTAATAAGTATAATTTCTCTTCCATGTTTTTCTAGACTCCTTAAACTTGTTCCTGTTTTGTGTATGTGAGCATGTGTGTGATTCCTTACTTCTGGCACTAGAATGTTCTCTTCTTCCTGTTGTCCTTGAGGGTCAACATTTGAGTCATTTATTTTATCTGTTTTTATTTTGGAATCTCTGCTCCTTTATACCACTGTGCTTCTCCTTGCCCCTGTCTGAATAGTGTTCTTGTATTAATTCAGCTTAATCTTTTATTTTAAATTATTCAATCTTGTTCCTTTATTATGATTTTGTGTCTTGTATATAAGACTCTTTTTTCTTTTTTGGCCATGCCACACAGCTTGTGGGATCTTAGTTTCCCAACCAGGGATCAAACCGGGGCCCATGGCAGTGAGAATGTGGAGTCCTTACCACTGGAGTGCCAGGGAATTCCCTAATTCAGCTTAACCTTTAAATAGATTTCAACATATCATCTTTACGTAAGTTAACTAAAACCTTCCTAGAATGTTTTAACGCAAACTGTTCCCAAGCCATATACCCTCGTCCTTTATTGGCATGTGTTATTCAAACATCAATATGAGACTTTATGCTTCTTTGTATTAAATTCAACTTATTGATTCTAGCTCTTTATTTCAGATCATATTTTTGGTTCCTGGTTATATCATCTGAAGTACTAGTTATTCTTTCAAGAATTGAATCATTCATAGTTAAGATAAACATAGCTTTTATTTCTTCATTTAAACACTGATGGTGATAAACTCATCTTTGTACAGTATTTTCAGTTTAACCCTTCGCATATTTCTGTTAGGTTGGTAGGATGGTATTCTTTAAATGATTCATCAGTTCATGAGTTGCTGTGTCTTTCAGGCACCATGTTAGTTTAGGTAGTGAGTGAGAACTCAGTGAGACATGACTCCTGCCTTCAAAGAGTTTTCAGTCTAGAGGGGAAGGTTACACCAGTAAATTATTAGTTCCAGTGCATCTTTTCTATGGGAGAGGTGTACATAGTGGTGTCATCCCCACTTTTGTTTCAGAATAGCATGAGTGATTTGCCCTTAATCGAATAGCTAATAAGTTATAGAGCCTGGGTTCACATTAAGATCTTCTGACTTCTAATTCTGTGCTCTTCCTTTTAAACCACCCAGGACTGGGCCAGGCCGCTAGAGACAGGATCTATATGGACTGTGCTCCGTAAACTCTTAGGAGACTTTTCTCTTTAAACCACACGAAAACTATTTCTGCTGTCGTTTTCCATATGCAGTCTTACAATACTCATTAGCTGAAGGATTTCCATTTCCTTTGCACACCCTCATATCTATTGATACATTGTAGCTAAGAATACCATGTTATTATTGGTATACTAACTGGGATTACTGCCCTGTTATTTTGAGTAGTATCAATTAAAGTCCAGAAGCAAAATAGTACCCATACTAAACTAATTAAGTTGTGTAATTGATGGAAACCTAACATTTTCAGGAGAATATGAGTGGATTCCATTCATGAGGTAATGGGGTTGACTTTACTGTATAAACCTTTTATACTGTGTATTTAATTGTTTTAGTTTCTAGAATATTCTTTTTTCAAATTGAAGTATAGTTGATTTACAATGTTGTGTTAATTTCTGCTGTACAGCAAAATGATTCAGTTATACATGTATATATACATATATATATACATTCTTTTTTATATTCTTTTCCATTATGGAAAATATCTCAGGATATTGAATATAGTTCCCTGTGCTATACAGTAGGACCTTGTTGTTTGTTCATTCTGTAGTAATGGTTTGCATCTACTAACCCCAAACTCCCAGTCCATCCCTCCCCTACCCCTGTGCCCCTTTGTCAACCACAAGTCTGTTCTGTATGTCTATGAGTCAGTTTCTGTTTTGTAGATAGGTTCATTTGTGCCATATTTTATTTAAAAATTTTTTTTATTTTTATAAATTATTTATTTTTTTTGGCTGTGTTGGGTCTTCACTGCTGTGCGTGGGCTTTCTCTAGTTGTGGCGAGTGGGGGCTACTCTTCATTGTGGTGCGCGGACTTCTCATTGTGGTGGCTTCTCTTGTTGCAGAGTATGGGCTCTAGGCGTGTGGGCTTCAGTAGTTGTGGAGCGCAGGCTTCAGTAGTTGTGGCTTGCGGGCACTAGAGCGCAGGCTCAGTAGTTGGGGTGCACGGGCTTAGTTGCTCTGTGGCATGTGGGATCTTCCCGGACCAGGGCTCGAACCCATGTCGCCTGCATTGGCAGGCAGATTCTTAACTGTTGCACCACCAGGGAAATCTCTGCCATATTTTAGATTCCGCATGTAAATGATATCATGTAGTATTTGTCTTTCTCTTTCTGATTTACTTCATTTAGTATGATAATCTGTAGTTGCATCCATGTTGCTGCAAATGGCATTATTTCGTTCTTTTTTATGTCTGAGTGGTATTCCATTGTATATATGTACCACATCCTCTTTATCCATTCATCTGTTGATGGACATTTAGGTTGTTTCCATGTTTTGGCTATTGTGAACAGTGCTGCTGTGAACATAGGGGTGCATGTATCTTTTTGAATTATAGTTTTGTCCAGGTATATTCCCAGGAGTGGGATTGCTGGATCATATAGTAATTCTATTTTTAGTTTTCTGAGGGACCTACATACTGTTTTCCATAGTAGCTGTACCAACTTACATTCCCACCAGCAGTGTAGGAGGGTTCCCTTTTCTCCACATCCTCTCCAGCATTTGTTATTTGTAGAGTTTTTAATGATGGCCATTCTGACTGGTGTGAGGTGATACCTCATTGTAGTTTTGATTTGCATTTCTCTAATAATTGGTGATGTTGAGCATCTTTTCATGTGCCTACTGGCTATCTGTATGTCTTCTTTGGAGAAATGTCTGTTTAGGTCTTCTGCTCATTTTCGATTGGGTTGTTTGTTTTTTTGTTGTTGAGTTGTACGAACTGTTTATATATTTTGGAGATTAAGCCCTTGTCTCTTGCATCATTTGCAAATATTTTCTCCCATTCCGTAGGTTGTCTTTTCATTTTTTCTATGGTTTCCTTTGCTGTGCAAAAGCTTGTAAGTTTGATTAGGTCCCATTTATTTAATTTTGTTTTTATTTCTATTGCCTTGGGAGACTGGCCTAAGAAAACATTGGTACAATTTATGTCAGAGAATGTTTTGCCTATGTTCTCTTCTAGGAGTTTTATGGTGTCATGTCTTATATTTAAGTCTTTAAGCCATTTTGAGTTTATTTTTGTGTATGGTGTGAGGGTGTGTTCTAACTTCATTGATTTGTATGCAGCTGTCCAAGTTTCCCCGTACTATTTGCTGAAGTGAATGTCTTTTCTCCATTGTATATTCTTGCCTTGTTTGTCAAAGATTAATTAACCATAGTTGTGTGGGTTCATTTCTATGCTCTCTGTTCTGTTTCATTGATCCGTATGCCTGTTTTTGTACCAATACCACACTGTTTTGATTACTGTAGCTTTTTAGTATTTTCTGAAGTCTGGGAGAGTTATGCCTCCTGCTTTGTTGCCTTTCCTCAGGATTGCTGTAGCAATTCTGGGTCTTTTATGGTTCCATAATAAGATTTTGGATTATTTGTTCTAGTTCTGTGAAAAATGTCATGGGTAATTTGATAGGGATCATATTAAATCTGTAAATTGCTTTGGGTAGTATTGCCATGTTAACAATATTAATTTATCCAAGAGCATGGGATATCTTTCCATCGCTTTGAATCCTCTTTTATTTCCTTTATTAATGTTTTATAGTTCTCAGCGTATAAGTCTTTCACCTCCTTGGTAAGGTTTATTCCTAGGTTTGTTTTTTTTTTTGGTGCAATTTTAAAAGGAATTTTTTTTTACATTCCCTTTCTGATATTTCATTGTTAGTGTAAAGGAATGCAACTGATTTCTGAATGTTAATCTTGTATCCTGCTACTTTGATGAATTCATTTATTATATCTAGTAGTTTTTGTGTGGAGTTCTTAGGTTTTGCTATATATAGTATCATGTCATCTGCATATAGTGACAATTTTATCTCTTCCCTTCCAATTTGGATACATTTTCTTTTTCGTATCTGATTGCTGTGGCTAGGAATTCCAATATTATGTTGAATAGAAGTGGTGAGACTGGGCATCCTTGTTCCAGATTTTAGAGGGAAGGATTTCAGCTTTTCATCATTGAGTATATTGGCTGTGGGTTTGTCATAAGTAACTTTTATTGTGTTGAGATATGTTCCCTTTATGCCCACTTTGGTAGGAGTTTTTATCATTAATGGATGTTGATTTTGTCACGTGGTTTTTCTGCATCTATTGAGATGATCATGTGGTTTTTGTCTTTTCTTTTGTTGATGTGGTGTATCACATTGATTGATTTGCATATGTTGAACCATCCTTATGAACTTAGGATGAATCCCACTTGGTCATGGTGTATGATCTTTTAAATATTTTGTTGCATTCAGTTTGCTAATACTTTGTTGAGAATTTTTGCTTCTATATTCCTCAAAGATACTGGCCTGTAATTTTCTTTTTTGGTGGTATCTTTGTCTGGTTTTGGTATCAGGGTGATAGTGGCTTCATAGAATGTCTTCGGGAGTGTTCCCTCCTCTTCAGTCCTTTGGAAGAGTTTGAGGATTGGTAAAAGTTCTTTGTATGTTTGGTAAAATTCACCTGTGAAGCCCATCTGGTCCTGGATTTTTGTTTGTAGGGAGTTATTTTTTTCTTTCTTTCTTTTAATTACAGATTCGATTTCACTTCTAATGATAGGTCTTTTCAAATTATCTGTTATATTTCTTCTTGATTAAATTTTGATGGGCTGTATGTTTCTAGAAACTTGTTCATTTCTTCTAGGTTGTTGAATTTGTTGGCATATAATTGTTCATAGTATTCTCTTATGGTTGTTCTGTATTTCTGCAGTCTTGGTTGATATTTCTCCTTTTTCATTTCTTATTTCGTTTATTTGGGTTCTCTCTCTTTTCTTTGTGGTGAGTCTGGCTACTCACCACAAAGAAAAGTTTGTCAATTTTGTTTACCCTTTCAAAGAACCAGCTCTTCATTTTATTGATTTTTTTTCTTTTTTTTTTTTTTTTATATTGATAGTTTTTTTCTATTTTGGGTTCTCTCTCTTTTCCTTGTGGTGAATCTGGCTCTATTGTTTTGTGCCCCAGTATGTCATCAGTCCTAGAGAATATTACATGTGCACTTGAAAAGAATGTGTATTCTGGGTTTTTTGAATATGATGTCCTGAAAATATCAATTAAGTCTAACTGTTCTATTGTATAATTTAGGATATCTGTTGCCTTATTGATTTTGTCTAGAAGATCTGTCCATTGATGTGGGTGGGGTGTTAAAGTCGCCTACTATTATTGTATTCCCATCAATTTCTCCTTTTATGTCTGTTAGTATTTGTTTCATGTATTTGGGTTTTCCTATATTAGGTGCATATATGTTGACGAGTGAAAATCCTCTCCTTTTATTGATCCTTTTGTCATTATATAGTGTCCTTCTTTATCTTTCTTTATGGCCTTTGTTTTAAAGTCTATTTTGTCTGACATGAGTATTGTGACCCTCACTCTCTTGTCATTTCCGTTTGCATGATATGTCTTTTTTCCATCCCCTCACTTTCAATCTGTGTGTGTCCTTTGCCCTAAAGTGGGTGCCTTGTAGGCAGCATATTGTACTTTCTTGTTTTTTATCCAGTCTGCCACTCTGTCTTTTGATTGGAGCATTTAGTCCGTTGACGTTTAAGGTAATTATTGATAAATATGTATTTATTGGCATTTTAAACCTTGTTTTCCAGTTGATGCTGTGTTTCTTGTTTGTCCCTTTCTTTTTCTTTTTTGTTTTTCATTTTGGGGTTTGATGATTTTCTTTTATTTTATGCTTGTGTTCTCTTCTTTTTGGTTTTTGTGAATCTATTGTATGTTTTTGATTTGTGGTTACCCTGTTTTTCAAGTATGTTAACTCCTTACTATATCTGCTTGCTTTAGACTGACAGTCATATAGGCTCAAATGCATTCTAAAAAAAAGAATCTACATTTTCTTACTCTCCTCCCCCACATTTTATGATTTTGATGTCCTCTTTTATATCTTTATGTTTATCCTTTTGCTGTTCCTTGTGTTTATCATCTCTTTCACAATTTGATTAAAAAAAAATTTTTTTTTTCCATCTGTATATACTGGCTTATTTAAGTGATTTACTTTCCAGTTGTGATTTCCTCTTTCCTATATCTTCTTGCTTCTTTTCAAATTAGAGAAGACCTTTGAATATTTCTTTTAGGTTAAGTTTAGTATCGCTGTATTCTTTTAATTTTTGCTTGTCTGACAAATTCTTTATCTCTCCTTCTATCCTAAATGATAATCTTGCTGGGTAGAGCATTGTAGATTGCAGATTTTTCCCTTTCAAGATTTTGAATGTTTTTCTACTCCCTTCTGGCCTGTGGTGCTTCTGTAGAGAAATCATGTGATAGCCTTATGGGGGTTCCCTTGTAATTAACTCTTTGTTTTTCTCTTGCTGCCTTTAGAATCCTCTCTTTATGTTTAACTTCTGCCATTTCGATTGTAATATGTCTTGGTGTAGGTCTGTTTGGGTTCATTTTGTTCATGACCTTCTGTGCTTTCTGTATCTGGATAACTGTTTCCTTTTTTAGGTTTGGGAAATTTTCAGGCATAATTTCTTCAAATACCTTTTCAATCTCCTTTTCTCTTTCTTCTCCTTCTGGAATCCCTGTTATGCATAGAGTGGCATGCTTTATATTATCCCGTGGGTCTTTTTATATTGTTTTCATTTTTTTTTCATTTGGCTTTCTGTCTGCTGTTCTGATTGGGTGATTTTCATTATTTTATCTTCCAGGTCACTTATTCGTTCTTCCGCATTATTCATTCTGCTAGTCATTGCCTTTAGCTCAGCTTTAATCTCGGGAAATGAATTTTCTAATTTTTCTTGGCTCCTTCTTATAGTTTCTAGTTTCTTTTTACAGTACTCTGCATTTCTTTTGATAGCCTTTCTTAATTCCTTTGGTATTTTCATTACCTCCTTTTTGAACTCAGTGTGTATTACACTGAAGAGGTCTGTTTCATTGTTTATTCTTTTAGGGGGATTCTCTTGGTCTTTTAACTGGGAGTGGTTTCTCTGCTTTTTCATTTCATGTATATTTCTCTTACTCTGTGAGTTTAGGAAAAACAGTTACCTACTGTGATCTTGGAAGGCTATTTAGATGCAGGAGCATCCCTGCGTAGCTTGTGTGGGTTTAATGTTTTTGGTGCACGGGCTGCTTTTCATATGGATGCCTTCTGCATCTTTCCTCAGCATGTGCTGGCTGTTAGCCCCTTGATACGGGGTGTGCAGATGCTGCAGCTCTTGTGTGCTCCCTATCAAGGGGATAACAGCCAGCAATGGCAGCGGTGGCTGGTGCCCACTCCCAGGGCCCATGGCGGCGGCTCATGTGTGCTTCTGGATCCCACAATGGTGGGGGCAGCAATTGGCGCCTGCTCCTGGATCTCTCAGTGGCTGTGGCGGCTCATGCCTGCCCTCAGAGCTCGTGTAGGCTGTGTCCTGTCACGTGATACCATGCGCGTGGGGAAAGAGGCTCCTAAAGCGGTCCTGCCCCTCCCCTTGCATGCCCCCCAACAGTGGCACCTTACCTCTATGGCGGGCCCAGGCTTCTTCCATGTACACCCTTGGTTGTGGCCGTACCACACTCCAGCTCCTTCAGGCTATCTCCATGCAGCCAACCCCATTCCTCTCCCTGGGTTTGACCTCCAAAGCTCCAGCACCCAGCCCCCGCCTGCACCGACGGATGCACGTCTCAGGCTGGGGAGTGCAGGGCGGCCATACTGACTGTCTGTGTAGGTCTCCCTCCATTTTGCCTTCTGCAGCTAGTTGCTGCACTTTCCTCCAAGGCTCCGAAGCTCCCCCTCTATCCTGGCTGATCTCCCTGCCAATGAGGGGACTTCCTAGGGTGTGGGAACCTTTCCTCTTTCACAGCTCCCTCCCAGGGGTTCAGGTCCTGTCCTGATTCCTTTTTCTCTTTCTCTTTTTTTTCTTCTTCTTTTGTCCTACACCGTAACATGGAGAGTTTCTTGTCCTTTCAGAAGTCTGAGGTCTTCTGCCAGTGTTCAGTAGTTGTTCTGTGAGAATCGTTCCACCTGTAGAGATATATATATATATATATATATTTTTTTAATTATTTATTTATTTATTTATTTTTGGCTGTGTTGGGTCTTCGTTTCTGTGCAAGGGCTTTCTCTAGTTGCAGCGAGCGGGGGCCACTCTTCATCACGGTGCGCGGGCCTCTCACTGTCGCGGCCTCTCTTGTTGCGAGGCACAGGTTCCAGATGCGCAGGCTCAGTAGTTGTGGCTCACGGGCCTAATTGCTCCGCAGCATGTGGGATCTTCCCAGACCAGGGCGTGAACCCGTGTCCCCTGCATTGGCAGGCAGATTCTCAACCACTGCGCCACCAGGGAAGCCCCTATAGATATACTTTTGATGTATTTGTTGAAGGAGGTGAGCTCCACGTCTTACTCCTCCGCCATCTTGATTGCTCTCCAGTTTCTAGAATATTCTTATCAGGAGCTCTAAGCTTTGTATTTCCTTAATTTTTTCCCTTTTTTACTTAAGTTACAATGTGAAGTAACAACTAAATGAGCAAGATAATTAAGCCACAGTTGTTTAAAAATGTGGCTTGTGGGCTGTATATACATATACGGTCAGCCCTCTGTATCCAAGGGTTCTGCCTCCATGGATTCAACCAACAGCAGACTGAAAATATTTGGAAGAAAAATTCCAGAAAATTGCAAAAAATTTAAATAGTATTTGGTATTTTAAGTATTTAAGAGATGATTTAAAGTATATGGGAGGAAAAAAAAATAGGATGATGTGGGTAGATTATATATGAATACTATGCCATTTTATATAAAGAGCTTGAGCATCTGCAGATTTTGGTATCCACAGTGGGGAGGGGGGTCCTAGAGCTATTCCCTTGTGAATATTTAGGGATGAGTGTGTATATATATATGTGTATGTATAAGTGAGTGTATAAATATATATATTTTTCCTCCCTGATTAGATGACTTCCCAGAATCTACAGGAGTAAAGCGAATTGTTCAAGCCTTGAATGCCAATGTCTGGTCCAATGTAGTGATGAAGAATGGTAAGTAACTTGGGACTAAAAGTCCTGAGGAGCTTTTTCCTCCTGTTCCTTGTAAGTTTGAAATTATTTGGTTATATGTGGAAGCATTAGGATTATATGAAATCTGTGGATTTGTTCAAGTTTAAGTCCCCAGTTGAAGAGAGAGCCAAAAGAAACATTTCTAAGAATTTAAGATATATGTTTAATAGTTAACAAGAATTTAGAACTTGCCTATAATATGCCTGGCATTGTCTTTGGCTTTGAGAAATACTCCCAAAATTGTAAAACATAAATCCTAGCCTTAAGGAGCTCATAATCCAGCTGAGGAATCAAAGTGTACACTTTTAAAATGCTATGTAACTGTGCAAGGCAGTCTTTGATGAGCACAGAATGACTGATGCAAGTAGCAAAGGCAGAGAGGCCAGAGATGTGGCCTTTACTATGGGCTTGAGTACAGAGAGAGAGTTTCAAGGCAAAAGTGGGTCTTGGCAGTCGTCTTCACAGGATGGTCTAGATTTGGGTTGGTGAAGTGGGAGAGTGGCAAACAGTAGAGGAAGCATGGCATCAAGAATAATGGTTGTATGTTCTAGGGTCACTAGGAGTCTCTCACCTAGCAGTTGGAGATAGCTTAGGAGAGAGGCCTGTATTTGAGGCAGGAGAATCTGGGCTTTTTCTGATAGGAAGTGGTGAGTCATTAGAGATTTCTTTTCTTTTGAATTTTCTTTTATTTTTTATATAGCAGGTTCTTACTAGTTATCTATTTTATACATATTAGTGTATATAGATCAATCCCAATCTCCCAATTCATCCCCCACCCCCTGCTTTCCCCCTTGGTGTCCCTCCATACGTGTGTCCTCTACATCTGTGTCTCTATTTCTGCCTTGTAAACCGGTTCATCTGTACCATTTTTCTAGATTCCACATATATGCGTTAATATACGATATTTGTTTTTCTCTTTCTGACTTACTTCACTCTGTATGACAGTCTCTAGGTCCATCCACATCTCTACAAATGACTCGATTTTGTTCCTTTCTATGGCTGAGTAATATTCCATTGTATATATGTACCACATCTTCTTTATCCATTCTTCTGTCAATGGGCATTTACGTTGCTTTTATGACCTGGTTATTGTAAATAGTGCTGCAGTGAACATTGGGGTGCATGTGTCTTTTTTTTTTAATATATAAATTTATTTATTTATTTATTTATTTATGGCTGTGTTGGGTCTTCGTTTCTGTGTGAGGGCTTTCTCTAGTTGTGGCAAGTGGGGGCCACTCTTCATCGCGGTGCGCAGGCCTCTCACTGTCGCGGCCTCTCTTGTTGCGGAGCACAGGCTCCAGACGCGCAGACTCAGTAGTTGTGGCACACGGGCGTAGTTGCTCTGCGGCATGTGGGATCTTCCCAGACCAGGGCTCGAACCCGTGTACCCTGCATTGGCAGGCAGACTCTCAACCACTGTGCCACCAGGGAAGCCCGCATGTGTCTTTTTGAATTATGGTTTTCCCAGTGTATATGCCCAGTAGTGGGATTGCTGGGTCATATGGTAATTCTATTTTTAGTTTTTTAAGGAACCTCCATACTGATCTCCATAGTGGCTGTATCACTTTACATTCCCACCAACAGTGCAAGAGGGTTCCCTTTTCTCCACACCCTCTTCAGCATTTGTTGTTTGTAGATTTTCTCGTGAAGCCCATTCTAACAGGTGTGAGGTGATACCTCATTGTAGTTTGGATATGCATTTCTCTAATAATTAGTGATGTTGAGCAGCTTTTCATGTGCCTCTTGGCCATCTGTATGTCTTCTTTGGAGGAATGTCTATTTAGGTCTTCTGCCCATTTTTGGATTGGGTGGTTTGTGATATTGAGTACCATGAGCTGTTTATATATTTTGGAGATTAATCCTTTGTCAGTTGCTTCATTTGCAAATATTTTCTCCCATCCTGAAGGTTGTCTTTTCATCTTGTTTATACTTTCCTTTGCTGTGCAAAAGCTTTTAAGTTTCATTAGGTCCCATTTGTTTATTTCTGTTTTTATTTCCATTACTCTAGGAGGTGGATTAAAAAGATCTTGCTGTGATTTATATCAAAGAGTGTTCTTCCTATGTTATCCTCTAAGAGTTTTATAGTGTCCGGTGCTCTAATCCATTTTGAGTTTATTTTTGTGTATGGTGTTAGGGAGTGTTCTAATTTCATTCTTTTACATGTAGCTGTCCAGTTTTCCCAGCACCACTTATTGAACAGGCTGTCTTTTCTCCGTTGTATATCCTTGCCTCCTTTGTCATAGATTAGTTGATCATAGGTGCGTGAGTTTATCTCTGGGCTTTCTATCCTGTTCCATTGATCTATATTTCTGTTTTTGTGTTGATACCATATTGTCTTGATTACTGTAACTTCGTAGTATAGTTTGAAGTCAGGGAGTCTGATTCCTCCAGCTCCGTTCTTTTCTCTCAAGATTGCTTTGGCTATTCGGGGTCTTTTGTGTCTCCATACAAATTTTAAGATTTTTTGTTCTAGTTCTGTAAAAAATGCCATTGGTAAATTGATAGGGATTGCACTGAGTCTGTAGATTGCGTTGGGTAGTATAGTCATTTTCACAGTAATGATTCTTCCAATCCGAGAACATGGTATATCTCTCCATCCTTTGGTGTCATCTTTGATTTCTTTCATCATTGTCTTATAGTTTTCTGAGTACAGGTCGTTTACCTCCTTAGGTAGGTTTATTCCTAGGTATTTTATTCTTTTTGTTGCAGTGGTGAATGGGATTGTTTCCTTAATATCTCTTTCTGTTCTTTCGTTGTTAGTATATAGGAATGCAAGAGATTTCTGTGCATGAATTTTGTATCCTGCAACTTTACCAAATTCATTGATTAGCTCTAGTAGTTTTCTGGTGGCATCTTTAAGATACTGTATATTATAGTATCATGTCATCTGCAAACAGTGACAGTTTTACTTCTTCTTTTCCAATTTGTATTCCTTTTATTTCTTTTTCTTCTCTGATTGCCATGGCTAGGACTTCCAAAACTATGTTGAATAATAGTGGTGAGAGTGGACATCGTTGTCTTGTTCCTGATCTTAGAGGAAATGCTTTCAGTTTTTCACCATTGAGAATGATGTTTGCTGTGGGTTTGTCGTATATGATTTTTATTATGTTGAGGTAGGTTCCCTCTATGCCCACTTTCTGGAGAGTTTTTATCATAAATGGGTGTTGATTTTTGTCAAAAGCTTTTTCTGCATCTATTGAGATGACCATATGGTTTTTATTCTTTAATTTGTTAATATGGTGTATCACATTGATTGATTTGCGTATATTGAAGAATCATTGCATCCCTGGGATAAACCCCACTTGATCATGGTGTATGATCCTTTTAATGTGCTGGTGGATTCTGTGTGCTAGTATTTTGTTGAGGATTTTTGCATCTATATTCATCAGTGATATTGGTCTGTAATTTTCTTTTTTTGTAGTATCTTTGTCTGGTTTGGGTATCAGGGTGATGGTGGCCTCATAGAATGAGTTTGGGAGTGTTCCTTGCTCTGCAATTTTTGGGAAGAGTTTGAGAAGGATGGGTGTTAGCTTTTCTCTAAATGTTTGATAGAATTCACCTGTGAAGCCATCTGGTCCTGGACTTTTGTTTGTTGGAAGATTTTTAATCACAGCTTCAATTTCATTACTTGTGATTGGTCAGTTCATATTTTCTATTTCTTCCTGGTTCAGTTTTGAAAGATTATACCTTTCTAAGAATTTGTCCATTTCTTCCAGGTTGTCCATTTTATTGGCATAGAGTTCCTTGTAGTAGTCTCTTAGGATGCTTTGTATTTCTGCGGTGCCCGTTGTAACTTCTTCTTTTTCATTTCTAGTTTTATTGATTTGAGTCCTCTCCCTCTCTTTCTTGATGAGTCTGGCTAAAGGTTTATAAATTTTATTTATCTTCTCAAAGAACCAGCTTTTAGGTTACTGATCTTTGCTATTGTTTTCTTTGTTTCTATTTCATTTATTTCTGCTCTGATCTTTATGATTTCTTTCCTTCTAGTAACTTTGGGTTTTGTTTGTTCTTCTCTCTCTAGTCCCTTTAGGTGTAAGGTTAGATTGTTTGTTTGAGATTTTTCTTGTTTCTTGAGGTAGGATTGTATTGCCATAAACATCCGTCTTTGATCTGCTGTTGCTGCATCCCATAGATTTTGGATCGTCGTGTTTTCATTGTCATTTGTCTCTAGGTATTTTTTGATTTCCTCTTTGATTTCTTCAGTGATCTCTTGGTTATTTAGTAATGTATCGTTTAGCCTCCATGTGTTTGTGTTTTTTATGGTTTTTTTCTCTGTAATTTATTTCTAATCTCCTAGCGTTGTGGTTGAAAAAGATGATATGATTTCACCTTTCTTAAATTTACTAAGGCTTGATTTGTGACCCAGGATGTGATCTGTCCTGGAGAATGTTCCGTGTGCACTTGAGAAGAAAGTGTAATCTGCTGTTTTTGGATGGGATGTCCTATAAATATTAATTAAATCTATCTGGTCTATTGTGTCATTTAAAGCTTATGTTTCCTTGTTAATTTTCTGTTTGGATGATATGTCCATTGGTGTAAGTGAGGTGTTAAAGTCGCCCACTATTATTGTGTTACTGTCAATTTCCTCTTTTATAGCTGTTAGCATTTGCCTTATGTATTGAGGTGCTCCTATGTTGGGTGCATATATATTTATAATTGTTATATCTTCTTCTAGGATTGATCCTTTTATCATTATGTAGCATCCTTCCTTGTTTCTTGTTACATTTTTTTTTAACATCTTTATTGGAGTATAATTGCTTTACAATGGTGTGTTAGTTTCTGCTTTATAACAAAGTGAATCAGTTATACATATACATATGTTCCCATATCTCTTCCCTCTTACATCTCCCTCCCTCCCAGCCTTCCTATCCCACCCCTCTAGGTGGTCACAAAGCACCGAGCTAACCTCCCTGTGGTATGCGATTGCTTCCCACTAGCTATCTATTTTATGTTTGGTAGTGTATATATGTCCATGCCACTCTCTCACTTTGTCACAGCTTACCCTTCCCCCTCCCCATATCCTCAAGTCCATTTTCTAGTAGGTCTGTGTCTTTATTCACGTCTTGCCACTAGGTTCTTCATGACCTTTTTTTTTTCCCCTTAGATTCCATATATATGTGTTAGCATACTATATTTGTTTTTCTCTTTCTGACTTACTTCACTCTGTATGACAGACTCTAACTCCATCCACCTCACTACAAATAACTCCATTTAATTTCTTTTTATGGATGGGTAATATTCCATTGTGTATATGTGCCACATCTTCTTTATCCATTCATCTGATGATGAACACTTAGGTTGTTTCCATGTCCTGGTTATTGTAAATAGAGCTGCAGTGAACATTTTGGTACATGACTCTTTTTGAATTATGGTTTTCTTAGGGTATATGCCCAGTAGTGGGATTGCTGGGTCATATGGTAGTTCTATTTGTAGTTTTTTAAGGAACCTCCATACTGTTCTCCATAGTGGCTGTATCAATTTACATTCCCACCAACAGTGCAAGAGGGTTCCCTTTTCTCCACACCCTCTCCAGCATTTTATGTTTCTAGATTTTTTGATGATGGCCATTCTGACCGGTGTGAGATGATATCTCAGTGTTGCTTTGATTTGCATTTCTCTAATGATTAATGATGTTGAGCATTCTTTCATGTGTTTGTTGACAATCTGTATATCTTCTTTGGAGAAATGTCTATTTAGGTCTTCTGCCCATTTTTGGATTGGGTTGTTTGTTTTTTTGTTGTTGAGCTGCATGAGCTGCTTGTAAATTTTGGAGAGTAATCCTTTGTCAGTTACTTCATTTGCAAATATTTTCTCCCATTCTGAGGGTTGTCTTTTGATCGTGTTTATGGTTTCCTTTGCTGTGCAAAAGCTTTGAAGTTTCATTAGGTCCCATTTGTTTATTTTTGTTTTTATTTCCATTTCTGTAGGAGCTGGGTCAAAAAGGATCTTGCTGTGATTTATGTCATAGAGTGTTCTGCCTATGTTTTCCTCTAAGAGTTTGATAGTGTCTGGCCTTACATTTAGGTCTTTAATCCATTTTGAGTTTATTTTTGTGTATGGTGTTACGGAGTGTTCTAATTTCATACTTTTACATGTAGCTGTCCAATTTTCCCAGCACCACTTATGGAAGAGGCTGTCTTTTCTCCACTGTATATGCTTGCCTCCTTTATCAAAGATAAGGTGACCATATGTGCGTGGGTTTATCTCTGGGCTTTCTATCCTGTTCCATTGATCTATATTTCTGTTTTTGTGCCAGTACCATACTGTCTTGATTACTGTGGCTTTGTAGTATAGTCTGAAGTCAGGGAGCCTGATTCCTCCAGCTCCATTTTTCGTTCTCAAGATTGCTTTGGCTATTCGGGGTCTTTTGTGTTTCCATACAAATTGTGAAATTTTTTGTTCTAGTTCTGTGAAAAATGCCAGTGGTAGTTTGATCAGGATTGCGTTGAATCTGTAGATTGCTTTGGGTAGTAGAGTCATTTTCACAATGTTGATTCTTCCAATCCAAGAACATGGTATATCTCTCCATCTATTTGTATCATCTTTAATTTCTTTCATCAGTGTCTTATAATTTTCTGCATACAGGTCTTTTGTCTCCTTAGGTAGGTTTATTCCTAGATATTTTATTCTCTTTGTTGCAATGGTAAATGGGAGTGTTTTCTTAATTTCACTTTCATATTTTTCATCATTAGTGTATAAGAATGCAAGAGATTTCTGTGCTTTAATTTTGTATCCTGCTACTTTACCAAATTCATTGATTAGCTCTAGTAGTTTTCTGGTAGCATCTTTAGGATTCTCTATGTATAGTATCATGTCATCTGCAAACAGTGACAGCTTTACTTCTTCTTTTCCGATTTGGATTCCTTTTATTTCTTTTTCTTCTCTGATTGCTGTGGCTAAAACTTCCAAAACTATGTTGAATAATAGTGGTGAGAGTGGGCAACCTTGTCTTTTTCCTGATCTTAGTGGAAATGGTTTCAGTTTTTCACCATTGAGGACAATGTTGGCTGTGGGTTTGTCATATATGGCCTTTATTATGTTGAGGAAAGTTCCCTCTATGCCTTCTTTCTGCAGGGCTTTTATCATAAATGGGTGTTGAATTTTGTCAAAAGCTTTCTCTGCATCTATTGAGGTGATCATGTGGTTTTTCTCCTTCAGTTTGTTAATATGGTGTATCACGTTGATTGATTTGCGTATATTGCAGAAGCCTTGCATTCCTGGAATAAACCCCACTTGATCATGGTGTATGATCCTTTTAATGTGCTGTTGGATTTTGTTTGCTAGTATTTTGTTGAGGATTTTTGCATCTATGTTCATCAGTGATATTGGCCTGTAGTTTTCTTTCTTTGTAACATCTTTGTCTGGTTTTGGTATCAGGGTGATGGTGGCCTCGTAGAATGAGTTTGAGAGTGTTCCTCCCTCTGCAATATTTTGGAAGAGTTTGAGAAGGATAGGTGTTAGCTCTTCTCTAAATGCTTGATAGAATTCACCTGTGAAGCCATCTGGTCCTGGGCTTTTGTTTGTTGGAAGATTTTTAATCACAGTTTCAATTTCAGTGCTTGTGATTGGTCTGTTTGCTCTTTAGTTCTTCTAGGTCCTTGTTAAATGTTTCTTTTATTTTCTCCATTCTATTTCCAAGATTTTGGATCATCTTTACTATAATTACTCTGAATTCTTTTTCAGGTGGACTGCCTGTTTCCTCTTCATTTGTTTGGCCTGGTGGGTTTTTACCTTACTCCTTCATCTGCTGTGTGCTTCTCTGTCTTCTCATTTTGCTTAACTTACTGTGTTTGGAGTCTCCTTTTTGCAGGCCACAGGTTTGTGGTTCCTGTTGTTTTTGGTGTCTACCCCCAGTGGCTAAGGTTGGTTCAGTGGGTTGTGTAGGCTTCCTGGTGGAGGGGACTAGTGCCTGTGTTCTGGTGGATGAGGCTGGATCTTGTCTTTCTGGTGGGCAGGACCGCATCCAGGAATATGTTTTGGGGTGTCTGTGACCTTATTATGATTTTAGGCAGCCTCTCTGCTAATGGATGGGGCTGTGTTCCTGTCTTGCTAGTTGTTTGGCATAGGGTGTCCAGCACTGTAGCTTGCTGGTCGTTGAGTGAAGCTGGGTCTTGGTGTTGAGATGGAGATCTCTGGGAGATTTTTGCCATTTGGTATTATGTAGAGCTGGGAGGTCTCTTGTGGACCAGTGTCCTGAAGGTGGCTCTCCCACCTCAGAGGCACAGCCCTGATGCCTGGCTGGAGCACCAAGAGTCTTTCATCCACACGGCTCAGAATAAAAGGGAGAAAAAATAGAAAGAAAGAAAGAAAGAGGATAAAATAAAATAAAATAAAATGAAGTAAGATAAAAAAATTTTTTTTCTTAATAACTTTATTTTAAGTTAAAAAAACAATGGACGGACAGAAACCTAGGACAAATGGTGAAAGCAAAGCTATACAGACAAAATCTCACACAGAAGCCTACACATACACACTCACAAAAAGAGCAAAAGGGGAAAAAATAATATATCTTGCTCCCAAAGTCCACCTCCTCAATTTGGGATGATTCGTTGTCTATTCAGGTATTCCACAGATGCAGGGTACATCATGTTGATTTTGGAGATTTAATCCGCTGCTCCTGAGGCTGCTGGGAGAAATTTCCCTTTCTCTTCTTTGTTCACACAGTTCCCGGGGTTCAGCTTTGGATTTGGACCTGCCTCTGTGTGTAGGTCGCCTGAGGGCATCTGTTCTTTGCTCAGACAGGTCGGGGTTAAAGGAGCAGCTTATTAGGGGGCTCTGGCTCACTCAGGCCAGGGGGAGGGAGGGGTACGGATGTGGAGCAAGCCGGCAGAGGCCGGCGTGACATTGCACCAGCCTGATGCGTGCCCTGCGTTCTCCCGGGGAAGTTGTCCCTGGATCACGGCACCCTGGCAGTGGCGGTCGGCACAGGCTCCCAGGAGGGGCAGTGTGGATAGTGACCTGTGGCTGCACACAGGCTTCTTGGTGGCGGCAGCAGCAGCCTTAGCGTCTCATGCCCGTCTCTGGGGTCCGCACTGATAGCTGTGGCTCGCGCCCGTCTGTGGAGCTCCTTAAAGCGGCGCTCTGAATCCCCTCTCCTTGCGCACCAGGAAACAAAGAGGCAAGAAAAAGTCTCTTGCCTCTTCGGCAGGTCCAGACCTTTTCCTGGACTCCCTCCTGGCTAGCCATGGTGCACTAACCCCTTCAGGCTGTGTTCACGCCGCCAACCCCAGTTCTCTCCCTGCAATGCGACCGAAGCCCGAGCCTCAGCTCCCAGCCCCCGCCCGCCCCGGCGGTGAGCAGACAAGCCTCTCGGGCTGGTGAGTGCTGGTCGGCACCGATCCTCCGTTCGGGAATCTCTCCGCTTTGCCCTCCGCACCCCTGTTGCTGTGCTCTCTTCCGTGGCTCCGAAGCTTCCCCCCTCCGCCACCTGCAGTCTCCGTCTGCGAAGGACCTTCCTAGTGTGTAGAAACCTTTCTTCCTTCACAGCTCCCTCCCACTGGTGCAGGTCCCATCCCTATTCTTTTGTCTCCGTTATTTCTTTTTTTTTTTGCCCTACCCAGGTACATGGGGAGTTTCTTGCCTTTTGGGAGGTCTGAGGTCTTCTGCCAGCGTTCAGTGGGTGTTCTGTAGGAGCAGTTCCACGTGTAGATGTATTTCTGATGTATCTGTGGGGAGGAAGGTGATCTTCGCATCTTACTCTTCCACCGTCTTCTCCTTCTCCTTCACTTGTTACATTCTTTATTTTAAAGTCTGTTTTGTGTGATATGAGTATTGGTACTCCAGCTTTCTTTTGATTTTCATTTGCATGGAACATCTTTTTCCATCCCCTCACTTTCAGTCTGTATGTGTCCCTAGGTCTGAAGTAGGTCTCTTGTAGACAGCATATATATGGGTCTTGTTTTTGTATCCATTCAGCAAGCCTGTGTGTTTTGGTTGGAGCATTTAATCCATCCACATTAAAGGTAATTATCAATATGTATGTTCCTGTTACCATTTTCTTAATTGTTTTCTGTTTGTTTTTGTAGGTCCTTTTCTTCTCTTGTGTTTCTCACTTAGAGAAGTTCCTTTAGCATTTGTTGTAGAGCTGGTTTGGTGGTGCTGAATTCTCTTAGCTTTGGCTTGTGTGTAAAGCTTTTGATTTCTCCATCAAATCTGAATGAGATCCTTGCTGAGTAATCTTGGTTATAGGTTCTTCCCTTTCATCACTTTAAATATATTGTGCCACTCCCTTTTGGCTCGCAGAGTTTCTGCTGAGAAATCAGCTGTTAACCTTATGGGAGTTCCCTTGTATGTTATTTGTCGTTTTTCCCTTGTTGCTTTTAATAATTTTTCTTTGTCTTTAATTTTTGTCAATTTGATTACTGTGTGTCTCAGCGTGTTTCTCCTTGGATTTATCCTGCCTGGGACTCTCTGCGCTTCCTGGACATGGGTGGCTATTTCCTTTCCCATGTTAGGTAAGTTTTCAACTATAATCTCTTCAAATATTTTCTTGGCTCCTTTCTCTTTCTCTTCTCCTTCTGGGACCCCTATAATGTGAATGTTGGTACATTTAATGTTGTTCTAGAGGTCTCTTAGGCTGTCTTCATTTCTTTTCATTATATTTTCTTTATTCTGTTCTGTGGCAGTGGATTCCACCATTATGTCTTCCAGGTCACTTGTCTGTTCTTCTGCCTCAGTTATTCTGCTATTGATTCCTTCTAGTGTATTTTTCATTTCAGTGATTGTATTGTTCATCTCTGTTTGTTTGTTCTTTAATTCTTCTAGGTCTTTGTTAAACATTTCTTGCATCTTCTCAATCTTTGCCTCCATTCTTTTTCCGAGGTCCTGGATCATCCTCACTATCATTATTCTGAATTCTTTTTCTGGAAGGTTGCCTATCTCCACTTCATTCAGTTATTTTTCTAGGGTTTTATCTTGTTCCTTCATCTGGTACGTAGCCCTCTGCCTTTTCATCTTGTCTGTATTTCTGTGAATGTGGTTTTTATTCCACAGGCTCCAGGATTGTAGTTCTTCTTGCTTCTGCTGTCTGCCCTCTGGTGGATGAGGGTATCTAAGAGGCTTGTGCAAACTTCCTGATGGGTGGGTAGAGCTGGGTGTTGCTCTGGTGGGCAGAGCTCAGTAAAACTTTAATCTGCTTGTCTGCTGATGGGTGGGGCTGAGTTCCCTCCCTGTTGGTTGTTTGGCCTGAGAGGACCCAGCACTGGAACCTGCATGCTCTTTGGTGGGGCTAATGGCAGGCTCCAGGAGGGCTCATACCAAGGAGTACTTCCCAGAACTTCTGCTGCCAGTGTCCTTGTCCCTGCAGTGAGCCACAGCTGACCCCCACCTCTGCAGGAGACCTTCCAGTGTTAGCAGGTAGGTCTGGTTCAGTCTTCTGTGGGGTCACTGCTCCTTCCCCCTGGATTCTGATGAACACACTACTTTGTGTGTGCCCTTCAAGAGTGGAGTCTCTGTTTCCCCCAGTCTCGTCGAAGTCTTTCAGTCAAATCCTGCTGTCCTCCAAAGTTTGATTCTCTGGGAATTCCTCCTCCCATTGCTGGACCCCCAGGTTGGGAAGCCTGACGTGGGGCTCAGAACCTTTACTCCAGTGGATGGACTTCTGTGGTTTAATTGTTCTCCAGTTTGTGAGTCACCCACGCAGCAGTTATGGGATTTGATTTGATTGTGATTGCACCCTTCCTACCATCTCATTGCTCTCCTACCGTCTCATTGCGGCTTCTCCTTTGTCTTTGGACGTGGGGTATCTTTTTTGGTGAGTTCCAGTGTCTTCCTTTCAATGATTGTTCAGCAGTTAGTTGTGATTCCGGTGTTCTCGCAAGAGGGAGTGAGCGCACATCCTTCTATTCTGCCATCTTGAACCAATCCGAGATTTCTTAACAAGAGAGTGATGCAAAGAAGTTGGCATTTTTGAAAGGTTATTGTCGTGGTGGGTTTGGCAATTGAAGCAGGTGCAGGTAGAGCCTGAAGTCAGGAGACCAGGCAACTGTGGCTGCAGCTCAAAACTGGGGCCTGGGCTAATGTGGTGGCAGTAGCCATGGGGTGGGAAGCTGGATCTGAAGTGCAGTCTGAAGGGGGTCAGTTTAGTTGGTGCACATTAGCCTCTTATTGTCTGTATTAGTTTCCTCGAGTCTGCAGTAACAAAGTACAACCAACTGGAGGCTTAGAACAACAGGTATTTATTGTCTCACAATACTAGATGCCAGGGGTCCAAAATCAAGGTGTCAGCAGGGCTGTGCTCCCTGTGAAGGTGTTAGGGAAGTATCTGTCCCAGGTCTCTCTTCTAGTTTCTGGTAGTTCTTTGGTTTATAGTAGCATAACTCCAATCTTCACATGGCATTCTCCCTGTGTGCCTGTCTCTGTTCATGTCTTCTTTATGTAAGGGTAATAGTCATAATGAATTAAGGGCCTACCCTACCCCAACATGACTTCATCTTAACTAATTATATCTGCATATAAGGTAACATTCTGAGGTATGAGAGGTCAGAACTTGAACATATGAATTTGTGGGGGCAGGACGTAATTCAACCCATAACATATTTCTTTAGGAATTGCTGCCTGTTTGGTGTTTTTCTCTTTTGTAGCACTTGGCTGCCTCAACAAGTATGTTATGCTAGGTGAAGCACTGCAGAAAGGAATGAGAAAAATCATGTTTAAGTGAGCTTACCCCATCTTCCCTGAGATAAAGGGCCAAGTGGAAGATCAGTTTTATATAAGTAGAATATTTCATCTCAATTTTCCATTGATGCTTGAGTGTAAAGTGAGATGGGGCCCTTAAGCTTGCCTGAGATCTGATCTAACCCATATCATCATTGGAGAATTTCCTTCTGGCTTAGAAAGGTATTACTTCCTCCCCTTTCCCTCTCTCTTTCCTCCTTCTCACTTTATTCTTTCTAGGGGGAATCTAATGTGTCTGTTATGGTGAATTGCAAGGATATTAGATTTTATTCTGTTGCAGTAGCAGTCAGGTTAAGGCCATGATGGGTCTAGAAAAAATAGATTTTAGCCTACGTTGTCATCTCCCTGTTACCAAAAGAAACTCCATTTGAGGCTTGGTTCTTCCCATTCATTCATTCATTCAGCAAATCCTTGTTGAGAATTTATCATGATGAGGCATTGCTGTAGACTGTCTTCACTATAAAAATACATTTAAGGTATGATACATAAACTGGATTAATTTGGAATAAAATTATATTCAGTGGTGCTTATTATATTTATGAGAAATATTTTCAGGAGAGCTTACTTGGCTTCAATCACTTTTTGAAAAATCTGTCACCCAAGTTTATACATTAAAGTACTGTCTTGTAATTTACATTTATAGCTATAAATTTAGAAGCTGGACTGAACATACTTTATTACTTTGGAATTATGGTCAGAGGTATTTTCTGAAAAAAATGCTCTTAGACACTAAACAATATTCTTTAAGAGAACTGCAAAGCAAAGAGGCACACTGGATTTTTCATGGTTCTCTGCCTTGAAGCATCTTTGCTTTATCTTTTTTTCTCTACAGTGGTGGTACATTGGTTTGCTGTTAACCAAATCCCAAAATATTGCCATTAGCTTAATTCCATGTTTAAGAGGATCTTGACCTACATGGTATGAAGGAAAATTAACTATCTGCTCTCTAGAAGGAGTCCTAGGTATGGAAATACAGTGACATTTGGCTGCAACCCAAGTATTAGGAAGTGTGGAGGACATCCTTGTGTAGCCCCACATCTTAGATTAGAGACAGAGCTTTGTATGAATATATGTTGGGGGTCATATTACTGTTCCAGGATTGCCCTACCTCCTGTGCTCTCTGCATAGCCTTGCTTTGCTGGTGGTTTAAGTGAACTGTGCCTGCCTCTCAGCAGGCTGTTCTTGAATGTTGTCTGCCAGCAGGTGCTCAGACTGGTTTATTTATTTTTGGGTATCCATCTTTTCTACTTCCATTTTCTCTTTCATTTCCCCCCTTTTCCTCTTTCTCTCCTTTTACTTTTCTCTTACTTTTTAAAAATTGTGGTTAAATATACATAGCATAAGATTTACCATTTTAACCATTTTTAAGTATACAGTTCAGAGGCATTAAATACATTCACATTATTGTACAGCTATCACCACTCAAAGCTTTTTAAACCAAAAAAATTTTAAAACAGAAAGTTGGTTGACAAAGTAAAGAAAGATATTAGAAGTGTTCTTTTTTGTTTGTTTTTCTACTGGAAATTCAATTATTTAATGAAAGATTTTTACATAAGATTTTAGAGAATAGTAAGAGAGGTAGCATACCTAATTCATTCTAAGGCTAGGTTAAAATCCAAATTTCTAAAGATAGTACCAGTAAAGAAAATTATTAGAGGCCATCTCATTTATGAGCATAGAAGCCATGATTTTAATCAAAATATTAGCAACCTTAACCCAGAAATACATAAAAAGAATATAATATGACCTAGTTGAGTTATTCCAAGGACTTAACATTCTTTAATATAAGAAAAATCTATTTAAATTCTCACATGAACAGGTTACAGGGGGAAAAAAATCATATGATTATGGCAATCAATGAAAAAAGCATTTAAAAATTTCAAAATATGTACAGAGGGAGGAAATAAATTAGAAATGGACTCCTGTGGCAGAAATTGATAATACATAATATAGTAAATACCATACTGAATGTGAAACAGGGAAATGTGGACAGTGGTGTCACCTCTCAGTTTTAGGACACAAATGACTAGTTTTTCTGTTGTTGTTTTTATTAGAAAAATTACTATAATTGCAGTTGATTCTTTGAGTTTATTACATTGCCAGTTATATAATCTCAGTTAATTATTTTTGAATATGTATTATGTATTTAGTATTTATCAAGCAGTAATGGAACATTGAGGTTATGCCATACTGGTCTTTAATTTTGGATTCAGAAAAATATTAGTTTGAAACTCTTTAAAAAAATCCATTTAAAAAGTGCTCAGTTTGAGAAAGCAGTTCCAAATCTAGTAAGGACTATGAAAATTTATTTGTTACAGCAAATGTCTCTGAAAACATGCAGATTTGACTAGGGTTTTATTTCTTTGCAGTTTATTGGCCACTTGGCCTTCAAAAGTCAAATACTTAATCTGAAATTCTAGTAATTAAAAACTTAGAAATGAGTAGCTTCCTTCCTGCCTTCCGTGAAGATAAAGTGGACGTGTTTCCTAAATGGGACTTACTGATTTAAATGAATGGCCAGCTCAATTCTTTGCTTATTACAAGTCTGAACAACTTACCTGGCAATAGGATACCCTAATAATTTTTTGCCTCTAGTATTTCCCTTAAAAGTTAATGATACAGAAGATGGTTCTTTGGGACAGTAGTCCACCATCTTCTAGGTCAGCTGGCTTTCTGAAAAAGTTGTTATTCTTTGCCCCAACAACTTATCTCTCGATTTATTGATCTGTCATGCAGTATGAGCTTGGACTTGGTAACAAATTTTGGCAAGCCAGCCAGGAGCCTTGCTGCTCGTGGTCAGCAAGCATGGGTTGGGAAATTCTCAGGTAAGGGCCTAGCAGCTTCTAGGATCACTTGTCCGGAGGATCTTTCCATCAAAATTCCCCGAACCAGCACCAGCTGCCCCAGGGCTTGGCAGTTGGAGCAAGAAGTTGACATCTGGGAGTCAATGGGCTCCATACAGTAGGATAAGTCAAAAAAAAAGTTAATGATACACAGGGTGGGAGGGATAAATTAGAAGTATGGGATTAACAGATACAAACTACATAAAATAGATAAGCAATAAGGATTTACTGTATAGCACGGGAACTATATTCGATATCTTGTAATAGCCTATAATGGAAAATAATCTGAAAGAATATATATATATATATATATATATATATGCATAAATATATAAAATTGAATCACTTGGCTGTACACCTGAAACTAACACAATATTGTAAATCAACTACACTTCAACTGTAAAAAAAAAAAAAAAAAGAAATGAGGGATATACTGTGGAGCTGAAAACACACGCACACACATATACACACAGGTTAATGATACAGAAACAACCAAAGAAAAGATAAATTGGACTTCATCAAAATTAAAAAACTTTTGTACTTCAGAGGACACTTAGGAAAGTGAAGTGATTACCCTCAGAATGGTAGAACGTATTTGTAAACCATATGCTTATCTGATAAAGATCTAGTACCTAGAATGTGTAAAGAACTCTTATAGCTTAATAATAAAAAGACAACCTGGGGCTTCCCTGGTGGCGCAGTGGTTGGGAATCTGCCTGCCAATGCAGGGGACGCGGGTTCGGGCCCTGGTCTGGGAAGATCCCACATGCCGCGGAGCAACTACGCCCGTGAGCCACAATTGCTGAGCCTGCGCGTCTGGAGCCTGTGCTCCGCAACAAGAGAGGCCGCTACAGTGAGAGGCCCGCGCACCATGATGAGGAGTGGCCCCCACTTGCCGCAACTGGAGAGAGCCCTCGCGCAGAGGCGAAGACCCAACACAGCCATAAATGAATGAATAAATAAATAAATGAATAAATAAAAAAAAAAAAATTAAAAAAAAAAAAAGACAACCCAATTTTTTAAATAGTGAAGGAGTTGAATAGACATTTTTCCAAAGAAGATACACAAATGGCCAATAAGCACATGAAAAGATGCTTAACATTGTTAGTCATTGGGGAAATCATAACCACAGTAAGATACCACTTCATACCCACCAGGTTAGCTATAATTTAAAGAGACAGTAACAAGCATTGGTGAGGATATGGAGAAATTAGAACCCTCATACACTGGTGGTAGGAATGTAAAATGGTGCTGCAGCTACTTTGGAACAGTAGTAGTTGCTGAAAAAATTAAACCATATGACCCAGCAATTCCACTCACAGGTATTATACCCAAGAGAATTGAAAACATATGTCCACACAAAAACTTGTGCACAGATGTTCCTAGCAGCTTTATTCATAATAGCCAAGAAAAGTGGAAACAACTGCTGAAAACAGTATCCATATGATAGAATATTATTCAACCATAAAAAGAAATGAAGCATGGATGCATGCTACAACATGGATGAACCTCCAGAAACATTATGCTAAGTGAAAAAATCCAGATACAAAGGCCACATATTTTAATGATTCCACTTAAATGAAGTGTCCAGAATAGTTAAATTCATAGAGACAGAAAGTAGATTAGTGGTTCCCAGGGACTGGGAGGGGGCTTTTGGGGTTTGGGGTATGAGATGTCTTTTTTAGGGTGATGAAAGTGTTTTGGAATTATATAGTGATGATGGTTACACAACTTTGTGAATATACTAAAACCCACCAAATTTCATACCTTAAAGAAGGTGAAAGTTATGATATGTAAATAATACCTCAGTAAGAAGGAAAGAGGAAAGAAAGGGAAGGATGGAGGGAGGCACGAAGAAAGGAAGGCAGGAAGGAAGGAAATAGTACCACTAATGATGTTAGAAGGGGTGGTGGTGGTGGAAGGAAATGAGGTGGTAACCATACTAATGCGCTGCATATGTACATACATTATCTTAATCACAATATCCATAAGAGTTAGACTTAAAGAGGTAAAGTAATTTCCCCAAAGTCCTATAAGTCATCAGTTCTCAAACTTGTTTGCACACTGGAATCACCTGGGGAACTTTAAAAAGTACTGATGCCTGAATCTCACTCCTGGAGATTCTGCATTAACCGGTATGGTGTGAGGCCTGGGCATAGAGATTTTAAAAATCTTCTCCAGGTAATTATAATATGCAGCAAAGTTTGAGAACCACTAATATTAGCTGTTGAATATCAAAGCCTCTGATTTGAACTTAGATCTTTATAATTTTGAAGTCTCATGCATTTATTTATTTTTTTAATTAATTTATTTGTTAATTTATTTTATGATCTTCATTGCTGCACACAGGCTTTCTCTAGTTGCGGTGAGTGGGGGCTACTCTTTGTTGCGGTGCACGGGCTTCTCATTGCAGTGGCTTCTCTTGTTGCAGAGCATGGGCTCTAGGCGCACGGGCTCAGTAGTTGTGGCTTGTGGGCTCTAGAGTGCAGGCTCAGTAGTTGTGGCGCACGGGCTTAGTTGCTCCGCGGCATGTGAGCTCTTCCCGGACCAGGGCTCAAACCCATGTCCTCTGCATTGGCAGGTGGATTCTTAACCACTGTGCCACCAGGGAAGCCTCTGAAGTCTCATGCGTTTAACTACTATAACATGTAGGCTTATAAATTATTATGTTGTAGTGAAATTTCTCCTTTACTGCTTTCTCTAAAGAATCTAGTAACAGTTTCCCATCCCAACACTGCTACTTAGCTTTGTGACCTTAGGCAGATCTGATTCTCTCTAGGCTTTATTTTTAATCTGGAAAATGAGCTTGGTCTCCATCCACGGCTCCAGCTGCACAGTGAAATCACCTATGAAGCTTTTATGATCTCTACTGACTGGGTCTCACCCAGACTATTTATCTTAGAAGGGAGGGGTGGCTATAGTATTTTTTAAGTGCCTCAGGAATACATATATGTGGCCCTGGTTGAGAACCACTGATATAAATGATAGTCATCTAGTTCTAACTTGTAAGAGTCTGTGCTTAATCTATGGGAGTAAACTAGGCATTTTGAAAGCTGCGTTAGCCCTCTGACTGACTTGCTTTCTCCCATTCCTAAATCACGTAATATTCGCAAGTCACTCCTCTGACTTACAAAGCCAGAGGAAAAAGACAGGACTGTGCCCAGTGTAGAGTCACCTAGAGGCAAAAGTGAGAATAGTGGGCCCTGTTCTCTGTACTTCCTTGGTACCTATTTCTAGTATGGGCTAGTATGATAAGATCACCAGTGCTTGTATTAAATAACCCTCCTTGAGATCAGAAAGAAATAATACAGCCTTTATAAGTACCTACCTGTCTGGGGTGCACTTGAGACTCTATGTGTAGCTGGATCATTTAAGTTTTTTTTCTGTTGACCTCAAATTTCTCACTGGTTCATAATTTAAGATCATTTTTCAAGTGTTTACTCATTCAGAAGAATACTTATTGAGTACTTACTATGTGCCAGGCATTGGTCTGTGTGCTTGGGATACATCAGTGAACAAAACAGACACAAATTTCTGTCCTTACGGAGTTTTCATTCTGGTGGGAGACATTAGTCAATAGATAATACAAGTAATTAGTAAGTTGTCCAATATATTAGAAGGCGATAAGTGATATGAAAAAAAATAAAGCGGGGTTAGGGGTATTGAGATTGCTGGGTAGATTGCAATATTAAATAGGGTGGTCAAGGTAGATCTTAAGAGCTTGAGATTTCAGGAAGGAGATGAGGCATTTGCCATGTGATACTGGGAGAAGAGCTTAGCAGGCAGAGGGGATAGCTACAGCAAAGGCTGTAAGGAGAAAACATGCCTGATGTGTCTGAAGAATATCAAGGAATGCACTGTGGCTGAGGAGGGGAGCAGGTCAGAGAGATAATGGAGGACCAGATTATTTAGGGTCTTATAGGCCATCGTAGTAACTTTCACATTTTATCAGTGTCAACTGGGGAGCTTTTGCAGGGCTTTTGCTGAGTCGAAGAGTAACATGATACGACTTCGGGTCTGAAAAGAGCACTCTGGCTGCTTTGTGGAGAATAGATGGTGGAGGTGAGGAGGAACCAAGGTGATCTCTTAGGAGGCGATTGCAGTATTCCAGGTGAAAGATAGTGATGGCTTAGACCAGAATTGTAGCAATGGAAGGAGTGAGGAAAGGTCAAATTCTGGATCTATTTTTAGGTGATGCCAGCATGATTTCCTGATGTTGGATGTGAGGAATGAGAGATAGAGGGCAGTCAAGGAGGACTCCAGGGTTTGGGCCTGAGCAGTTTGAAGGATAGGATGCCATCAACTACAGTGAGGAAGCTGCAGTGAAGCAGACTTTGAGGAGCAGGGTGACATATCAGTAATTTAGTTTTGGTCATGTTAACTTTGAGATGGGCACTAGACTTCCAAGTGGAGATATCAAGTAGCCATTTGGCTAGATGTGTGGAGTTTGGGAAGAGAGGCACATGCACAACATTTAAAACCTTGAGCCTGGATGAGATCACCAAGGGAGTAAGTGAAGTAAATAAAGAGGACCAAGGACTTAGCAGAGGGACATTCCAACAAGAGGAAGATAGGGAGAAGAGAAGGAACCAGCCAGGGACACTGAGAAAGGGTGGTCAGTGAGGTAGGAAGACCAAGAGTGCAGGGTCCCAGAAGCACAAGTGGAATGTTGTCAAAGTGGAAGGAGTGGTCAGCTGTGCCAGATGGCGCTCATAGGTCAAGTAAGATGAGAACTGAGAATTGACCTTTGGATTTAGCAATGTAGAGGTCATCAGTAGCCTTAAGGAGAGTGGTTTTGGTGAAGTAGGTTTTTTTTTTTAAATTTATTCTATTTTTGGCTGCATTGGGTCTTCGTTGCTGCACGTGGGCTTTCTCTAGTTGCAGAGAGCAGGGACTACTCTCGTTGTGGTGCACGGGCTTCTCATCACGGTGGCCTCTCTTGTTGTAGAGCACGGGCTCTAGGCACGCGGGCTTCAGTAGTTGTGGCGCATGGGCTTAGTTGCTCCACGACATGTGGGATCTTCCTGGACCAGGGCTCAAACCTCTGTCCCCTGCATTGGCATGTGGATTCTTAACCACTGCACCACCAGGGAAGCCCTGAAGTAGGTTTAAGAGAGATTGGGAAGAGAGGAGTGGGAGATGGTGACTATAAACCACTCTTGAAAATTTTTGCAGGAAAAAGGAGCAAAGAAATAGGTGGATGCTAGTGAGAAGAGTGTGCTTGAGTTTTGTTATTTTTTTAAGATGAAAACAAGAGCAGCATGTTCATAGGCTGAAGGGAAAGATCCTGTAAAAAGTGGAAAAAACTGATGGAGAAGAGAGAAGGGAGAAGTGCTGGAGGGATATCCTTGAGTAGGTGAGAGAGGGCGGGCTCTAGTGGAGGGGTGGGCGGTGGATGGGAGGGGGAAAGTGGATCTGTGGAAAGAGGCAAGAAGGGAGTATGTGGGTGCAGATGTTGCTGGGTGGAGAGATGTGGCATGGAAATCTGTGGAAGTTTCATCTGATTGCCTCAGTTTTCTCAGTGAAGTAGGAAGCCAGGTTATCAACTGAGGGCAGAAGGAGGTTGCATTAGGATTTGAGGAGAGAGGAGAAAATATGAAAGTCATCTAGGAGAGTAAAAGAGTAGACGAACCTAGGGATGTAAAATAAAGTTAGAATGATAAAAATAAATGACTGCCAGACAGCACAAAGGGGCCCACTTGAAATTTGGTGTGATACGTTTAAAGTGAAGCCAGGCAACATGAGTGTGGGGGGTAGGGGGTCTTTTCCTCAGCTACCTTAAGCTACATGGGTACAGCCATGGAATCACCAGTTGTGCTTTTACCAAGCAAGGGTATCATGGCAAGAGAGGCAGGGAATTAGGTTGTGTACATAAGGGAATGATTGTAATGATTGACCATGGAATTTAAGCTGGGTGAGAAAGGGAGAGAGAAAATCAGTGGGGAGAGGCTCAGTGAAAAGGTGATAGTTTTGAGGTCCCAGTGGCTGAAGGATAATTGGGTTGAGCTACTATAAGGGAGGGAGTGAGCTGGAAAGATAGGTGGTGGTCAGAGAGTAGGATGCACGAAATTGAGATCATGGAGGGGTTGTAGTTGGTAATAATATGGGAATGTACGGCTGAAGTTGGTAGAGGACAACATCCGTAAAATGGAACTTTAATGAACCAAGAGTCAGGTTCTTAGAAGGAACATTAATATGTATATTTAATTTGCTAAGTATCCAGACAGAAGTAGTATTGGAGAAAATAACAGTGAGCCAGTAATTAAAATTGTGAAGCGGGACTTCCCTGGTGGTCCAGTGGTTAAGACTCTGTGCTCCCACTGCAGGGGGCATGGGTTCCATCCCTGGTCAGGGAACTAAGATCCCGCATCCCGCATCCTGCATGCCGAGGGCGCGGCTGGAAAAAAATTGTGAAGAAATGAGGGGGAGTGGTTGGGTGATCTGTTGGATGATGGTAGCAAAGTGTCTTAGGCACTTGCCTTCAAATACAGTCTGTGTGAGAATATCAGTAGGCTTTTATATTCAGAGGAGGTTTTAGAAGTAATTTAATCCAGTGATTCTCAACTGAGACTCACTGGGAGTAGGGTAGTGTATATCAGATACTACACACATCCTCTAGAGGTATTTGCCCGGCTCCCATTGACGATCACTTTAGCTAGTAAGCCAGTATTACCAGTTGATTGATAGGATGTCTTATCTCTCGAATGCATTTAGATAGAAAACTCATAGGAACTTTTGAGCTAGTCTGTTCTATCCAGTACAGGAATGGTTTTTATAGCATCCTTGCTAGATGATTGTCCATCATTTTTGGTTGAATGCTTCTAATAATAGATACCTCAGTACTTTATGAAGCAGTCCTAGAAGCAGTTAATTGCATAGGGAAGTCAGAGAAGTGTCCTGTTCATTCTCAGCAGATAGAATATCTTAGGCTGGTAGTTTGGGGAAAGGATATTTTACTTTATGTCATAGAGCTGAGAGCAGTGGTGAAAATTTTCTCTACGATGTATTTTCCCTGTGTCTCCCTATTACTGGCTTTCATTGTAATCACTCACTCTTCTCTCTAGTCCTCCTAGGAGGTGAAGAAAGTTCCAGTGCACATGATTTAGCTCAGAGCTATTGAAGTGATCAAGGGGATGGGAAGAATGGAGATTGTCTAAAGTAATGATCTTGGAAAAACCAAAACTGAGAAGAGATTTAATTGGAATATGTAGTGTAGGGTATGTATAGGGTAAATATGGACTTGATTTCCCAAATCCCAGGAGGTAATTTATGGAGTACATTACACTAAGAGATGATCCAGGCAGAAAGTAGAAATGGTTCATAAGGGACTGCAATGAATTCTCATGAATGACAGTTGTGCCTGATTCAAGTTAGGAAGGCACTTGGCCTAAACTTTTAAGACTTTTTTTTGGAGAGCAATCATGTTTTACTCCCCAATATTTTTCTATGCAATATTTTTTCTACCAAGCCTTGTACCGGCTGTACAGATTACATGTTGTTGAATTTTATAGAATTTAATAAGTGGCATTGTTTTGTTTGCGATGCTAGTGTGTGTGAATTAGCCAGGAAAAGCATTTAAACAGAACATAGAATCTCCATGCATGCTTCGGGCATGACGTCTTCCTTTCACAGATGGGGAAAATGAGGCCTCAGGGAAGCTCTAGAGGTGACTTGCCCATATGCAAACAGTGAGTCAGTAGCTAAGGTGAGACCAGAGGGTAGGTCTCCTGACGCAGGAGTGTTGTGTGTTTTTCCATTACAGTGTGTGGATTTACGTTATTGGCTGGTTAGAGAAATGAACACAGAGTAGTTAAATAATTTACCCAGGCTGCATGGGAAATTATTGGCAGAGCCAGATGAGTTCATTCCCTATAGAACTCCCTCAGCCAAGGTGTTCTGCTGGCATGAGTAGGGTTTTAATGAGACAGGTAGGAAGTAATGATCATATCTGAGTTTTTGGACTTTTTTACTTATTGCATTTTAAATAAATACTTTCAAAAAGGCTGTCTGAAACAGTGTTGATACTAACTTTATCCCATTGTTCTGCACTTAATCCAAAGTACAGATAAGGCTCCTGGATAGTTAATGTAATAACTATCCAGTTATACATAGTGAAAGATAGTTTATTTTAAATTATTTCACTTAGAGTCACAACAGATTATTCTCTTTAGTTTGAGTTAAGACTAATTTGTGCCTAGTATGTACTCAGTTAATGTCTTTCTGTTACTTAATTTCACATTGTAAAAACAAACAAGTTAAATTATAGTACTACAGTTGTAGGCAAATTATTATTCTAGAAAGAGATTTATAAATCTTCTTGATATAGAAATATAATTTCTGGGTTAACTTACAATAACCTAGTTTCATATTCTTGGCTCTACCAATGTCTTGTTTCACAAGTGAAGCATTCATTCTTAACAGGGCATTATCCACCCCCAAAGGGGTGAAAATTGATTCTTGGGGGGGCAAAAAAATGTAATCTTTTTATGTATAAAGCACAGATATGCATATAATGTGTAAACATAGATATAGTATATCTGTGACATTAATATTTCAATGGGGAGGGTATATCATAATTAGGAAACAAATGTCTAGAGAGGCCCTGAGGGGGCATGTCTTTGTCCCCAGTTCCTGGCACAGAGCTCCTAATTTAATACAATAAATTACTATTTGGTTTTTGTCCTGGCTCCTAAAACAACTCGAGAACAGTAAAGGTGAAAATAGCATCTTTTGTTAATTCATTAACAGGCCCCTTTAAACCACACTGGAGTTTATGTTAATGGAATGACTTTTGGAAAGACGCTGAGGATGGGAGGCTGGTTGCCAGGGGAACCAACCAGTGATTAGATGGTTGGAACTTTCAGCCACCCCACCCCACCACTGACCTCTGAGGAGGGGAGTAGGCCTAGAGGTTGAGTTAATCACCAATGGTCAATGATTTAATCAATCATTTACTTCCAATAAAAACCCTAAGCAGTGGAATTTGGAGTTTCCAGATTGGTGAACACCTTGAGGTGCTGGGAGGGTGGCATACCTGGATACCTTGCTCTATGCATCTCCCCCATCTGGCTGTTCCTGTTATATTCTTTTATAATAAATTGGTAATCTAGTAGGTAAACCATTTTCCTGAGTTCTGTGAGGCATTCTAGCAAATTATCAAACCTCAGGAGGGGTTCATGAGGAACCCCAGTTTATAGCCAGTTGGTCAGAAGTATAGGTGACAACCTGAGCCTTGCAGTTGGTGTCTGAAGTTGGGGGTGGGGTGGGGAGTAGGGGGACAGCCTTGTGGGACTGAGCCCTTGACCTGGGGCGTGGGTGGGGGTGGGTTCTGTGCTAACAACAGGTAGTTAGTGTCAGAATTGCGTTAAATAGTAGGACACCTAGTTGGTGTCCTCCAAGAATTGGAGAATTGCTTGGTGTGGAAAAAACCACACATCTGGTGTCAGAAGTGTTGGTTATGAGTAGAGAAGGAAACAAGTTTTTCTTTTAGGGGCTATGATGAAAACAGTTGAGAAACACTGAGGGGAAGGATCTGGTTGTACATACTAAGCTCTACCTTAGAGGAAATCTCCAGATGTCATTGTATTCACTGTAAAGGTCAGACTTCTAAAGAGGTCAGCATTTCCACCATATGCATTAGAGGCCTCAAATGGTCCAGGAAATGAAGTGGTTAGAGATGCCTTTACAGCTTGGCAGGGTTTTTTAGATGTCTCCATCCACATCAATTTGCTCATTGTATAACCTTCCCTATACTGTCTTTCCTCACATTTCCTCTACCTGAAAATCTGGCTGTGACGCAAGACGAGGGATGTTGGTAAAATCTCAGTTCCTGTTAGAGCTGGGCTTATGGCTGTGGAGACCTATCATGTGGGTCTTTTATAATTTGATAATGTCCTCTTACTATCATGAAAGAGAAACTGAGGGGGCAGTGCTTTATGCCAAATGTGACAAATTTTAAAAGTTGATTCCCCCACTCCCACCTCCCTTTTTGGTCTCTGGTGTGGTTATCTTCTCTTTCCGTTTGTCTGGTACATCAGAAAGCCTAGTTGCAAAGTACTTTGTTATCATTAGATGACAGAGGCATCATGCTCAGTACTGTGCCTTGAACTTGGGAGGCACTCGATAAATGAGATTTGGTTTTAAGATCAAGGAAAAGAAGTTGGTTAGTAGAAGTCTGATGACATGTCTTGTTTTGTTTCAGATGAAGTTGTCACTCATTGTTTCACATAGGAAAGTAGCATTATGCACAGTGTCCTTGTTTAGAGTGTCAGTTTAACATTACCCCCAAGCTCCCCACTGCCTACCCCAGGCTTTGTCACCTGAGCACTGGTGAGTACCACGGGGGGTTTAGTTGGCTCTTGGGTGTTCGGTGGGTTTTTGTTTGTTTGGTTTTGGTTTTATTTTTTACAAATACCACCACTGAGAGAAGGGCCAGGAAGGGAAATTCTGTGATCTTTAGTGTTTCTAATCAGTGAAGGAGTGATTAGACTAAACATATATTACAGGGTGGTGACATTGATCCCCGAGTGGTAAGCAGTAATTGTGGAGATTGGATTTCAAAAGCTCTGACAATTTACTTTCAGTTTATCTATTATAATATTTAATATCCAGTGATGCAGGTGGGTAAGGATTAAGTGGAATTAATAGTAGAAACAGTTCTTTCTTATAGTACTTTTCTATGCCTTCCCATTATAAACGAAAAGAATTGATCATCTGTTAATGTATGTTCCTCTGTATGTACTTGGTTACAAAGAACCGTGGCAGAAATCCCAGATTTCATTTTAAGGAATCCTTTGCAACTGATGTACAGAGCATTGTCAAGAATTGAGTACCAAAACACAAGATCTGTCTGGCTACCTGATACCTGGGCTACTCGCCTGAGAACGTAGACGGCTACTACCTTTAATATAATTTTTTTTTAAGAGAGAGTAAAAAAAAAAAAAAGCAATGGTTAAATAAAAACTTGAATTTAATGTCACAGAAAATAAAACAACATCAAATTAGTGAACGGAAGAATGGTTAATGAAGAATGTTCTAGTGGGGTCTGTCTCTGCCTGGGTGATTTTTTTTTTTTAATAAATTTATTGGCTGCATTGGGTCTTCGTTGCTGCGTGCGAACTTTCTCTAGTTGTGGCGAGCAGGGGCTACTCTTCATTGCGGTATGCGGGCTTCTCATTACCGTGGCTTCTGTTGTCACAGAGCACAGGGCTCTAGGTGCACGGGCTTCAGTAGATGCAGCATGCAGGCTCTAGTTGTGGTGCACAGGCTTAGTTGCTCCGCGACATGTGGGATCTTCCCGGACCAGGGCTCGAACCCATGTCCCCTGGGTTGGCAGGCGGATTCTTAACCACTGCACCACCAAGGAAGTCCCCTGCCTGGGTGATTTTGGGAAAATGGCATCATGTCTCTGGACTCCAGTTGCCTAACCTCTAGGATAGAGTAGAATTATATCAACATTACATTCTACAGAACTGAGTTCCTTGAGACAGAGTGAGTTGTTCTCATTTTTTTATCCCAGCACCTAATATTGTGGAACTGAAAAAATGATTTGAATAATCTGTCAGTTGTCTCACTGTGAATGTTGTGGTCAAAAATTAAGATACATATTGATTTTTAGGTAGAGTGCATAATTTGGAGGAGGGTGTGTTGTAAGAGCAGAAGGGGAAGGAGGAATTGTGAAAAATTAGAGAAGATGGAAGGCAATAAATGTATGGGTAAAATAATGAGACTTTGTTTTTTAAAAAATCACCCCCAAAATTGTCCATAGGCAAACAAATGGTGGGAAATCACTTCAAATTAGTCACCACGAAGGCACTGCAGGCCTCCTTCTGTGGCCACCTTGCAAAACATTTTTGGTAGTCATTCTTTGGAATTATTTTTAGAGCTGGTTATGAACCACATAAGAAAAGTCATCTTTTTCTTCATGGTAAAGTTTTGTTTCGTTCACTCTCATTATTCCCCACACTTGGTTCTGAATGGTTTTTGACTTGATTGTAAACATTCCCTTGAGGATTTTCAAGAGGGTGCTTCAGGCTCTGGAGATAGGACTTACAGTGGAACCATTATTGGAATTAGTGTAAAGCTTTCCTTTACAACTTTGGTAAAAAACAGTACTCATTCTGATGTTTAATTCAGTTTATTAAGAATTTGTGTGTATGCATGCACAGAAAAAAAGAATAGGAGGACATTTACCAAAGTATTAATTGACATCTTTGGTGATTTAGTTTTCTTCTTTATACTTTTCTCTATTTTCCTAATTTTATACAATGAACATATCATTTACAGTCAGGAAAAAGGGCAAAAAAACATAGTCGGTTACTTTCTGGTCACCAGAAAGTTCATTATATGTTCAAGTATTGTCAGAGACAGTTCTTGACTTGTGAGCACGTGTCCCAGGTGTCAGAGGGAGAGCAGAGATTCACTTTTCTGAATCCAAAGCTGATGATGGAGCCAGATTTATTGCTTAAGCCTATTTTCCTAAAGAAGCACTGTTTTTAATAATATACTTTAAAGTTTTACCTTTTTCAAGCAGTAGTTTAGTAAAAGAGAATAGATTGTTTCTAATTCTTTTGTGATTTTAAAAACATTTCATTTCCATTTGTCAAACAGAAGTGTAATGTGAGATAAAGTATACGTTTATTTTCCAACCTTCTCTAATGCTTGCAGTCTCTGTCTGACAGTCATGTCAGGCTGTCAGCGGATATCTCAGCATCCCCCCTGTACACTTAGCACTATGCTGGGCGCTGTGGAAGGTGGAAGAACCCTTAGCTCCTGTCTCTGTCTGCAAGGAGTTTATAATATAGTTTAGGATGGCAGATAGACTCAAGATAAGTATTTATACTAGCACAGTAAGGACAACAAGGCAAATGGCACTGAGGGAGCTGAAATCATCCAGAGAAATTTCCCAGAGTAAGGGGAGGATATTTGTAATGCTGACAGGAGGTAAAGGTAGAATCTTAAATGCTTTTATTATTTTTCCATTGAAAAATCCTTCCAAGAAATGACTTAAAACCTGAGCGTTATAGCCCCAAATTTCCTGTCCTAATTAGATCTATATCAGTGATTCTCAACTGGAGGCAGTTTTGCCCCCCTCTCCCCGGGGGACATTGGCAGTGCTATAGGCATTTGGTAGTATAGGCGGGGATGTACAGGACGCACCCTTGCCCCTCGTCCCCATACACACTCAAATGTCTATAGTGCTGAATTTGAGAAACCCTTGTCTACATATACTTGAGGGACAGTGAAGGGACACTGGGGCCTAACCACCTGTCTGCCACTAGTTTTATGTGACCAGTGCCTCCAGGAGTTATGGGGGCTGGGCTGGGATAAATTAATGAGAGGCATTGAAGTGGCATATGATTAATTATTCAGTCCTCAGCTGTTCATCTTAGTTCAGTTGAAATCAGTCTAAACCAGGGAAGTAATGAAGGATTACTGACAAAAGAGAACTATATGTGAATAAAAAGATATCTTTTTGCACTTAATCCAAGTTTGTGTTGTCATATTCAGTATTTGTATATCAAGCATTGACTGTCTCTTTGCTCTTTATATGATACCTGTGAGCTTAATGGAAATTAATTAGAATCAGAGAGTTCTGGATTTCACGTTCAGGTTCTAGCTATGTGACTTTGAACAAGTTACCTAATCTCTTCAAGTTATACTTTACTCTGTAAAAAATATAATAAATGCTCTGTAGAAGAAGATAAATAAGTATGCCTTTAGATTTGTAAAGAGATATCCGAATATTTCATATATTTCAAGTTTTCTTGAAACTTCCCATTGAAAAATAAAATAAAAGCTCCTCCACAAGGCTTGAGAATTTCCCATTGCTAACCTTTATTCTAGAGGCTATGGTTTTGTTTCTGACACTTCCTGGAAGAATTTTATGCAAATGACCAGTACTGAATTAGTGTTTTTAGGACCAGAGTTTAGTAGACTTACTATTCCTTCTAGAATAACTTATTTTACATCACTTAACAACGTCCCCTTTCTGCGGCTCTGAAGTTCCAGAAGAATCAGCTGAGTAGGTAGATTAATTTATTCCTTCCTAGTGTAGTATTTTGAGGTGTCAATAAAACCAGAGATGCTAAAGCCAATTTCAAAAACTATCTGCTAAAAGAATAAATCCTTCTTAGTGGGGATGACATTTCCATGCCCTGAATCCTGGGGAGAAAAATCTGGCAAACAAGAAAAGATTCAGGTAATTCTTTTCTGTGAGAACAATAGTTTTACAGTGGGTGCACATGGGCAGAATTTTGCTAAACATTGAACTAGGGAAAATGGAGAGTTTCTTTAAAACCATAGGTGTATAAAACATCCAGGGTTTTTTTAGCAACATTAATGTGCGAGCAGTCTGCTTTGGATAAACAAAAATGAATTGCTTTTCTAATTGTGAAAATTTATATGTCTCTAACTTCCCTAAAATATAAGCAGTGGTCAAAAAGAGTCCTGTACCACAATGTTCATTGCAGCTCTATTTACAATAGCCAGGACATGGAAGCAACCTAAGTGTCCATCGACACATGAACGGATAAAGAAGATGTGGCACATATATACAATGGAATATTACTCAGCGATAAAAAGAAATGAAACTGAGTTATTTGTAGTGAGGTGAATGGACCTAGAGTCTGTCATACAGAGTGAAGTAAGTTAGAAAGAGAAAAATAAATACCATATGCTAACACATATATATGGAATCTAAAAAAAAAAAAAAAAGGTTGTGAAGAACCTAGGGGTAAGATAGGAATAAAGATGCAGATGTAGAGAATGGACTTGAGGACATGGGGAGGGGGAGGGGTAAGTTGGGACGAAGTGAGAGAGTGGCATGGACACATACACACTACCAAACGTAAAATAGATAGCTAGTGGGAAGCAGCCGCATAGCACAGGGAGATCAGCTCGGTGCTTTGTGACCACCTAGAGGGGTGGGATAGGGAGGGTGGGAGGGAGATGCAAGAGGGAGGAGCTATGGGGACATATGTATATGTATAGTTGATTCACTTTGTTACAAAGCAGAAACTAACACACCATTGTAAAGCAATTATACTCCAATAAAGATGTTTTAAAAAATTTAGAGAAAAAAGAAATATATATAAGCAGTGGAACAGAGTGAACTCACATTAGTTGACTAAATTCTCCGTTGTTTATAAGAAAATACTGAGCAAAAGTTCTTCCAGCTTTTATTAGCCTGAAACCTGATTATAAACTCAGTCATCTGTGGACCTTTAAAGGATTCTGGCATTTAAGGTTCTTTTTTTTCTATTAAGTAATTTAAAATACCTAATTCAGAGCTAACTATCAAGAGTAGCTAAAGAATGCCATTTTACTTTATAAAATCACAAATATCTAGAGCAGAAAGGACCTTAACAACCATGTCTAGCAACCTTCTTTTTTTTACAGATCAGAGGATTGAGGCACAGAAAGATTGATTGACTTCTCCAGGGTCATAAAGGTGGGCAGAGCCAGGAGTGGAATCCAGGTTTTCTGACCACTAGCCCAGTCTTCTTCCCACTATTTGGACTTTTCCATAATTTTATTCACTGTTAGAATTGGGACATTCAGTTTTTTTTTTAATTGTGGTAAAATACACAGAGCATTTAATCATTAAACATTTAAAAATCTCTTTAAATAGGCAAACACATGAATATGGAACAAAAGTCAAAAGGTGCACAAAGGTTTATGGTACACGGTGACTAGTTCAGCTCCCTCTCACTCCTTTCCATCCCAGATCCCCTTCTTGGAGGCAGCCACTGTAAATAATGAGGCATTTTAAGTAGACCATTTTGGTCTAATAACGTGTCTAAACTGACATTGTGTTGTATTATTCTTCAGGGATTGCAGTTTGGCCTGCCAAGTTTAGGTAATGCCCAACAAAGGAAAAAAATAAGCTGTGGAATTGGAATATGGAGAGAGATTTGTGAACTGATTTGAAAATTACCCACAGTCCAAGTTATTTCCAGTAATAGAAGTGAGGGCTCTCTTGCATCAGTACTCTCTTACTCAGATAATGCCTTTTGTACAAAGAGCCTAAAGTATTTTATAAGAGCTCTCATGTATCCTCATGACATGTAAAATCCCTGAGTATTGCATAACTGCGTACAACTGCTTTAGAGTCTATAGCACATTGGCCACAAGAAAGAATTATGTTGATGTTTGAATAAACACCCCCAGGGTCTGTGAAACCATCAGTGTGGGACATCACATGGATCTGCTTCTCCCAGCTTCTGAGCCTCCACGGCCTACCTGATAAAACAGCCCCTGGTTCTTGGATGGGGTGCATCCAGGCATCGGGGCTGGAGAGTTCCTCACAGACTGGACAGGTTGGCTGAAGGAGTGAGAGGGGGCTCCAGGAGTACATGTGCACCTTTGGTTGTGGAGCAGGAAAAGCAGCAGGGCAGCAGCAGGCTCTTGGTACCGCCCAGCGCCTTAGTAGCCTTAAAGCACAGGCGCTGACTCTGGTAGATAGCCGCGTGCAGTAAGTAGGCGACTGCCCACGTGGTGAGAGGTCAGCCTGGGAAAAGCTGCAGGCCCAGACCCCACATGCCACAGTCGGGCTTCCTCCCAGTTTAAAAGGCAAATCTCCCCAAGTGAAAGGGAAGAAGAGGAGACTGCAAGTGGTTATCTTTCTGTGATACTTTGTGTGACTATCTGACAACAGGTGTCACCTGGCAAGGGAGAGGACCTAGGAGGTCTGCAGGTTGTTTTGAAGACAGATGAGAATGGGTCCAGGGAAGCTATAGGGAGAGGAGAGGCGAGGTGGGAAGAAGTTGTCTTTCTGAGAGAGCAGTTCTTTGACTTCTGTACCACTAGACTCTTGAATTGTGGGTTTCACATTCTACTCTCAGGCAGTGTTTTTTTGTTGTTGTTTGTTTTTTGGTTTTTGGTTTTTTTCCAATTTTCCTGATCCTAAGGACTCTCCTGGAGTACTTGCTAAAAGTTCAGATTCCTTGGCCTCTGTTCCATAGATGCTGCCTCAGTCTGAGGTTGGGTCCTTGAATACTGGGTAATTTTAATAAGCGTCCAGGTGATTCTGGGGGACGCTGTCAGATCAGGACTGGGTTCTGATATTTCGCTCTAGATTTGTCCTCCATTATAAATATAAACATCGGAAGTGTTGGGAACATTAACTGCATAAACAGAGCTTTATTTCAAGAAAGCATGGATGTTCATTTCACCTGATAATAATGCCTTGGCATTGATTCTTTTTAATGTTTTTTAATTGTTTAAAACACTGAAGTATTAGTTCATAGTAACTATTAAAACATCAGTTCTGTTAATCTTTGCAAACAGAACTACTGAACGGTCTTTTGTTTGTTGTAATGGCCCTGCGGTATATTTGACCTGGACTAATACTATATGATTTAAAGTTATCCGGAATTTAGAGTTTTGTAATTGATAGTAACTGTTTTTTATAGTTAGAACTTTTATAATGAGGAAATAGCTATCATTTCATCATCACAGTCATTTTAACAGTTTTAAATGTAAATTAAAAATTTCAGTGATTGTATTTTTTCTTTTCAGATAGGAACCAAGGCTTTAACCTTCTCAGCTCATTGGCTGGAGCAAACCATAGCACTGGATCAGCAGAGACCTGCCACTCAGAGGTAAAGATTTTTCCTGGATCTTTTCTCTTCTTTGGCTTTAATTTCTACTCGTCATTATGAATCTTTACACCATTCATCATTTTCTCCTTTCCATTTAAGAAGTGGCAGAGAATACTAGCAATAGATAAAAGGAGAACCTAAAACAGCCCTCTTCATGCCTGCTGCCTGTTACGAGCAGGCTAGTTCGGCATTAAAGCAGTAAGCCCTTTCGAGATGTTTGCAATTTGGGCTGTTCCATGTGTTTTTGCTAGAGTGCTTTTAAAAATGTGCTAGGATTTCCTTAAGGCATAAAGTTGCCCCCAAATCTTTAAATATAAAATAAAATTAATGGTTCTTTTTAAGTACTTCCTGTGTCCTGTACAATCTGAGGCAAGGTCCTTGCCCTTAATGAGCTTAAATAGGCTGATTTCAACCCTCTGTCCTCAAGGACTTTGGTCCAGGTCTGCCTTGGTTGGCAGGTTGGAACCACGAGCACATTATGTAGTGCCACATTGTCTTTCTGGGACCTTCTTCCTCAGTCTCCGAGCTGTTTGTGATAGGATCTTATACATTTTCAGATTTTGAATAAAACATGATCTTAAAGCAAACAATGTGTTTTAATAGTCAATAGCAAAATCATAATACTTTTTAATTTTTCCTTGAGGAGAAACACTGCTGAGTTAGTGAACTTTTAGCCTTTTGTTTAATGTGACCTTGATCCTTCTTCCATCTCTCTTTGTGTCTGGCTCCTATTACTGCTTCTCCAAAGCTAACCAGTGGGTGGAAGTGCGAGCCTTTTTGGATTTAGTTCGGAAGCAACCTCCTGTTAAATTGTTGCTTGTGTGTATTTTCCTCACCAGCAGCCCCAGTTGCCAGCAGCAGAGAGGACTGAACCCCTCTTGGATAATCGAGGTGGTGCATCTAATACAACAGACACTCAGGTCGATAGCATCGTGGGTAAGCGCCTCTCTGGCTGCTAAGTGACAGCTCTGTGGAACTTGCAGTAGCCCATGTATCGGGGCATAAATCATCCAAGGGGAAACTGACTTTAAATGAGGACGAGGGAAGGAAATTGATAGTGCACCCCGAATGAATGTTAACCTTGTGGACCGGCTGTCAGAAAAAGGAGGGAGAGTAAATACATTACAAATCTGTGGGCGCCATTGTCCTGCTGATTCTCTCAGCAGGATCGTGATTACGATCATCTTAGCTAGAGCAGACAGAACCAGGTGGTGAGACAGCTTTATATCTCCATATTACACAGTTTTTTCATAGTATTTCACAGTAGTCAGAATTGATGGTAACAAGAATACTATAGCTTTATAAGCCCTCCCATATCTTTTTGAAATTCTTTTATGTCCACATTCTCATTTGGTAATGAAGTTTGGCAGAGAAGTTATTTTACAGAGATGAAGATGAGGCCCAGAGCAGTTTAATAACTTGTCCAAGGGCACCTAACAAGAAGGTCCTAGAGCTGAAACTGGAATCCAGTTTACTGCCCAAAAGCCAGAAAGCCAAGGAGCTTAGTTAACAATAACTATAAATGTTCTTTTGTCGGGGAGCTACTGATGTCACTACTTCTTTTTATGCCACAGAGGACCCATGTGCAGTAATAAGTTTTAAAAACTTTTTTTTTTCTGTTTGTAAGATAATCCATGTAGAAAACTCAAATGATTGGTTATAGAAACATATTAAGAAGGAAAAATTGGTATATAATCTCTTCCTCTCTAGTTTATTCAACCTCATCCTCTCAGTTGAACCCTTCATATTAGCTTCTAAACCTGCTAAAATCTCTGCCATGAAAACAAACCATTGACCACACTGAAGGAGGTGGGGAAAATAACTAACTTAACGAATTTGGGAAAATGGTATTCTGACTGGATACCATGAGGCCAAAACCAAAAAGAAATGAACAGAAATCCTGCACTCTGTTTCATAAATTTGATTCTTACAGGGGTATGGGTTCGAAATTCTGAATATTTATATGTAATATATTTTATATATATTACAGTTGAAAGAATAAGAAAATATAGCATAGATAATGAGAGCTAAGTTTCTCACTGTCAGAGAAAGAAGTTACAAATAAGGAAAGGGGAAGGCTGGGATGAACCCTTTGGTACTGAACTAGAATTGAAGGTATCAGTATGAACTCTTGGATTTTAAAATATAGTTAGAGCAGTAGAGAAATAAATATAGATATGTGTATGAATGTGTACATATATATATTTCCTAGCTCTGTCCACTGGGAGGACCTAGAAGCAATAATAATAGCAGTGGACATACTTAGCACTTAGATCTTGGTTTCTAAATACCATTCTCCAAGAAAAGGTACCAGGGCTACTTGGAGAAGTGGTTGATTCAGGGCTGGGGCAGGAAAAATGCAGGATGAACGTGGAGCATCATGGTGCCAGAAAGTAAGGAAGTGCTCAAAAAAAGAATGGGGGCATGTTGAAAGGGCACAGGGACCAACCTGAAAGAGCTTCCAATGGCTAAAGCTGGAACAATTTGACCAGCAAAGTAAATTAACATAGTATTGGGCTGTAACCCGTAGAATAAAATACATCTCCATGAATCCATACTAATTTAAATAAATAATTGAATAAATGCATAACTGGAAAGGAAAAGGCTGCTCCTCCTTACAGAAGAATTCCAATTAATACATGTAGACATTATGAGGGAAATAGAAAATTACCCTTAGCCACACACCACAGTAATAGTTGTCACAGGCAAGATCCACTGATGGATGGTGAAATTAGTAGATGAAAGTTTAAGAAGAAACACGACATTTCCATAGTCAAAATATCTTTCCCAAGTTATTTATTACAAAGGGGAAAATAGTAACTTTATACTGGAAAAACCTGGCAGATACCACTTTAAGTGATGAAGGTTACATCACCAGTAACAGGACATATTGACATCATCTCCCTCCAATATGATGCACTGAAAGGGCACTCACTTCTGTGGTGTTCCTGCCAGAGGTCCATAACCTCAATCTAATAATAAGAAAACATCAGACAAACCCAAATTGAGGGATATTATACAAAATAACTGGCCAGTACTCTTCAGAAGTGTCAAAATCATGAAAGACAAGGCAGGACTTAGGAACTGTCACAAATTGGAGAAGACTAAGGAGATTTGACAACTAAATTCTGTGTAGAATCCTGAATTGGATCCTGGAACAGAAAAAAGGATATTAGTGGAAAAAGTGATGAAGGTTGAAAGAAGTCTGTAGTTTAGTCAGTAGCATTGTTCCATTATTAACTTCGTGATGTTTATAATTGTACCATGGTTATATAAGAAGTTAACACTGAGGGAGGGTGGGGGAAGGGCATATCGGAAGGCTCTGTACTATTTTTGCAACTTTTCTGTAAGACTACAGTTATTTCAAAATTCTTTAAAAAGATGAAACCAAACAAACAAAAGTAAAACACTTCCTCAACCCCACATCTCCCTCCTCTTTACTTATTTCCATTCCTCAACTCATTCCTCAGTTCATTCCCATCTATAGCTCTTGCTCCCATTTTCCGTGAAAACAGCTCACCAGCGACTTCCATGCCACTCAGTCTAATAGACGTCCTCCAGTCCCCATCTTGACCTCTTGGCGGCATTCAATATTATGAATCGGTCCCTTTCTGAAACATTATCTTCTCTTGACTCACCCAACACATCTCCTGATGTTCTTCCTACCTCTCTGATGATTCCTTCTCTTGCTTTGGAAGATTACACTCCTTTACCCAGCCTTTAAATATCTCCATTCCTCAGTGTTCCATCTAAACTCCTCTTCCAAACCTGTGTTTAAGCATGAAGTGATTCTGTCCACATCCACAGTTCAGTTATCATGTAAACAGATTAATCACAAATTTTTTATCTCTAGCCCTATACACCAACTGCCACCATGGCATGCCCATTGAACTAAAGCAAATTTATTAACCAAGTGCATCTTTAACATCAAATTATCTGTATGACAGTGTAGTAGATGTAAAGAATTATGTTATCATCCTTGTCTTCAAGGAGCTTATAGTCTAAAAATGCAGAGACAGGCCTTGTAATGTAATGTATTGGGTAAAGCCATGGGCTTGGAATCCTGGACAACTGGGTTCAAATCATGGCTCTACCACTAGTAGTGAGATGACCTTGAGTAAGTTATTTAGCATCCGTGGGCCTTAGTTTCCCCTTCTATAAAATAAGGGTGACAAATCTTTCCTCACATCGCTGTTGCAAAAATGAAATGGAATTGTATAAGTTAAAGCACTCAGTGGTGGGGACAAAGCAAACTCTCTCTCTTACTGTAGTATTTATTATAGTAACAGTAGACAGATGCTAGCATACAGAGTAGTGTATGCCAGTGCCAAGACAGCTCTATAAACACTAAGTGTGGGACAAATCCTAAGGAAGGAGACCTGTGAGCTGGGACGGTCAGGGAAGACATCCTAGAGGTGGCTGGCCTGGAGTGGAGGCTGAGTGAAAATTCTGATTAAAAACAAACTTTGATAAAGAAGCCACATGCCGAGGTAGAAATAGTAAAGGATTTGTGGTAAGAAAATAGGAATTTAAATTGGCTCTAGGGGCTTCCCTGGTGGCGCAGTGGTTGGGAGTCTGCCTGCCAATGCAGGGGACACGGGTTCGAGCCCTGGTCTGGGAAGATCCCACATGCCACGGAGCAACTGGGCCCGTGAGCCACAATTACTGAGCCTGCACGTCTGGAGGTTGTGCTCCGCAACAGGAGAGGCCGTGATAGTGAGAGGCCCGCGCACCGCGATGAAGAGTGGCCCCCACTTGCCGTAACTAGAGAAAGCCCTCGCAGAGAAACGAAGACCTAACACAGCCATAAATAAATAAATAAATAAATGGATCATCACGTTAAAAAAATAAAATAAAATAAATTGGCTCTACCTCTGAATGGCTGTAATTTTAGATGAGTTCATTTTTAAGCTCAGCTTGCTTCATATGTAAATTGTGGACAGTGGTATCTGTCCTAACCACCTTATATGGTTGTCAATAACATATGTGAAAATATTTGTTGACCAGTAAAATATGGTATAAATTTCAGGCATTTATTGAATCCGTGGACCTTAGTACAGGGCGTGACCTTTAGAATTGGAAACATGTAAGTCTGAACCCAGGGTCGCAACTTATTAGCTGTGACCTTGAGGAAGGTCACTTGATCTCTGAGCTCTAGTTTTCTCTAGAAAAGTGGAAACAGAATTCCTTGCCTCGTTACAGTGTTTTACGGATAAAGTGAGTTACTGTTCATCTGTGAGGGCCCACTACCAGCCAAGCAGGATGCAGCACCATGAGCTGTACAGCTGGTCCCCAGTGGGCACTCATTCAGTGGTAACTTTCATCAAAGCCAGATTGATTGCTTTTGGATTCTGTGTATTTAGCACATACATAAATAATGTGTGGCGAATCCTTATTTCAGATCCCACGTTAGACCTGGATATTCAAGAACTAGCCAGTCTTACTACAGGCGGAGGAGATTTGGAGAATTTTGAAAGACTATTTTCAAAGTTAAAAGAAATGAAAGGTAATCGGATCCGTTGTGTCTAACAGGTTCCCATATTGATGCGCCTCTATTTTATATAGTAGGATTTTACTTTGTAACTGCTGATTGCATTCCATGCTCTGGCCTCATCTGAGAAACTTGGGTACTGGGGGACTGTGCCATCCTCTGTTGGTAAAAATTTCCTTGGGAAAATTTTCCTCTTTCTTCATTCTTTTTCCTCTTACTTTCCCTTCTTCTCTTGCCTGTCTCTGTTCCTTTCAGTGTGTCTCATTAACATGGAATCAGTAAGATCCCTACCAGTTTACTCACACCATTCCCATCTGGAAAATTTGGAAGACTTAAACTTCCTAACAGCTATAATGACTACACCATAAACGTGTCTGTGAAACCCATTTCCCATCTTCTAGTGTTACAACATCCATGCATTCCAGATTGTCCTGCGCTATTAGATGAATTTCTTAAGATATATTTTCCCCCTAGACAAGGCTGCGACGCTTCCTCACGAGCAAAGAAAGTTGCATGCAGAAAAGGTGAGAAAATCAGTCAGGTATTTATTGAGTACCTACAGCAGCAGGTCCAGTGCTATAAGAATGGTATATCACACTTGTTTACTTCTAAAGTATCTTACTGTGAACTTTTTGTTGGTTATTAACTTATAACTAATTGAATATTTACCCAGTAGTAATATAGTTGCTGCAGTCAAACCAAGATTTTCCAATGTATGTTGAGTGACGTTGGAACACTGAGACTCAGGATGTTTGCCTTCTTAGCTGTTAGGCTGGAAAACGCTTAGTTATTTTGTTTGTTTTGGTTTGGTTATTACCAACACAACACGTTCTTGGCAGGAAATGTATATGGTTTATGGTATTCCATTGTATGAGTGTGTCATAATTTATTTATCCAGTTCCCTTTTGGACATTTAGATCATGTGCCTTTTTCTTCTTCTGTAGTGAAGCTGTGTGTATCCTTATACATCACCTGTGTAAACAGCTCTGATTATATCCTCAGTATAAAGTCTAGGAGTAGAAGTCGTGGGTCAGGGTGTTCAGGGGGTTTTGATAGATGTTGCCAGAGCGCTGGAGGGCAGGGTGTAGAATTTTAAGTCTTAATCAGTTCTGTGTATAACATATGAAACGAGCTGAAATTCAGTTGTTGCCTACAGTTTGTTGCTTGCTTCTCTCCACAGGTGGCCAAAGCTTTCTGGATGGCAATTGGGGGAGACAGAGATGAAATTGAAGGCCTTTCATCTGATGAAGAACACTAAATTATTCATGCTAGGGCTTGACTAACAAAGACCCTAGCTCTCTCTACCTGAGATACTTCCCTACTCAACCCAGTCATCTTTTGCTGAACTCCCCATCATCATGTTGGCCGCCTGACTTGTTTATAGGCTCCTGTGAATTTTAGTTTTTCGTAGGGGGTAAAGCAGAAATCTCTTCTCCCTCAAAATATCGTAAGGGAGTGAGAATGACAGTAAGGAGTGAGAAATTCTCAAATACGCTTTTCTGCTCTAGGAACAGGAGTGGTATGAGGCTCAAAGGCCTGTGTGATATGCCCAAGTTAAAGAAGAACCACCAAGCCACTCCTAGTCAGTCTTTTAAGCAGCATTCCCTGCGTTCACACTTAATCACTGCAGATCAGAAGCTTGTGCCACCTTTCCTGGGTTGTGGATTTTTTCTGTCAAGGAACTTGCTGCTCTGAGGTTTGATGCTTTTGATGGGAGGAAAAATTTAATTTGTGCTGTAGTATAGACTATGTGCCAAAGCCACTGGCCCTCAGGTTAGTCTCTAGCTAAAAAAAAAAAAAAAAAAAAAGGCATCTGGGCATTTCATTTGAAATATAGTATCTAAGCTCATGCTAGAAAGTATTGAGAAACCATTGTGAATTTTTAGACTGTAATAAATGATGCAAGAGTTTCCCACTCTGGTAGGGATAAAATAAACCCTTCTCTACCAAGTTGTGGGTCTGTCGGTACGCGTGTGTAAGAGAGAGAGAAGCTTAAGGAATTCCCTCTATAGGCCACTGAAACAGTATGATCATATCTTGAGATTTTTTGCATTAGTGTTACCATGGAGAAAGTCTTCTTTCTTAGAGTTCGCTACTTGAGATGGCAGAGCTGTGTTGTCACAACTCATACCCTCAAAACAAGGCAAGTTTCCTTTTCTCTTTCTGAAAGCCAGAGATCACTGCCAAAATAGTAACACTAAGGAGTGGGCGTGGTGGGAAAGGATATGAAATGTTAGGCAGTGAATCCCTGAGTACCTTGTGTTACTTCCAGGGCTGGGTGGGTCAGCTCCAGGGGAACTGATCACCAAGGGGAACGTTTCCTGAGGAAGAGTGGGAAATACAGCAAAATGTAATCCTTATTTCTGTTTTCGTAGGCACTTCGTAATGCATGTCATGAGCCTTCACTGTGGTAGTCACTGCCATGGCTCTAAACTGGCTCAGGGCACATGGCCTGAGAACTGCTGCTGGCCTAGTGTGGGTAGGAACCTCTTAGGTCACCAGCAGAAACAAGTTTCAGACACCTTTGTGCAACTCCTTCTAAGCATTGCAGGACCTGACAGATGGCAGAATGACTGCAATGCTCCAGGTTCCGGGCCAGGGCGACTGCGGGAGGGAAGGTTTCAGTGATTGGAGCCATTCCAGGGAACATTGGAGGCTATCTTGCTTGATACTTTTTTCTTCTCTTTTCTCTTTTCTTTTCACTATTCTGAAGGTCTTAGAGACTGTAGTTTACCATCATTCCTCCAGTGTTTCTTTGAGGTGACTGCATCAGCCATTGACTGGGAATATAAGGGAAGCTGGCTCTGGGGTTGCAAGATGAAAGGTGGAACATATTTTTCTTAAAACATGAAAGGTTTCAGAAAATACATTAGGTCACGTGGTTAGGGAAAACAGACTAGAAAAAGCTGTGAACTTGATTTTGTGGATTAAAACAAAGCTAGGTGATTAAAATGTGATTTATTTATAAAGTCTGCTTATGTGTATTTTTATGATTTTGTTGTTTTTTGGGGTGGGGTGGGGTGGGGAAGCCTTCCTTTATTGGATTAGGCATAAATAGCAGATAATCTAAGAGTTTGTCAAACTCACTCTTTTAGAATCCACCATTTATATGTATAATATCAAGTCATGTTTTCAAGATCTCAGCTATCTGGGGGTATTGGCCCCTTCTAGGGGAGATGTGAGATTAAAGTGTCCGGTGGTATCTACTAAAGGCCCATTTTAAGAAGAGTGATCATGAGCTAATAGTGTAATAAAAATTGCATTCTATCTAAAGTGACCTATGTACATGCCACCATAAGTTATGGACTGTCCATCTGGGATTTAAAACAAGAACCTCGGCTTTTTTTTTCCTTAACCATTTTTCTGTTTGTGTAACACAGTGTCTGGCACATAGTGGGCACTTAAAGCTGGTTTGGACTTGCATTCAATAGTTTTGATGAACATGATCCTAAAGTTTTAAGGTCCATGAGTGTTGGGAGGTAGGGAGAGACAAGAATAAACTTTTTATTTCCCTGAGAAAATCATACGTTATGTAATAATTTTAGAGTGATGAAGACATAGATATTTTTATAATTTTAAGATACGTTATCCTGCCAGAATATGAGAAGATTGACAGAACCAGTTTGCTTGCTCTCTATTTATAGAACTTGGCCACATCTAATTCAGAGAAGCTGGAGATTCAGGGACGCTAGACTTAGATGGCTGAGTAATATGGGATGTGGTTCAAGGACCATAGAGCGTGTCAAGCCATTACTGCAAACTACTTATAACAAAGGAAATGTGATCTATTGCTAACTTCGTGTTCCCACCATGGAGAGGTGAGGATAAACATTTTTGCCGTGGCCTGTCAGATTCCCTTAACCTTGGGTCAGTCTCTTGACAATGGCCATCGAGAGAGCACGTGGAGTGCCCCTTGCCCTGCCCTGCCTTGGCCTGCCGTGGAAAAACAGTCTTTGAAGAATCACTGTCTAAGGGTAAGATGAGAGCTCCCTGAACTATTCTGAGCTGGAGTGTTTGCTGATACAAAGCTAAATTTAGCCAACATGTGTCCAGTGTGGTCAGAGGTTTGATTCATTGAACGTTCTGACTGATGGAGACCAAGAATGCTGGATGAGTTAAGAGGTGCCTTTCACCCCCGACCCAAAAAACTTTAAAATAGGCAAGACAGTTTAGCTACAGCATTCTATCATTAAATACCCATTTCATAGAGGACTGTAGGCAGAGAAAGTGTGAAAAATCAGGTCAAGTGTACCCCCTTAGTACAAGATTTTAAAACAACACCCTAACAATTATTACTTGCCCATAATTTGTATGTTCCTAAAAGCATCATGCTGACAGTACAGGGTGAAGTTCTAGTTTTGATTTAGATTCCACTTGGGGTTTAGTTTAGTGATCCATCCTTGCCCCTTTGGCATGTAAGCTCTTGCAGAAAAGGGTCTTAGACGTTTTCTAAGTTTTATATTTTGGGCATTACCTATGCCTGTTATTAACATCACCAGCCTTGCTCTTAATGTAGGTGTCTTTATTCAGAGTTAAGTGTGTGTTACAGTTCCTCTAGTATAGGAAGTACCTTTCTCGATCCTGAGGTGTTTCTTTGATTTGCAGAATGAAGAATTGAGAAGAGGTAATAGCAACGGCGTGATCTTTTGTTGGAACACCACTGAGCCCTGGTCCAGAGCTAAATGATGTGCTGTTCAACTTTGTTCCCCGTCAGAAACGTATTGATTCAAAACCTGGACCAAATGGTTGTAACTAACTGCATCTTTAGAACACAGGTTTGGGAAGAAAAAATTCTTTTTCCTCTAAAATCCTTTTTTATCTGTGTGTATGTTGATAGGCTCAAATACTTGATCCTCACAGCCATAAATCTGTGAGGCATAAATGGGTCACAGAAAGCCTCCCGGGTTCTCTCCTGTGAAGCATGTGACCAACCACTGCCTCTCCCTTTTCTGTTACCGACCAGGTGGCTTTAATGCTACAAAATGTAGGCTGAGGGAGGCCTGGGGTAGGAACTTTATGGAAACAGCAGTGTAATTTAGGAGAGAAGAGTCTGTTCCTTTGAAGCCCAGGGACATGGTCTGCATCAATCCTGTTGTTCCAGGAAATCTCAGGAAGTCATTAATGGTGTTAGAAGGCCTCAGACTTGAAGCTATGACGAGCAACTGCAACCTGTTCCTTTATGCTGGTGAGAGCTGAAACGAGGACTCAGTGCAGCCAGCACTGGCTGGGACCCTCCTCGGTGACACACTGTGCTGGCCGTGGCTGAGCCTGCAGACTTGGGTGAGGATGCGGGTTCTCTTCCCTAGCAGCTCATTGTCCAACTCAGGCGGGAGAAGGGGGCGAGCAAAGTGAGGCTACAAAAGGTCGAATGCCGGGCAGGATGCTGTGTCCAGCCTTAATTGCTGTGGAGGGAGAGAGCCGAGTGGGTTGGGAAGAGCATGATGTGCATCTTGGAGCAGTGGTTCTCAATCGTGAGCCCACGTCAGAATCACCTGGAGGGCCCCACCCCAGGATTTCTGATTCAGGAGGTCTGGGGTGGGGCCTAGGAATGTGGGTTTCTAACTTTCCAGGTGATACGGATGCTGCTGACCAGAGACCACACTTTGAGACCCACTGACTTTGAGGAAGTGATGCTTGACTTGAGCGTTTTGGGCTAAGAATTTGGCTAGATACGTGGGTGAAGGCTGCAAAATTCTTAGTGGAAGCTATGGCATGAACAAAGGTATAGAGATAAGAAAGCAAGGGGTTATGTTGGGGAAACCCCAGTAGTCCAGCTAGAGAAATGGTGGTAGATAAGGATGGAGTGATGCTGAGAACCTTGGAATTCCGCTTTTTGCCTACTCGGGAGGTAATCAAGGAGCCAGTGGGTTTCGAGCAGAAGACATGTAACTGTAATTAATTCCAGGAAAATCTGGCAGCAGGACTAGCCAACACCAACTGATTACCAGTCTGCCTGGAGAGCTGTGTTGAGAAGGATTCTGAAGCTGAGAATGGACCCAGCACTGTGGTGAGTGGTTTTTGCATGGATAGAGAACTAGTGAAAGGTGGTAATTTTGCCCTGTACTTGCCATCCCTGGACTAGAGGGAGACAAATTAGGAGAATATTGGAATAGCTGTGATAAAGGGTAATCAGGAACTTTATTTTGGTGGTATTCCTTCAACCATATATAAGGACTTGTATAGGACAGCACAATGAAAATGGATGGAAAAGACATTTCTAAGGTAGAATCTACTAGATACAGGCACCAATTCATTCACTGAATTCAGCAAAAGTATGTGGTGGCCAAAAGCAGCTGAGGATACAAGAATAAGATATAGACCCTGCTCTCAAGGAAGTCTCAAGGAAGATTCACAAAAGGCTTCCTTTCTGAAGTGAGTCTCAGAGCATTAGGGAAGGTTAGCCCGGAGAACTGGTGGTGTCAGGCGGGGCAGGGGAAGCAGGATGTAGACTGGTGTGACACATGAGGAACTGCGCTTAACACGACGCTGGGTGGCAGGGGCGAGGCAGCGAGCTGTGAGAGCTGGACAGGGGCCAGGTGGTAAGGGTCACGTGGCCCATGTTGAAGGCCTTAGAATTTGTGCTGTGGACTCTGGGGCCGTCTAAGGTCAGGGAGGTCACTGGGGGCAGTGTGGATGGTGCATTTATGGGAAAGCAGGCTGGAGGCTCGGAGAGTGGTTAGGAGGCCATGCAGTTGTCCAGGTGACAGAGGGCCTGGAGTACAGGGCCGAGAGTGGAGGGACAGGGCTGGTCGGATGTGGGGTGTGAGGGAGTGGTGGACGACTGTGACTTCGTGGCCATGGGCTGGGGAAAGGATTGTGATAAAGCGGGGCTGAAGGCCAGGAGAGGGCGATGGTTCAGTAAGGGTAAGGATGACTTCCGGTTTTTCAACTGAGTTTTGAGGTACTTGTGGCACCTCCACGTACCAGTAGCCAGCAGGCTGTTGGATATGAGTCTGAAGCTGGGGATTGATGTCTGGGCTATAAATACTGATTTGGGAGTCCTTAGCATTTATGTGGCTTGAAATCACACAGGTAGATGAGCTCTCTCAGGGAGGAACGTCAAGAGTCCATACACTGGTCTGGGGATACCCCCATGGAAGGGGCAGGTGCAGGCCTGAGAAAAAGAGGAGAGCGGACATTCAGGGCCTTTCCAAAAGGGAGGCTGGATCAACAGGGACAGCTGCAGAGGTGGGAGGTGGGGGGGAGCAAGGAAAAGAAAAGCATGGAGCTGCTCAGGACTTGGAGAAGGTGGGGCGGCGGGGGGGCTCCTGATAAACACAGAGAGTCAGGAAAGGGAGCTCGCTTGGGCAAGGCGGAAGATGATTCAGTTTGGGGGTGTTGTTTTGGATCACGTTTCACAGGCAGCTGGAATTTAAAGTTGTGGCGCTCAAGGAACAGGTTCCTTTACAGGTAGGGATGTGAGAGTCATTTGCCGAGGGATGGACTAGATAAAGCCTTGGGGAAAGTCGTTTAGCGGCGGGAGGCTAGAACTGGCCAAATAACAGCGAAGGTAGGAATTTGATGTAGTTCATGGAGGCCAAACCTATAGGCACGTGGGTGCCATTCCTGGGAAATCTGCCTCCCTCCTGGTACAGCATTGTGTGGACTCCGGTGAGGTCCTGGGAGGGAAGGCTGCTGTAGAAGTGGCCCAGCTAGAGAATTACTCCAGCCCTCTTCCACCTCCCCCAAATTGTTTATTCATTTTAATCATGCTGTTTCTTAATCCACATCAGCTGGGGTCAGTGTAAGATTCAGCCATGGAAAACAATTTTGAAGTCTCTCTCTCCTTGGGTGTTTGGAATTTAAAATGGATTTTCACAGGAGCTAAGTCATGTGAGCTGGAGAGTGTGGAAACCTACTTCTTTCGGAACCTGAAACCTACCTCCATTGCTTGTGGCAAGATTAATCCGGTGGCGTCCACTCACTTGCCAAAGGCTCTCAAATACAAGGGAAACGAACGCGAAGTAACAACACAGAGACAGCGTCGCTGGGACTTGTGCAGCGCTGGGAGACGTGCCAACTGGGAGACTTAACACCTTCACATGCCTGACCCGGAGGCTCCCGCTATCCCTGCAGGACTGGCTGGCACCGCGTGTTGCCCTCGGTGAGTGAATGAGGGCAGCGGGGCTGCGGCAGAACGGGACCTGGCACATCCTTGGTCAAAGTGCACTTGGGCTTGGAGACACTTTTCTCTGAAGCCCCCGGGGCCCTTTAACCTCTCCTCTGCACCCAGACGTGGCAGCGAGAATGAGAGCGAGCTTCTGGCCCAGCAGCTTTTCAATGAAAAGTTTATTAGAAGGGCACTTACAGGGGAGAGAGAAGGAGAGGGAGGGCACAGTTCTTTAACAATAGGGGTACAATGCTTAAACAGGTGCTCTGCTCTTAAGATAAAAGTTAGAAAAATCTAAAACACTATAAATACATGCTTTTTACAAAGGTATTAAAAAGGTCAGGCTGGCTGAGAAGGGAAGGTAATCAACATCCTCCGCGTTCTTTTTCCCCACCCAAACAGGAGTCCAGCCTAGTTGCAACAGCAGCACTGAGGGTGAATGAGGGATGGCTCCATCCCTCTGTACAGTTCTCACCCCTAGAAAGGGAGAGGGGCTTGGTTCAGAGGCCCCCACGTAAGGGCCTGTATTCGACTCCGAGCTGCCTGTGTCACATGCTGCCATGTGGGGAGCCAGCCTGGGTCGGTCATTCCAGGTGCTGAGCCCAAAAGCCACTGCACCCTCTACCAGCGTTTGGAACTGGCTGTGCCCCCTCTCTTCCCAGCCACTGTCCTTGGGAGGAGAGCCTTTTACAACTTTCTTCAAAAAATTAAATAGTTATCTGTCTTGAATGGTTTTAAGAAATTATTACATAAATATAAAAACACCAGAATGCTCGAGTGTACATTACTTTAGCATAAAAAAAAAATTACAGGATCACTTGAGAGAATTTCTCAATCCAGTTTACACAATACACGAGTTTTTGCATGTGATAGCTGTGTTTCTGAAAGAGTGCCTGTAGAGCAAGTCATTTCCCCACTCTTCCATCAGAGATGCCTCATCTTCATTTTTGATCCATACATTTTTCTAATTTCCCACCCACTTGTGGAGTGGCTGATATTCCTGAAAGACTGTTACTTGAAGGGGTTCTAGAAGGGAACGTCTATGCCACACAAAGAAAAATGGTACAACTTAGCTGTGTTGAGGTTTCCTTCTAGCAAAGATGTAGATTTGGGAAAAACTCCCAACTCTGCCACTTAGTCACACAGTAAGACACAGGGCCCAGAACCAAATTCATGCCCTCTCTTGCTACTGGTAACCCCCTTGGTAAACAGTCCCCTGAGCAGTCTGCAGATTCCTGTCCCTCCCTTCTCCTTTTAAGGACTACAGAGAGTGGCCTAATGTGAGCTCTCGCCCCGCAGAGACCCTCACGGAGCCTCAGAAATGGCAGCTTGGGGCTGAGAATGAAATCAGATATCTGCCGTCTCCCCAAGCTACTCACATACATGCATGACATGCACACGTTACTTAAAGAAAGCCTTTTTCTGCGGTGTGAGTAAAAGCATTTAGCCCTGGAATACGTCCAAACTCTAGGAAGCCAGAGGGAGATGGAGAAAAACAAACTAAGCACAAGATACGTGCTACAGCTCATTCCAATACATTAACAATGATTTAAAAAAATAATCACCATGGTAAATAAAAAAATACAGCACAGACAACATAAGGACAATGGAAAAGTCTGCCAGCAGCCTTGCCCTCATGTCTGTTCTTCCTAAGAGTCCAAGTCCCCGCTCCTGACTCTGGGCTTGTCTCAGAATGTCAGATCTGCAGCCTGCCAGGAAGGTGGCCAGCAGAGAAGACTGGCCAGCACAGGCCTGTAACCCGAACCGCTGGGGCGGCTACCTACTTGTGCTGGAAGGCTCCAAGTACTAAATAAAGTTAGGAGGGGGGAGGGAGTGGGAGGAGAGGAAAGGGAATACAAGTTGGCTCCTGAGGGAGGTGCTGAGGCCAGGATCTAGGGCCCCGCGCTATAGCTACTCTCAGGTTAGCGTCAGCACAAGCCGCAAGGTGAAGGTGGCCTGGCGGGGAGCCCGCGGCAGGGGAACAAGGCACGTTGTGCAGCCTGGACAACGGCACTGAAAAGGGTCTCCAGCAGCTACCGTCACCCCCCAGAACTGCCCTGATTTCCTGCTGCCCCTTTCAGCTGTCCTTTAAGTTTTTCAATGTATAAATGCCTTCAGGCAATAGGATTTTAAAACTATTTTTATGACTTGAAGGACACTACTGATACACGTGCCTCAAAGCCACCTACGCAGCCTCTATGGTGGGAATGAAACCAGATCCTAACTTCTGGGTACAACCAAATTTCTTTTCAATGGTGCTGAAGGTGGGCTTCCCCACTTTTTCCTCACTCATCCTCCTCCAGCAGTCTAGTCTATAAAGAAAAAGGGCCAAGTAAGTAGCTTTTGGAAAAACACAAAATTAAAACTTCATGCCTCCTAGAAGTAGCCTTTAGCTTTGAGCACTGAGGGTTCTAAGACACCATCCAAATGCAGCCAGATGTGACCAACAAGATCACCCAAACTGGGCTGTACCTGAAGCCAGTTCCCAAGTACCTGGGGGACAGCTGTGCGCCGTAGGAAGCCCTCATAGGAGGTCACGTTAGCAGGTGGAGAACGCGGGCCCTCAGAGACTGCTCCCCGTGGCTTTTAGAGGGGGCACCACGATGGCTTCAGCTGAGGCCAAAATGGAATAAGAAGTCATACCATGAGTCTCAGACCTGACCGGGAGCAGGAACACACATCCAGGAGGTTCAGATGATTTCCTGTATCTAAAAGAAGCAGTCCACCATCATTTCATACCAGGCACGAACGTCAGACTTGCAGCATCTGGCCCCCTCAGGTGGAGTGAGGGACGACACACTGTCTCCGGCTCTGTGTCAACAGTCCTGCGCGAAAACCAGTCCAGGTCTGGCAAGGTACTCTTGTCTCTTCCTGTGTCCTCTGTAGGCTTGGCAAGCAGCTCTCCTACCTGGAAACTTCAGGGCTGGAGCTTCAGAGGCCTAGGATCCTGCAAGTGAGGCACCCAGGAAGCCCCCAACATCTCCACATAGCATCAGAAATGTCATCACATTTGAGGTTTATACCTGCCAAAAGTGTACACTTTCTTCCCTTCACCTGCAATTAAGACAGGACTTCCATAGGAAATCCCTTTATTTTTCCTGGTAGAAATCCATGCAAAAATATGGGATAAGTCATTTCATACAAAAACAGCAGCAAAGTATAAAGTACCAATTGCAAGTGGCAATTCCGTCTGCTGTATTCTGCAAAAGGCCAGTAGAAGAGGGCTCTTTTTTTTTTTCCAGTTGAAATAACTTATAGTAGTTTTCTCACTAATTGCCACTGGGAGCAGTACTTACTACACATTATAACTGCTAGAGTTGTCGCTGATGATCCTCTACTGTGAGCTAGATAATCTCATATCCCAGGGGAAAGATGACAGACCTCTTTGCACCAAACCTGCAATTTTCAAAGGTGTAAAAAAAATTTTTAATAGCCCTTTCATTTGCTTTTGTGTTGGCCTGAGAGATCTTTCCCTCCTGGTGAATTTGCTTCTGTTAATTTTAGCTTCCAAAAGTGCTGGCAGGTGTCTTCTCAACAAAACCTGGAAAAGCTTAACTTCGGCGGAGAAGTTGCTGGGTCCCCCTCTGGTTTCCCAATCAACATGCCAACCCAGGGTTTGTTTTTTTTTTTAAATATAAAACAAAGGTTTAAAAGAGCATACGATAAAGTTCATTTAATTAACGCAACTGACTACATCAGCCAATATAGCCGAATGCGTGAGAAAGCGGAGCGAGCTCTTACAGGTGACCGGAGACCCACGCACCGTGGTGGTGCTGCCTCGGCCTGAACACCATCACGGACAACTGCCTCCTGCTTCCCAGGAACACGTCACATAATTCAAATCTCTTTGAGATTAACGTGATGCTACAAACTATACATTTCCTACGTGCTGAGCCTCAACAGATCCTTCCAACTGCTGGAAATGCAGACAACTTGAAGAGTGTTCTTAAAGAAGAGGTGTCACCACCTTTTCCCACCGGTCCCTGTGTGCTCGGTTCTGGACACACTCGCTCACACCAATCAGTATGCTCCCCGGGGGGTGGAGACAGACAAGACCCCTCCCCACCCCAAGTCAATTCAGTCCCCAAGGGTGCAAGGTCTGCCGCTGCTGGGGTTCAGGAATGCTCACTGGAAGAGGAGGGCTGGGCCCGAGGTGCGCTCATACCCCTGCCTGCCGGCTTCTCCCTGCCTCTAGAGCGCCCACGGCGAATTCCGCACTCAGTCCTGACCACAGGGCCGTTTCCTGTTGGGCAGTGACATCTCAGTTTGCTGTCATTAAAAGAAAAGGGGGCTGGGGGAGGGGGCAGGTGGTAAAATACTACCTGTTTGCTCAAGCCACCAGAGCAGAAGCCATTTCTTGCCCTTCACACCAGGGCCAAAGGGCAAATGTGTTCAGCAGACACGGTTGTTCATAAAAATCCATCTCTGGGTTTGCTTTCATGTTCTGTAAAACAGGCTGGTGCCACTTTGGTTGAGGGAGAAAAATTTCTTCTTCTTTGACAACAGTGATTTGAGTTCTGATTTCTCCACCTCCTACATGGCCATTTTCCCCAAGCCCACCCTCCCCGCCCTCCCCCTTCACACCCAATGTCTCTAAGACACACTGGAGCAGCGGATGCTTGGGGAGCCCATCTGGGTGAGGACCTTGTCAAGCCACTGCAAAGGCCCATTCAGGTGCAGCTCGATCCAGCAGGGAGTGCTGGTCACGGTCTGTCTCCTGCAAGACATTGGGAAAGGGGTGGGTTGGGGGATGTTAAGAATGTGCAGAAGCACACACTGACATGTCAGAATGCCTTTTCCTGCTTTGGTGACAGGCTTCTTCCCAGAGCCAGAGATACAGACTGCCTTGCTAGACTCTGTCCTGGAGGAGGTGCCACTAAACTTGCTGAAACTGCCGGGCCAAACTCCAAGCAGGAAGGGCTTTGAGTAAATTAGGTTCTCCTGCACCAGGGAAGGAGGTGGCCCCCTTAAGAGAAACATGTAAGGCAAATTCCAGGGTACCCCAGAGGCCCCCCCGGTTGCCTTGATGGGCTCCTGATGGAGAACCTCAGCCAGAGCAGAGTTCTCTCTGGTCCCCCTGTCCTGAGAGGGCACCTACAGGTCCCCTGCCCTCAGCCCCTACCCACCCCCAGCAGGCCGCGATGACGTGCGTCTGCCTGATTGAGGGGTGTTTCTTACAAAGCGCCGACAGAGTCCACATGCTGTCGGTCCCCAATGTGCTGATACAATTCCCATCTATGGCCTTATTTTGGAAAATCTTACGAGCAGAGTGAGCCATGGAACAATTACTGGAAAAAACCAAGGCACACCACACGTTTCTTTTCCCCAAAGCACTTTGTCTAAATTCGGGCTGGTTGATGACGCAGCTTGCAGGCAAGCTCCCAAAGGCCTCCACTGAGCAAAGGCTATCTGCTGAGGCCGGAGGCGCTGGTGCCAGCTGGAGGTGAGAGGCCTGGGCCCTGCTTTCAGCCACCTCACAGGAAGGGGTGAAACCTTACTCTCCTTGGCCCAGGAGGCAGGAGGAGGGCGAGACTGTTCTGGGAAGGGGCCGCACCACCAGTTCGGTTGCTCTGCGGTGCTGCCGGGTGGCAGTGACGTGGTGGGCTGCACAGGGCTGGGTGTGCTGGCAGCATGTCCTGCACGGTGACACAGTGCCCCCAGGGAAAGGCTTCTGCCAGCAGGGGCCTCTTCCCAAACACTTGAAGCTGGAGGACTGCAGTGCCGCGCCAGGTCAAGAGCTGCTGGCCCGAGGTCACCACCCTCCTTGCTTGGCCTGCGCTTCTCCCGAGTGGAGGGTTAGAAATGGGCTTGCAGACTCCGCCCTGGCGTGCCTGCCTGACCTGGGTGCCTGAGTGTAGCCCTCTGGACTGCAGTCTGAGTGCTAACAGGAACAAATGGACCTCCCTCTGGCTCTTTTCCACTGGGTCCATCTTTAAATATTTCCCTTTCCCCAACTAAAAACAAGATTAATTTTCTAACCTTTCAACTCTTGCTCCCTAAATGATTCAGCCAAGGCCAAAAGGTGAGCTAAAATGTCCCTTGGGCTGGGCCTTTGGGCCTGGGCTAATCTCAGGCCATCATAACTGGGTTGTAAGTTCCCCGACAGCTGACCACTCAGATAGCTCAACTGGTCATTCATCCCAGATTTGAGAGAGACCCCAGAGACCAAGGTGCTGTGTTCCCTGGCACTGTGGGGCAGACACGGAGAACAGCAGCTAGAGTACGGTAAATGAAAAAGGAGGATTTTATGGACCGAAATCCTCTAATGAGAATCTGACTTTCCATAAGTCATGCTCATCTGGATTTCATTATAAATGGTGGCCCAGAGCCAATACTGAAATGGGTTTGGCCTGGGTGCAGAATGACTGCAAAACAAAATGGATTCCAAACATCTGGAAAAATGGAGAGAAGGGGAGAGTAACTTGCAAGGCGCTGGCTCCAGCTGACGTGTGGGCACCTCTGTGTCTGCCGCAGAGTCGGGGCTGGGCACACAGACCTGCCTCTAGGGGAAACTCCTGTCCAGGTGTGGAAGGAAAGAGCTTCTCTAAGCCCACAGGAGAGTGGCCCGAGAGATTCGACAGAGCAAACCAGGGACACCCCTGACCAGTGCCATGTTTAAACCAGTATGTGAAATTCTGAAAAAATCATTTCTGAGCAAGTAAATTTTGTTCCTTTGACTACCCAAATCTCCTCCTCTCCCTTCCCTGATTCTCAGTTTTAATATCCTAGATCCTCAGGGTCCCCAGGTCAGAGGTGGAGCCACAGAGGAGAGAAGGAACAGTGAGATGAAGACTTAACTCCCCAGAGAGGGTCGTCCTAAAACCATCTGTCCAAAACGAACGAGGAAGATGCCAAGAGGACACAGTCCTAGGCTCAGCTTTTCCACAAATGATGCAACTCCAGGCAAGTCGCTTTCCCTCCCTGGGCCTTCGTTCCCTCATCCATACAACGGGGACAATGCCGGCGTCCCCACCCAGGGTTGTGGTGAGGATGGAATGCTCCCAGGTCCTGAGAAACTGAAGCACTGGGCGAGCACTGCTCAGCTCTTGTCTAATGGGACTTGGCCCCGCTCGTATCCCTGGTCCCTCTGCTCTATGGGGAAAGGGCCAGCCTAGCTCATCTCTGGGGAGCCCTTGCTCTGTGTTCTGAGCCACCTGCAGTCCCCGCATCCCGGGGACAGGCACCCCAACCCTGACCTGTACTCGGCTCCCCAGCCCTTGACGAAGCTCATGCGGATGGTGCACATCCGGGTCAGCTGGTACACGGCCTCGAAGCCCTGGTTGACAGACTGAGCCAGGAGGGCGGCAAACTCCTGGTTGTTGAAGATCTTCAGGTTGCATCCTGCCAACAGAACAAAAACAGTGCTCGTGGGGACGAAGAGTGCACTTGTCCGGAGCTCCTCTCCTGGCTAAAGCCCCCCCCCCCCCACCGCCGGGTCACCAGGACCGGTGTTCCCATATTAGCTACAGATTCCACGCTCCACACCACACTGGGGGTGGGCCCATGTGGTCCCTGCCCCTGAAGCCATCACCGCCTTGATGGGGAGATGCAGCTGACACAGGTGAGGGGGGAGAGTTAAACAGTGGCCCATAAGCTCCAGTTCCCAGAGCTGTGGGAAGGCTGAGGAAGACAGTAAAGTGAGCCCAGGAACAAGGGAAACGGTTGGGAGAGGTGGGCCCTGCCCTGGGCGAAGGGGCCAAGGCAGGACTCCAGGGAACAGAGGCAGGGTCACGAGCCTGAAGGCCCACGTGGTGTGCAGGTATGGCCGACCTCCTGGGGAACAGGAGTCCTTGCCCTTTGATGGAGGGAGCATCAGAGAGACGGGCCAGCTGAGAGGCTACCCGGCCTGCCGTGCCAACAGGAGCTCGGCAGAGGGTCCTGGGCACCTTCCACCTGGGCTCCTCCAACAAATCCACCTCTGCCCGGGCCAGGAGGGAGCGAGAGATCTGGGCCACACCTTGGCCTCTGGGCACGAGGCTGGGGTGGGGTGACATTCTCGGCAAAGTGAAGGTGTGTACCTACTCCAGGCATAAAACCAGAGACAGGCACACATAAAGTTTACAGTAAATCTCTTGTTCGAAGTCCTACCGCCTGAGTGCCAGGAATGTGTCAATCAGAAAAATAAAAGACAAAAAAAAGCACATGCCGAAAATGCCCAAAAGGTGAGCTGAGATGACACTAACGGGCCACCACTGTGCCCCTTGGCTTGCTGTGTGACTCTGGGCTGGTCACTTTCTCTTCTAAGCCCGTGTCTCCCTTGTGAAAGGAGAGGCTGGCCTCAGAGGCCTCCCCAGCTCTGACATTCCATGAGATAACATCCAGCACCGCAGCCAGCTGCCCAAACCAGAGAGAGGGAGAGGGCGGGGCCGGGGCATGGGCAGAAAGCCAAGTGCGCATCTGGACTTCCTCTTCTCATTTTCTCTGAGGGGAAGAGGGGTGAAGCAGGGCCCAAGGTGGGTTCCGGTCCCCCGCCCAGCAAGCAGCAGAGGAGCACACAGCCCTAGGCTCATCCTGGCTCGGCCACTTACTAGCTGTGTGTCCTTTGCAGGTAGCCTGACCTCTCTGAACTTGTCTCCTCAGCATGCCTCCTCGCCCGAAGAGCTAGAATAACTGGTGAGGACTAAGTGAGCCCCAAGACAGCCGTGTGCTCTGTAAACGCAACCACACGACGTTCCAGAAATGGAGAGCACCACGAGCATCTGAAACGCTTTGCATTCTTAAGTGGATCCAGCCCATGACCCACCGCTCCACCATCACCTGCTACTTAGTGAGCAGGAAGACATGCCACACACATGCCGCAGGCAATGGACTGAGCCACACACTCTACCCACCGGGCATAGTCCACACTCTGCGGCTGCGTGCCCTGGGAGAAGTGGGCTTCGGCGGGGGCTTCCTGCCTCAGCTTTCTAAATAAAGAGGCCTTGGATGAGATCAGCCACCTGCCTGGTCATCTACCCAGGCCTGGCCCTGTCCAAGCCACCCTCTGGGGTGAGCCTGCCACCCCTTGGAGTACAGGTGGGATTCGTAGCCCTACTCAGAAAACCCTCAACAGTCCCCCTGAATAAAAGCAAAACTTTCTCATGTCCTTCCATGGCCTGGTCCCATCATGTTTTCTAAACATGTCTCCCGACTGTCGTTTAAACGGCCTCCACTGCAGGCAGAGTGCAGCCTACGTGTGCCCTGCCCTCCATCACCTCTGGGCCTTTGCCCATATCGTTCCCTCTGCCTGGAATGCCCTCACGGTCCCCACCCCACCATCACCCTATGCCTAATGCTTACCTACCGCTCCAAGACCAAATGCCTTCTCCTCCATGAAGCCTTTCCTGATCCATCCTAACAGTTAAATGTGTTTTTCCCCTTGGATCCAAGAGCACGTTACCTGTGCTGCTTGCATGGTGCGTAGCACCCTCCCTTGTATTAAACGCATTTGTGTCTTTGCCTTGTACACTCAGCTGATGGGTAAGGTCTGTGGGGACAGCAGGAGGGCTTCCTGCACCCCTCCATCCCCCTACAGCATCTGGCATGGCTTTAGGAAGGAAGGGAGGGAGGAAGAAAAGGAAGGAAGGAAGGAAGCAGGCATACTATCTTAGCATCTATGCACACAGGCAATAAACAGGTACCCACAGATCAAAGGCGGATCTGTCAGATGCTGCGTCTGCTCCCCGAAGGTTCGGGGAGGTCACAATAAGACAGCAAGGCAGAGAGAAAACCCAAGAGAAGCATCTCCAGATTGTCAATGCAAACACCAATGAGGAGAAAAGGTAAGAGAGAAGAAACCTTTCCAGCATCCCAGGCATGTGCCGCAGAGGAGAGGACCTCAGGGAAAGGGTGGGTATGTCGGTGGTGTTACCTGGTGGGATCTTGCAGACGGTGGCTGGGTGCCAGCCGTAGCGCTGGTTACAGTTGGGAGACTGGACAAAGATGGCACTGTCGCTGAGGCACTCTGCGAAGACCTCGCCTCCAATGTAGTACAGCCGCACGCCTCGCCCTAGAGAGATTCGGGTCAGAGTGGTCCTGGCACCAGCTGAGGCTACCAAAGGAGGCAGAACTGCAGCCGATGTTCCAAGTGACTGGTTCCCTGCCAGGGTCACCAGGCAAACAGGGCCCAGAGCCCAAGTCTAAACACACAGGGAAGTGGTGGGTGATGCTAGGTTGCCAAAGCTGGGGAGGCAGACGACAAGAGGAAAGAGCATGGGTAAGTCTTAACAGCAGCCTCTGCCAATGACCCGCCATGGGCCTCGGCCAAGTTACTCAGCCGCTGAGCCTCAGTTTCTTCATCTGTAAGATGGGGGCAACAATAATACCTACCTCATGGAGCTGCTGTAAGACACACAGCAAGTGCCTGGTGAGCAGTAGTTGCTGCTGCTACTACTACTAGGTCCCTTCCCCCTCCAAGATTCAGAAACTCATTTAGTCAGCCTGCAGAGCTCCTCCTGAGGCAGCAGATACCCCAGGAGCCCTTCACTGCAAGGATGGCTTAATTAGTGCCGCTCCCTGTACCTTTCTCCCCTCGATGCATTTTTCTAAAACATTCCATAGCTTTATATCATTTACTTTTCCTTCATCTCTTAAATCCACTCCAGATGGACAGAAATTATTTTTAAATTGGCTCTGCAATTCAAGCAGTTACATAAACCCTCTGACAACGAGTCTCTGCTCAGCCAGGGGATGTTCTCTTCTTCTGCCTGGAAGGTCTTTGTTCCCACTCCTGGGGGCCGAGGCCCAGAGGGCCGGGGAATGGAGCCAGCTTTCACAGGCGCAACGTGGAGTGGGATGGAAACCAGGTGACCGGCTGCAGGCCTGCCTCCTCGTCCCACCACTGTCCCCGGCCCCGCCACTCCCCAGTTCTTCCTGGCTCAGTGCTACAGGACTTGGCGGCTCACAGACACCAGGGTGCTGACAGATTCAGGGGCCACTAGGAGGCGCCCTGGAGTTATGTCAGTCAAGAGCGGGAGGTGGAGGTGGGAAGACCCAGACCCAAAGAACAAAAATGTTTGGGTAATTTTTGAAATGTTATATTTAAATATAGAAAAGTATAAAGTGAGTAAGTAAACACCCGTGTATACCACCGAGGATCTTTTTAAAAGAAAACAAGTAGGAGGCTGTCTGGGAAGGACGCAGGCTCAGGGGCAGCAGGGGGCTCTTTGTCACTGTGTTACACACTTGCTGTGTGGCCTCTGCAGGGCTCTGCCCCTCCCTGGGCATCAGGTTATTATTCCCTGGAAAATGAGCACACTGGCGCAGGCCCATGGCTTCCAAACTGTTCTTGACTGTAAAACCCTCTCTCCAAATGAAATCTTCTGTGAAGGCACAAGATATAATACAAACAAGAGCAGAGGTGCTCTGGTTCACATGGGCCCAGACCCCTGCTGCCCTGCCCAGCTCCTGAGTTTACTCTGGAACCCCTCGGCCACCCTGCGTGCACTGAACAATGTCTGAGGATACCCACCATCTCTACACCATCTCTATGGCCCTTCTAGGACTCTGGATCGCAAAGCTGTGAACATCTTCAGCATGATAATTTTATGAGCAAACCAAGTGACACACAGCATGGCTTCACCCTCCCTAAACTAAGTGATCTTTCACCACGTGCTGGGTGTCAGGAGAGAGTGTTAGCAGCAGTGGTGTCCCGGCAGCGGGCAATGCTGGTCTCTCCACCTCTTCTAAGTTCCTAGAACCATCATATATGAAGTGAACAAACAGAATATCATTCCTCCAAAATAGACTATATACTTGTCCACCTATCAGTACTTCAAGGGTATTTTTATTAAGAGAATTGCACAGTTGCCTTTCTCAAGAAAGTCAAGTGTCTTCCTCTGTGGCTTTCAAATTTTCAGAAATGGTCTCTGAGTGGGAACGATCAAGCAACTGGAACTCTACCTGTCTGGCCCCTAAACAAGGCAAGACAGAGCTTGGGGGACGGGCATGGGGGAGGCGCACAGTGGTGGCTGGTGGGTTCTGGCAGGGGCTGTGCTGGGCTGGGGCACGGGGTGGTGTCATGGGGGGAACGCGGCCGCCCCTTACCGATATGCCTCCGCGTCAGCTCCACGGCCGCGTTCCTGTTGACATTGGAGAGCAACCCCAGGCAGAAGCGCTCTGAGTTGGAGGGATCGGTGAAGCCATCCACTGTCATGGACGGCTGCGAGGCGTGGAATGTCTCCCCGACACGCTGGTTGAGCTCGTAGTAGGAGATGGAACACCAGAAGGCCGGCTCACAGTAGGTGACGGGCTGCAGGTCTGGGGAGACAGGCCGGGCCGCTGGGTCAGGGGGCTCCCCGGCCCCTGTGCTCCTGGATGGGGTCCGCTAGATGCTCTGGAAGCCTGTTTCCCCACCTCTCAGGGCATTATAATCCCCCCCACCCTTTTACTGTGTGAAACTCGCAAGATCCAGTGGGACAAAATCCTCAGGTGTTGGGAGAAGCATTCCACTGGCCTTGGCACTTTTTATTAGTTTGAGCTCACAAAGGCCCTGCCCTGCCTGGCCTGGCCTTGGGTTGAAGCAGTATTCAAGGAGGTGCTGGGTCAAACCCAAAAGGCCCTGAGACCAACAAGCACCTGCCTAAACGCACCGGACAGGCCAGGAGTGCCCACTGCGGTCTGGCCACGCCATCTACCTCTCTCCCAAGGTCCCCAAAGTAACCCATGCTGATCTCTGCCCCCCAGAAGGGCGTGCAGCTTCTGGCTCTGCCTGGTCGTGGGCAAACTCCTAGCCTGTCGGGCGGCAGCATCCAAGCCTGTGAAATGACAAGGCTGGTGCGGCCCAGGGGGTCGCGTCTACAACCGCACAGGCACCAGGCACTAGGCACCGTCTACAGAGTGAACTGGGTCCCTGCCTCTTATTACGGAAACTGTCTTCCAAATGTATCCAGATGCCATCTGTCGGGGTGACTAAGACACAAACTCACCTAAAAGAAGCTCTGAATTTATCCTAGTTGTCAGTCTGTGTCTCGGTCAAGGGCTCCTCAGAGCAAACTGCCATCCTGTGAGGGGGCGGTTCTCAGAAGAGGTGGGAACCCCTGAAATAGAGGTTTCCCCTCACGTGCCTCCACATCACCTTTCCCGTGATTCCCTACGCCTCCTGTCACCTCCAGCTGTCCCAGGCTCCACACCTGCCCTCCTCCTGCCTGTCTGTGTGTCATCTCCCACCTTAGGGTCCATCCTCTTGGCCCTGGGCCGGGCCCTCGTCATTCCTCACTTGCAGCAGTGCCACGCCTCTGACAGGACTCCCCAGCACTCCAGCCAGCCCTTCCAGCTGCTTCTCTGCTCTGCACTGCTCCCTGGGCCACATCCTGCTCTCTGCCAACTTGAATCCCACCATCTGCTGGCGAATCAGGGATTCTGCTGCTCTCATTCCTCCGTCTCAGACCTCCAGCCTGAGTCACTTGCTCTGGCTCTTACATATACGTGGAGCCGCCTGGTCACTCAGGGCGTGTCTTTGTGGGAGCCAGTGAGAGTGATGGGAAGGGCTCGCCCTGCCAGGTCTCAGCCCTGGCCCGAGACCCCTGCTCACCGCCCGCCGGGCAACCTCCCAGAGCGAGAACCCACGAGAACCTCTGCTCAGCTCACCAGACCTCTCAAAGTGCGTAAAGCCCAGGAGAGAAAATATCAGAAGCTGTTCCAGGAGGGGCCTGGGGGCCCCCTGCAGGGCAAAGTGGCCCTGATCTCCTTCTGGGGTCTACGCCCATGATCCCGTCTAAGGGTAAGAAGAAGGTCAGCACACACGGGAGGAGCTGCAGCCCGGTGACATCCCTGCACTCAACACACCCAGGAAGAGTCAGCTAGAGGGTCAGGACACCTAGATCAGGTTTCTCAACCTCGGCACTATTGAGATTTGGGGCCAGATAATTCTGTCTTTGCGGGGAGAGGGTTCTGTGCACTCTAGGATGTGCACAGCATCCCTGGCCTCTACCCACTAGATGCCGGTGGCACACATCCATCTCGCCCTCCCAGCTGTGACAGTAAGAAATGCCTCCAGACATGGCGAGAAGTCTTCCACGGGGCAAAATAGGCCCCGGTTGAAAACCACTGCCCTACATGTTTGACCAGGTCATCGAGCAGAAGCTTCAAGGCCAGACGGACCATCGTCCCCCCTCCGCTCACACACAGACCAGCTGCCGAGCAAACCAGTTAAACTCTGAGTTTCAGTGTCCGCATCTCCCCCGGGTCACCAGAGTGGAGAATCTCCTTTATCACCAGGCGCTGTCTGTGGATGGACTGAGATAATTCCAGTGGAGAGCGGGGCACACGTCAAGCACTCAGTAAATGGTGTTAACAGAAATTATAATCATTTTGGTTATATGAACTTGAAAAGATCCTGTTCTTGTCCTGACCTCCATCCTAAAGGGGCAAAGTGTCCTTGCCCCTCCTTCTCTTGCCAGGGTCCACACTACTTAATGGTGAAAGTGGTGTGATGGGGCAGGAGCGACCATGGCCTGCGGCCAGTGCCCCTGAGGCTGGCTTGAGCCACGTCAGCCACATCCGGCTCTGGCTTTGCTCGATGCTTGACATTCCAGTGAGATAAGCTATATTCTAAACAATGTGGTCACTAAAATGTGAGCTATGTTGCTTTGGAAACCTTAAAAAAAAAAAAACAACCACCACCTAAGAAATCCAAGTGCACTCCAAGCCTGCAAAGTGGTCTGGCAACGTGTCAGGGCCGAAAGGTACTGGGGAATTCCCAGAGGCAAGCTCTGCTGACCCTGCTGTGCAACCTTAGGGACGTGACGTCCCTCTCTGGCCTCAGTGGCCCAGTCTGAACAGTGACTGCAGTGTACTGGAAGCCACTGAAAGCAGACCATGTAGGTCACGGCGCTTCTGGCATGGGTCCCCCCGAGGAGGCAGCTACGGCTGATCCGGGCTGGCCTTGGCTTCTCTAGCCAAGTAAAGAACAGAGCAGTCTTCATCTCCAAGTTATAAAGCCTTTTCCAGCACCCCCTGGGCTGAGTCCAGGCAGAAGTGAGCGAGCTAGGCTCCCAGGAACACTGACCCAGCCCACCCGTCAAAAGAAGAGAAGCCAGCAGGCCACCCGCTGGGTAACATGGGGCCAGAACCATGTTCTGGGGATGTGTGGGCTTCAAGGTGTCTCAGAATCAGAGAGAGGCTTGGGGTCCTAGCCCAAGAGGCCCTCCCAAGCAGATCTGAGCCCTTATCTAAACATCCCTGCAACTCACAGACACTCACTGAACAGTGTTGTGGAAAACACAGGATGCAGGAGCCTGACACATAATTAAGAAGATGCTAGTTGGGGGAACAGAGCAGTCAGGCCAAGGCAAAGTCTGAAGGCTGCCATTTCAGGGAGTGCTGTTTGGACGAGCTGACCTACATTCAGAAGCAGCACCGCAGTCATGCACTTACTGTTGTCTGCAAACAACTGACAGTCAGCCCTGCCTTTCACCTCTCTCCCTCCCATCATCCCTCAGTGCTTCCTCAAGGCATTTCTGTACGAGGAGCTGCAGACCCAAGTATGATCACCACCTCTGGGTTATGCCTTGAATGGCACTTTATTTTAAACTGCATGTATGCCCTCATTTCTTTCCTACCAAAGGACTTATCCACACCATGGTTCCGAACAAGACAAAGTCAGGACCCTGGAAAAGAGAAGATTATAAACAGGCTAACCATGAAGTTATAGCTACTGAAAGAGCACTCAGCTTGGCTCTAAGCTTCCTAGCAGACAAGGCAAAAAGGGGAAATATGCTACATGGCTCTGGTTGGTGGACAGACAATTCTTACTAGTTCTGCAGGGGAAACAAAACTTGTCCTGGGCACTAAATCTTAAATGACATCTTCAGGTGGCTACTCCTCCCCCATATCAATCGATCCAGCCAGCCAACCCACCCTAGTTCCCAGAGTTTCCCAACAAACGTAGAAGCAATTTTATGTAAGGTTGCTTCTAAAAACCCTGAACATATGCCACTCACAGGCTCCTCTGGGAGGACAACTCCACAGGGTAAGGTGACCTGCCCCAATGGAAAGTGGTTTCGCTTCTCTAGGCCAAGGACTCAGCACACCTGGAGTGGCAGCTGATGGCGTGTGCCCAAGGCCTTCCCTTCAAACACTTCTGCTCTCGGCCAGACTGCTGAGTCTGTGCCAGTCTCTCTTCCCGCAGCAGAGGTGTTGCAGACGCAGGAGCCTCCCGCTGCAGCCGTTCTCGGCCCCCTGTCCCCACCGGTGCGGTGTCGGCCAGACCACTCGAGGAGCACGGGGCACTTAATTCTCGACTGGCCCCCTGCCAGCCTAACGCATTGGCTGGCTTCAGCTCTGAGCCCGATTCCAAGCTGGCATTGACTTTCTGTTTTGTTTAAGGAAAAGAAAACAGAATAAAACCCAGAAGGCAAAGGGATGCCTATTAAAAACATGTGCGAGAGATCCAAATCCGGTAAACGAGACGGGGGGAGGTCGGAGCGGGGAAATTAACTTTCTACTATACATTGAAAGCAGGGACTGGGCAAGGGCCGGGAGCAGCGACGCTGTAAAGCTAAAGGTCAGAACACAAACGGCTGCCTTAGTCCGTGCCCTGCTCACCTGCGGAAGGCGGCTCTGCCTCCGGCCAGGAGACTTCCACGCCCCACCCCCCGTGTGCATTTCCCCTGCCTGGACTGCTCGTCCCCCTCATCTGCCAGGACGCAACCTTCAAGGCCCAGCGTGGGTGGCTGTGAAAACATTCTCTACCCCTGTGCCTGAGCCACCTGTGTACCTGAGGGTTAGGTCCCTGCAGGCCCAGGCCAGCTGTGTCCCAGCAGCCGGGCACCGATTCCAACTTGTCTCACCAAGGATTAGGCAACAAACCCAGTTTTACACAGAAAAGACCTCATGCTCTTTCAACCTAGGACCAGTTTACTGAAACCAAGAACAGTGGAAACGTCTAAGAGCTGGACGGACCCTCGGGAGCGTGACGGTCCAGCCGGCAGCCGACTTCCTGCCGTGAAGATGCCTGCCTGTGGTGTCCCAAGCTTATGGAAGATTAAAGCCCAACGAGGCCTCGGAAAAGAACTTGTGCAGCAGCCCAAGACACCTGCGATCGGGTTGGGCCTGTTAACGTGGGCCCCTGCCCTCTCTCTGGGCCCAGGGGTCTTCCTGCTACTCTGCCACCAGGGCCCCCTTCTCCTGGCAGGAGAGGAAGGCAGCCTCAGCCCAAGGTCCTCCGGGAAACCATCACCTCCTTAAACTCCAGCTCAGCCGCTGCCCCAGGACATTCCCTGGTACCTCGTTTCCCCCAGTCAAGGCCCCTCCCGAGATGTCTCACTTTAAAGCAGAGAACAACTTTACTCACCGGCAGGATCCAGCTCGTTATCTTTCTTCTCTCTCTCCGCCTCCCTCCTCCTTCCCCTCCATTTGCTCCAATCCTTGACCTAAATCCTTAGGAAATTCCAGGTGACTCATCCGGCATGATGTGTAATAACAGGCGCATCACCTGCTCACATCCCTTCCCTGCAAAACAAAGCCCTGGGACCTCCCCAGAGCCTGCCCCTGGCCAGAAGCTGAGCTGCCTTTCAGTCACTCATGGGGCTCCTCCACGAGGCACCCCAAGTGGCTTTACTGTGGCAGGAGATGCAATCTTTTGCCTGGAGGAGGGAGGAAATGAAGAAGCAGCCAGATGTCCTATGCTTGCTTTCTTTTTGTATAATAACTCCTTTACTAGAAATAATAGGTGTCCTGAGATGCCCCGTCTCTCTCTGGGGAGAACTCTCCGCATGCCTGTCAGCATCCTACTGTTTGGGACATGCCAGCCACAAAGGAGAAACGCAGGGGCAGCTGCTGCGTGCTGCCCACCCCACCACCCTTTTATCCCCAGAGGATGCCCTTGAACTCACGAGGAGTTCTCTTCTCACTTTACATCTCTGCAGAACCCGCCCACTGTGTCCTTCAGCACCTCCTCCCCTCCCTGAGGCCCCATCCTCCACCATCTGACCCTCAGCCTCTTCCCGAGGGGGTCCCGTGAGTCTGTCTTCAGCCCTCTTTCCTTCTTGAGCTGGGTCTCCCTCTCCACTGAATCCATCCACTCCCAGGACTTCAGCCGAACCTTCATCAGTGTTTCCAAAGTGAGATCTACGGGAGGGTCAATGGGATCGTAAGAGAAAAGTGTTCCAACAGCGGTCGGACCCGTGGGAGAAACGCTGGACCAAACAGGCCTCCTTTCTGCAGGACTCTCAGAGGCTTTACATTGCGGGTGCCCTGGGGGCCCCAGGAGGGGGCACAGTATAGGCTTTCCAAACTCATTTGATGACAAAATCATGTCTCTGACTCCACTCTGGGCAAGGCTGTCAAACACGCTAATGGCTTCCAAAGCTGCACCTCCAGCCGCAGCCTCTCTCCTGACTGTCCTGCTGCTTCCTGGATACAGGCAAGCACCGGCATCTCCCTGTCGCCCTTCGCCCCAAACCCTGTCCCATCTCCTGGGGCTCTGCCTCAGTTAAACTGAAGCATCATCGTTTTCCCAGTTAAAGCTGATCAATAAATGCCACTGATTCATGACACTCTTAAACGCCCTCTCCTCTCCCGCTGCCATTTCTCTAAAGCATTCATCTCAGCCTCCTTCAGTGCTACAGCTTCCTAAGTGGGTATTTTTTGGGGGAGTGGGGTAGCCCCAGTAATTTCCCCTAGATTTTAAATTCCACACAGTGGCCAGATTAATCATTATGAAGCTGCCGTCAGATAACCACCACCCCCCAACTCAGAACCCACCATCTCGCCTTATCCTATAGGCAAGACAGGGCTACATAGGGTGGCCCTCAGGGCTCTCTTCTCAGCCCGCCAACCCCCTCAGCCTCATCTTCTCCACGGTGCCTCCCAACAAGCCAACCAACCACACCGCCAGCTGTCCTCCGAGCTCACCCCACCCTTTCACGCCATTGCTTCCATCGGCAGTGTCCTTCCCTCCTTCTCTGCCTCACCGTGTCCCACCTGTCCTTCAAGGTCCAGCTCATACAGGTCATCACAACTCCAAGGTCCCCCCACCCTACTCGGCACTGTCCTCCTGGGCACGTACAGTTCCTCCCTCCTCTGTGCTGCTCCCTTGGCACCGGGCACAGTGCATCACCGGTGGACAGACACCTCCAGCCACTCCACCAGACTGTGAACGCCTAAAGGTCCTCCCCGGCTCTGGACCGCCAGCATCAGTACCTACTAGGAACTCAGCGAATGGTGACTGAATGAGTTAATACATAGGAGACACTGGCCACCCTGGATGATGTCCCCACTGGAATGCCACCGTTTGCTCCTTTGAACCCTCAGGTACTTCATCTGCACCTACCTCTTGTTTTAATTAATTAATTACTTACTTAATTAATTTATTTATTATAGTTGCAGCACACGGGCTCTTCGTTGCAGCTTCTCTCTAGTTGTAGCGCATGAGCTCAGTAGTTGCGGCGCGAGGGATTAGTTGCCCCACAGCATGTGGGATCTTAGTTCCCCGACCAGGGATCGAACCCACATCCCCTGCACTGGAAGGCAGACTTAACCACTGGACCACCAGGGAAGTCTCCCCTCTTGTTTTATATAAAAAGTATTTATCATCCTGCCTTATTTATCCCAACAAGGCCAAAAGCACCTTCATGTCAGGGTCTGTGACACCTTTTTGAATTCCCCCCCTTGGACTGGCATACAGTGACCAAGCAGGAAGTGCCCAGAGAATGAATGAGTGAAGAAGAGACAGGCAAGCAGGCAGGGCTCCCAGCCAGGGACAACATGGGACACCAGGGCCCTCATATCTGACATTTGTTCCCAACTGTAAGTCAGTAGGTGTCTCCTTGAGCCTAGTTCTTCTGAGTGAAAAAGGGGAGAGCTAGTCTAAGTGACTGAGCAAGGCAGGGTCCTGCTGCACATGGGGGCACAAGTTCTGGATCCCCAAGGCCTGAGTTCAAAGCCAGCTTCTCCATTTTCTAGCTGTGTGAAGGGGACAAGTTCATTAGCCAGTCCGTTCCTTGGTTTCCTATTCCATCAAATGAAAAATCACAGCACCACCACCTTAGATAGTTGTTACAAAGATTCAGTTAACATGCATGAGCCACTCTGAACAACACTCAGTAAATAGCAAGTTCTCGAGAAATGTTTGCCATCTTCATCACCATCCTTTCATCCCCTTGCAGCTACGATGCCAGAGGCTGTGAGATGGTAGGGGCCCTACCAATAGTATTGAATGGGTGAAGGCAGGGGTTCGAGGGCTTGGCAAGCAGAGAGGAAGCCGGGCCTGTCGGCGCCCGTGTCTCGCCGTGAGTCCTACCGTGGCTTGTTGGCTGATTTGTCCCCCACATTCACATCTTCCCAGCCGAGGGGCACCCCCTCTCTGCCCACCAGGCTTGGAGGCTGTCCCTTCCTTTGGAAGAAATGGCCTAAGAATTCCTGACCCTCAGACGAAAGGCTGAGGAACAGGGCAGCAGGCAGGGAGAACTGTGCCAGCAGGGCACTCTGCCTTGGGGCCAAGTTCAAGAACATGCTGTCATCCTGGTCCACACAATCTCGAGGGGAATTCACAGTGAGTACCCACCCAGGACAACTTGCGGTCTGAACCACCAAGTCAGGCAGTGGGGTTGCCAAGGCAAGCACCAGTTCTGATGTCTGTCGACTTCAGGGTGCCCACGGCCATGGTGGGGTAAGAGGGCTCAGCCTCCAAAGCTGAAAGCCCAGAGTCAAGTTCACAGTCATGGCCTTTAAGTTCTCAAGGGTTAACATAGCTTCCAGCCTTCAGAGTTTGTGTTTAATAACTCCATCAGTCCTTTCACGTTGGGAATGTGACCTTCCCGCTGTAAAGCCCAACACTCACAGTGGTATTATTTTACAAGATGATAAAACAGATCCCCCAAAGTTACATTTCACACTGCCCACTTGTCAGCCTGTATCAAAAGGTTTTCAAGCAGCTCCCCAAGTTCCAAATGATGACTTTCTTCATCTGATGCTATCAGTCAAGGACTGGGAACAACTGGGAACAAAAGCCAGGCCAATCCACTCTGATTCACCAAGCTTGGATATTAACTCCTTCTTTTCCTGAGCCACAAATCAAACCCCAGCAATACAGACTGGAACAAAATCAAACTCACATTTTTCTAAAGCTACCAGACCAACACAGAAAAAAAATTCCCCTCAATAAAAACTGAACAAATATTTAATTTGTTTTGAGCCCTCCGGCAGGCCCCACGCTGAAGCCAAAGGATGCTCCTGGATTAGAAAAGTGAATCTCAGAAAAATGACCCAGAAATCAAACATCTAAGGGAAGGTTGTGGAAATGATGGCCCAGCTGCTCCAAAACATCATGAGATAATGCAAGATGATCAACGAGTCATCCAAGTATGGAAATGTGTTTACAAAATAACAATGAGAAGACAGAAGGAAAAGACGGATATGAACTATCATCTCAAAGGCAAAGCACAAATATATGTGCCTGTCCACAAACATCAGAGGGACCAAGATGAAACAAAAATATTTGTGTTAGGGCAGGGGGATTATGGGTAACTTGGCTTTTCCCCACCCCCCCAAATTCCTTATATGGTACTGTTTTAAATAAAAATGACATCATTGTCAGATGAGGTGCTCAGATAAAATCCAAGTAAGTGTATCTGAAACAAGTCCCCGAAAGCCGGGGGCTGCAGTTTGCACCGCTGCCCGTGGCTTTGCATCAAACCACACACGGACGCTCACTGACCAGAGACCTTCGTGTCTCTTAAGCACAAGGTTTGGGGGTTTTTCATTCACTCGTGTCTAACCGCCTCCCTGGGGAAATACGAACCCGGCACACGGCTGCCTTTCCTGCCACCACTGTTCTCAGGTTTCCCGTTCTGTGGTGACCCCAGAAACAGTGTAACCAGAAACCTGATGGGCTGCACTGGGCAGATGGTGGGGGTTGGAGCAGGGAAGCCTCAACTTCAGGGCCCCCTCCACACACGGGCCACCAGGCAGGGCTACAGCTAGAGGGGGATTGAGTCATCCAGACAAAGAGCTACTTACCCAAGTTATTGTGTGCTGGGGACATCGGATTCGGGGATAGGTTTGGAGAACCTAGGAGGTGAGACACAGCTGTGAGACTTCGGAAAAGACTGTTGGCCTGGGGAGCCAGATGACAGAACATCTGCATCAAGGTGGGGCAGGAAGAAAACCTTGGACTGAGACTCCACAGCCCAGGAGAAGACCAAACTCACATCCTTGCCTGTGCTTTCCCTTCCCCAGGCCCCAGCTTCCTCATCTGTGGAACCAATGGATGAGCGGATGACCTTGGAGTCTCTTCCACAACTTGATGGTCTGATGCTTCTAACCAAGCCCCCGGGCACAGGGCTGCTGCATACCCAGCCTGGGTGCACAGACCTCACACTGACCCTCCCTGTTAACTGAGCCCCCAGAGGGACAGAAGGAGCAGGGAAGACCCTCTCCACAGCTGCTCTAGGCCCCAGGCAGCGAAGGGAAGGCTTGCAGCTGCCCAGACCTCACCAGTCCTGTTCTCACGGCTCAGGACCTGCAAATACCAACACGGCCTTTTCCCCAGGTTTCAGGAAACTCACTGAGCTGCCTCGGACACCCCACAACTCAGCAACCAGACTGACATTTTACGTAAGACATGATGCTACATGTGGGAAAAAGTCCTAACTACCCAATTCTTCCTACTCTAATATCGTTACTGTTTTTTCCCCCGAAAAAAGAAAAAAAACCCACACGGAGTCAGCCTTCCGAAAACCAAGTGACTGCTTTTCCAGAAAGCAACACTGGGCTGGTCCCTCCTTTGTCCCTGCACCCATGGGGCTCCAGCTCTGGCGAGTTGTTTATTGACTGACAGCCCTGTGATTTCAGCCCGGCTCCACCCCCTGAAGTCTGCAGTCCTCACAGCTGGGCCTTAAGCTTACGCTGCCTTGAGCTGTTAACGGGGGTCTGCCCCTGCTCCTTAACTCAGCTGTAACCTCCTTGAGGACCAGGGAGGAACCATGGGTTTCTTTTTCACCCCTAGCACCCAATCTTCGGGGGGATGTGGAAGAGTCACAGAAAGAGCAGAGCTTCCGAATCTGCCACGGGGTCTGGACATGGCACCACTTATCAGCCATGGGACTTTGGCAAAGTGGTTCGACCTCTTTGAGCCTTGATTTTTTTTCCCCTCAGGTATAAGATGGGGAGAATACCACCTATCGTGTGATTTGTGGAAATGAAGTGAGATCGTGCCTATGAAAATGCCTATACCATAGCTGGTACATAGTATGTGCTCAGTTAAGTGTTGGTCTCCTGATTTGTGCTGGCCCGAATGACAGAGACCCAGGAAGGCAGTGGGACCTTCTCACTGGTCTGAACAGACATGTGTGCATGTCAGGGGAGAAGCAGGGCTGGACAAGGTGATCCTTGGGCCCCAAATGAGGCGCTACCACATTCTCAACTGTCCGGGAAGCCAAGTCCATGAGCAACTGGACTGGTTTGAGTGAAGAGCAGAGAATAAATAGGAGACCCCACCCACGGGCTGGCTGGGGTCCACAAAGCCCAGGCACACATTCAATAAATCATTAACGTTCACAACAGGTACATTAAGGGAGGAGAGGAGGGAGGGAGAGACAGAGAAGATGGAGCAGAAAGGAAGGAGAGGAAGGGGAAGGAACAAGAGCTGAGAGGGTGAAAAGGTGGCTGCTCGTCCCATAGAAGACCCTCTCCTTTGGTCTGTTCACTTTTATAACAGTAAAAGCAGACCTCGTGTTACTGCACTTTCCTTTACTGTGCTCTGCAGATGCTGCATCTTTTACATAATGAAGGTTTGTGGCAACCCTGCGTCGAGCAAGTATTATCAGCACGGTTTTTCCAACAGTATCTGCTCACTTTGCACCTCTCTGTCCCATTTTGATGATTCTCACAATATTTCTAACTTTTTCACCATTATTATCTTGGTAATGGTGATCTGCGATCCATGATCTCTGACGTCACTATTGCAAAAAAGATTATGACTCGTTGAAGGCTCAGGTGACGGTTAACATTTTTTAGCAATCAAGTATTTTTTAAGTAAGGTGTGTATACTGCTTTTTTAGACATAATGCTATTACACACTTAATAGACTACAGTGTAAACATAACTTTTACATGTACTGGGAAACGAAAAATTTGTGTGACTTGCTTTACTGTGGTTGTCTGCAAGTGAACCCACAGTATCTCGGAGGTTTGCCGGTAATCATTCCACAAACATGAAGAGCAGCCAGGAAGGAAGGGGGAAAGGAGAGGGAGAAGAAATACAGCATCTGCAGAAACGCTGCTTAGCTGGCTTGCTTCCCATGCCAGCGTTTAATAGCTGTACCCTTACAGCGGTCACTTGGCATCGAATACAGGAAGGTCTTCGATGCATTCCAGCTGGGTTCACACTGTCAGCCATCTATCAGGGGTGTGTGGGGGTATGTGTGCTAAACCCCAAAGGCCATGATGCCCAGGCTATGTATCAAGTGACCACGTTTACAGTAAACATGCAAGTCTCTCGCATCCTTCTTTTGGGAATTACGCTCTCTTCTGGGCTGCGTGCAGGGCAGGTGGCCCCACCGCGTCAGGCGGCTCTGTGTGTACAAGGCATGCCCGGCGTCATGGGGAGGGAACATCTGCTCGGCCCCCTCCTCCTCACCCAACCACACGCAACACAGTGCACATGCGATGTGGCAGCTGGGGTTCAATTCAAGAAACTGCTGGTCTGGAGCCAATTTGGTCCCTTAACAAATGAGGCGGGAACATCTGGAGATGTGGCTGGAGATGACTGGGCTGGGTCGCTCACAGCAGGAACACACAGATCACATTTGGTCATCACATAAAAATCGATGCTTCGGGGCCTCGACTGCCACTAGCAAAGACCCTGCCTCTGTTTCGGCTCTCCTGAAGCTATTTCAGGTGATGGAGCCCACCCTCCATCCTACTGCCAGCAGCATCTCATCTGCTTAAAGCCTGTAGGGGCTCCTCCTCAGTCCCCGGCCACACACGAAGCCTTGAGTGACGGGCCCTCCTGTCTCTGGAGGAGTACACTCCAGCCATCCCAGAACTCACCAGCTCTCCTGCCCACGCCCCCGACTCTGCCTGGCACACCCTCTGCCTGCCCTGATGGCCTGGCCAAACCCTACACATCTCCGACACTCAACTCAAGAGAAACCTACACTGCAAGGTAATGCTCGGCACCCCCAACACCCCGTCCCCAGGCTGGGTTATGTGGCCCTGCTCTGTGCCCTGATGCCACTGGCGCCTTCCATCAGGGCATATATGAGATGGCACGGTGACTGCGGGCTGTCTTGTTGGTCTCCCCCACGACCTGTGAGCAGCTTGGCTCCTCCTCTGTCGCAGACCCGAGCCCAGTGATTGCTCTGTACATACTGGATGGAGGGACAGAGGCAGGGACGGGGGAGGGCGGGCACTCAAGCTTAGGAGCAGAGCCCCACGAGACCCTGACCTGCGTCCATGCTGTGGTTCATCTGGTGGTCACTGGTCTCTCCATCTTCACTCAAGTAGCCCGGGGGTGGGGTTTCTGGGAATTGAAAGGAAGGTGGTTCATTAAATGGCCTCTCTGGTTTGGCTCTTGAGATGCCCTTTGCAAACTCACACATTCACACCATTATGCCAGGGGGCGGGAGCCGAGGAGCTCTGGGCCTTGGATCCCTGGCTCCCGCCTTCCTCATGCCCTTCTTCCTTCCTGCTCCCCACCTGGATCATGACCACCTTTGTTCACACCATCCCTGACTCCCAAGTCTGAAATGCCTATTCCTACAGCCTCTGCCGGGCTAAACTTCTACCCCATCCCTCAAGGTTAGGTTTAAGCTCCGCCTCCCTTCCAGGGGGGCAGTGGACTCACTCAGCCTCACTCATCTCTGTCCCCTGAAGGGCAACAGCCTCAAACCGCCCTTTGGCTCTACTATCTACCCGTGTGCAGATCCATGGTTATTTGCTGTCTCTTGAGAGGATGTCTTAGCTCCCGAAGTGGGATGCAAGTTCCATGACAGCAGAGATTGCGATCTATTTCTCTGAATGACCCCCAGACCCCGACTCAGCTCTCTGTTTTGCTGAATGAACAGAGTGGGCAACCCACTCCTAGGGACCAGCGCCACCTGTGAAGGATCTGCAAGCCTGGATTTGTAAAGCAGGTCCCTCCTTAACACTGTGACCCACTCGCAAAGGCCTGCGGTCAATCTCAGCACGTTGAGCTCACTCAGGGTGAAAGGCGCATCCAAACTAGCCAGCTCTGAAAGTAAGGCGGCACATCACTGCCCAGCCACCTGCGCTGGGACTGGCTAAGCTCCGCCAAGCAGTTTTCCTGGACGCCCAGAGTGCTGGTGATTCACACATTATTTGCATGTAAATGAGGGGCTTCTAAAAACATTTGCACTCTGACGGCACAGCCCACTTCTCCCAGTGGAATAAAACCTCCCACCCAGCTTGTAACCCTCCCCGGGCTTACTTACAGGGCCAGTTCTCCGCACACTGCCCGGCCCTCGGCCCTCTGTTCTCCCGCTGCCTCTGCAGCCCCCAGACTGTCAGGGATCCTGCCTGAACTCCAGCCCCGGCCGCGAGGGCGGTGAGAGAAACACAGCGTTGCTATTTCCGCTTCCAAAATAAATGACTGCACCGAGGCCGGGCGGGAGGGTCACGCCGCCGCTCCTCCGTGCCAAGAAAAGCATCATTAGTGAGCGAGGAGCCAAGGCCACGGGTCCTCTCCCCACAGGGATGCAGTTCTGAGTCAGGGGCCTCGGGCCAGCGTGTGTGCAGAGACCGGGCGATGGGTCTATCTGGCCCCCGCCTCCTGGGCCGGCCTCACTGCCCACGTGTGCATACCTGGAATATTGCTCTGGGGCTCAATGCCGGCGGGGAAGTTAGTGTTTTCAGGGATGGAATGGCTGTAGTCGTCCAGCGGGGGGAACTCGGCCGGGATCTCTGTGTGGCGTGGCACCAACACAGGAGGTAGAACTGTCCAGAGGAAACAGAGCAGAGGTGGATCAGCATCGATGCCAGGCTGGCACCAAAGCCCCTGCACCCCCAAATGCACCACAGGCCCTCCCTCACAAAGAGAACAGGGAGAGAGGGGAAAGGGGGAGAGGAGGGGGAGAGGGAGGGGGAAAGGGGGAGAGGAGGGGCAGAGGGAGGGGGAAAGGGGGAGAGGAGGGGCAGAGGGAGGGGGAAAGGGGGAGAGGGATAGGAGGGGGAAGGGGAAAGGGAGGGGAGAGGGAGGGGGAGAGGGGGAAAGGGGGAGAGGGAGAGGAGGGGGAGAGGGAGGGGAGGGGGAGGGGAGAGGGAGGGGAGAGGGAGGGGGAGAGGGAGGGGAGAGGGGGAAAGGGGAGAGGGAGGGGAGGGGGGAGGGTAGAGGGGGAAGGGGAGAGGAAGGGGGAGAGGGAGGGGAGGGGGAAAGGGGAGAGGGAGGGGAGGGGGAAAGGGGAGAGGGAGGGGAGGGGGAAAGGGGGAGAGGGAGGGGAGAGGGGGAAGTGGGGAGGGAAAGGGGGAGGACAATGCCACGTAGGTAGATGCAGACCCTACAGAGGCGGCGTACCTGGGGTCTCCACCCTCTGATAGTGGTAGGGATTCACGCAGACCTCGTCCTTCTTCATGTTGAAGGCGAACTCACACAGCTCCATGGCCCGCAGCTCATGGTGGCTGTGTAGGTCAGGCCATCGCCACAGGCGGCAGTAGATGACATGGGGGAGCCCCTTCCGGTGGGACACCTGCAGCCGGCCATCCAGGGACCTGCCGGGAACGGGAGGGGCAGAAACAGACAGTGAAGTGGGTCTGGCTTGCCTCCTCCCAAGTCCGGCCTGCCGAGCTCCATGAGAGCTCGCTGGCAGAGACTCAGGAAGCTCCCCTCCGCTGGTCTGTCTCACACGCAGAGGGCCAGGAGATCAGAGAAGCTGTGTGTGTGCTGGAAGGGGTCCAGGAGAAGAACACAGAGGCCCACCCAGCAAGGCCGAGGGCTCCCAGGCTGGCAGAGCTGACCTCGGACCCGCCCCGTGAGGGGAAGGACACCGAATCGTGCTCTGGAAAGGTCGGGGCAGGTGCAGGTGTGCAGAGGGGACAGGGCTGAAGCAGGAGACGGGAGCTCTTCAGGAGCCGCTGTGAGGACCACAGTGAAGCTGAGGAGGAGGGTGACAGCACACAGGCCCTCCCTCTCTAATCGCTTTCCACACTCACCCAGTTCCTCTCTCACACATGGGAAACCAGGAAAAAAAAAAAAAACAACCCTCTTTTTTTCAGTTGGTGTTTGTGATGAGGCAGGGAGGGAGAGAAGGCCATGAAGGGGAATTTTAACTGGTCAGAGGCTACACTGCAGACCTCTCGGGAGTCCCTCTCAGTGTGAGGGCTGCTGGCAGGCTGGCCCAGGTGTCCCAGTTCAGAGCTAAGGCCTGAGCGGTCGTGCGTGAGCAGAGCGGGAGCGGAGCCTGTGACTTGCTTCTGCCACAGTCCCCAGCCTGGCTGGGCCGAACCCACCCCCCACAGCAGTGTCCTGTCCCTGTGCAAACCACGGCTTCCGTGGTGAGTTAGCCTCTGAGCAGCTGACCTGGCGCCCGGGCCCCCAGCCCAGGCCAGAGTGTGGTCGCTGGTGAACCAGCAGCACGGGTCCACGGAAGCTTGTGAACAAGGCAAAATCCCAGAGGCTACCCCAACCCACTACATCAGATTCCTCCTCTTTCCAAAAGCCCCAGGTCATCTGCAGGACAAGAAAGTTGGAGCAGTGCCACAGGCCACGACAGCTGGGAGCTTGAGTGGCGGGAGCACCGTCAGCCAAGAGTAAGGCAGGAGGCAGGAGGCATCCGAAGGGAGAGACGGGAGACTTCAAGCAACGCCAGGTACTAGACAGGTGAGGAGATTCCGTTCACACCGAGTCCTTTATCTAACAAGTCTTTCATGAGCTCCTACTCTGTGGGGCACTAGGGATACAGTGGTGAGGGAAAGAGAGTGGAAGAGACCACAGAGTGAGAGAGTGTCATGGACATATATATACTACCAAATGTAAAATAGATAGTGGGAAGCAGCCACATAGCACAGGGAGATCAGCTCGGTGCTTTGTGACCACCTAAAGGAGTGGGATAGGGAGGGTGGGAGGGAGGGAGACGCAAGAGGGAAGAGATATGGGAACATATGTATATGTATAACTGATTCACTTTGTTTTAAAGCAGAAACTAACACACCATTGTAAAGCAATTATACTTCAATAAAGATGTTAAAAAAAAAAAAAAAAAAAAAGAAGAGACCACAGAGCGGTCCCTGCTTCCACAGAACTTCCGTGGGCAAGACCGACATTAATCACACAATCGGGACAGCTACAATGACAAACTAAGTGCAGGGAACCACAAGAGCCTATGACCCTGGGGACCCTGCTGCACTGAAGGGCGGGACAGGGCATCTCTGAGGAGGTGGTGGTTGACCGGAAAGTCTAAAGGATAAGTAAGAACTAAGTAGTCAAAGGGGTACGGGAGGAGGGCATTCCACATAGAGAGGAGAGCATGTGCAAAGGCCCTGGGAAGGTGGAAAACACGGTGAGGAGGAAGACCAGAACGAAGGCCAGAGTGACCGGAGAGGAGGGAGGCTGGGGTAGCAGACAGGGGTGCTTCTGCAGGGTCTCAGATGCCATGCTGAGAGGTTCTGCCTTTCTTCTAAAAGCCACAGGAAGCCTCTGAGATGTGTAAGTGGGCTGAGAGTGTGTCTGTGTGTGCGCATGCGTCTGTGTGCACACATGCAAGAGACAGGCCCCGTGATAACGCTGGCTGCAGGGACAAGCAGACGGGGGGTAGTGGAGAGTCAGAGCAGATGAGATGGATGTTCATCAATAAGGAGGCACCCAGAGGCAGTACTGCTCTTTCTACAAGGCGGCCCCTCCAAGGACCCCACTGGCCAGCGGGCAGGACTTTTCTAATAGCTGGGCAGGCCTGGTGGAGGGGCATTTGAAGCTCTCCCTCCCTGCCCCCATACGACTGAGGGCACCCATTTTCCTGAATATATGGAATTTATGGACACTCTGTGAGGGAGGGGCTTGCCAGATGCAACCAGAAGCACCAACCAAAGAGAGAGAAACACGAATCCAATCAAACTCTCCGAGCCACTGGCCTGGGCAGGGGGGAGGACAGACAGAGGTCAGAACTGGGCTTGGGCACAGGGACTGGCAGGGATCTGCTGACTAAGAGCAGCTCAAAGGATGTAATTACCTCCCTCCTGTGGGGTCCCAGACCAAGGAACCCTGACAGCCCAAAAACAGTAATTAGGAGGCAGAATGAGAGAAGACAGCCTGGGACTCGCCCCTGAGATACAGAAGGCAGATGGCCAGATGTGGAGTCATGAGACCTGGGGTCAAGACGAGGTTCTCCTCTTCCGGCTGTGAGACCCTGGGCAAGTCCTGAAGTCTCCAGGACCCTCAGTTACCTCATCTGTAAAATGGAACATTCTCCCCCCACTGCTGCCCCTGACCTCACGCAGCTCAGTATCCACTCAAAAGCGCTTTGTGAAGCACCAATCAAGGACCGTTATTCCTCCCCATCACAATGGCCACTCTCCAAACCCGGCCCCGGAGAAGTGAGGTGAGCTGTGGGGCTGAGGAGGAGAGAAAGGGAGAGTGGGAGGTGATGAGTGGGGACAGAGAGGGACTCAGCTGTTCCCATTTTCTTGCAAAGCCACCGTGTGCCCACAGATAGGGAAGTGGTCACATCTGCTCTTCAGTGTTGGACAAAAGCCCCAACAAAGAGCCAGCTGGACATCTGGAGTGGCCTCTGCAGGGGGAGGCCTTGGAGAGAGGCTCAGACCAGCAGCGAGGAAAGAGTGGGCTGTGGAGGGAGCCCCCAACCCCCACCTGGTTGATGGAAGGGTTAGCCCTCTTGCTTTTAAAAAAAAAAAAAAAAATGCAGTGCTATTCACAATAGCGAGGACGTGGAAGCAACCTAAATGTCCACTGACGGAGGAATGGATAAAGAAGATGCGGAACGTATGTATGATGTAATACTACTCAGCCATAAAAAGAATGAAATAATGCCATTTGCAGCAACACAGATGGACCTAGAGATTGTCACATAGAGTGAAGTCAGACAAAAAGAAAAACATCATATGATATCACTTATATGTGGAATCTAAAAAAAATGGTACAAATGAACCTATTTACAAAACAGAAATAGAATCACAGATGTAAAAAAAATAGTAATACAGGGCAGGAGGAGGGGTGATGGTGGACAACGCAAGAGAAGGGTCCCTGCTTCCACGGGGCAGACGGCCTGAGAGAGGGCGCGAAAGGCCAAGTTCCCATCAGCCCTGCACTGGGCCTGCGCCTTAGGCAGGGAAGGTGCGGGGACAGGACGCTCTGGGCACTCCTGACGTGGAGGGACGCTCACACGCCGCCCTAACATCCTAACCCCCAGGACTGGCACAGCCAAGCCAGAGACCCAGAGTGACCCGGGGCCCAACACCTGCTCACGGGCCTGCAAGGGGGAAAAGGGCGTGGAGTGGGCAGAAATGGGACACCTCGGGACACATGAGGCTCAGACACGTTATGTGACGGAGGCCAAGGTCTGGGCGTGACGTGGCCCTTACGGGCTTCGGGAGTTGAGGGATGGGAAGGAGAGTCAAGGAGGTGGTGAAGGAGCGCAGAAAGCTCATCACACCTGTAGGCAGAGACTTCAGTGTCCTGATTCCTCAGCCAATCCTTTCTGCGTTACATGGGCTCTTTCCTCTCAGGGCCTGAAGAGCCTGGCTGTCTACCTGAAGAAGTATGGCAGAGAGAGCTCCAGGCACAGAGGAAGGAGCAGGGAGAAAGGGGGTGGGGGAGTAAAAAGGAGGGGGTGGTGGGGAGGAGGGAGGGGGGACACAGGACGGGATGATGGGAGGGAGGTGGAGGGAAGGTGGAGGCAAGTGATGGATAGTGGGAGGGAGATGGAGGGGAGGGGGGAAGAGAAAGGGGGAGGGGACCAGGAGAGGGAGGGAGGAGGGAGGGAGGGGTGAGGGAGGGGGGAGGAGGAGGGAGAAAGGGTGGGAGACAGGGGCGGGAGGGGCTAAGAAAGTCCTTCGGTCAAATACAACAAACTGAATGGATGCATTTATCTCTGTCCTGCCCAAGACAATGGGTAGGAGAGGAGAGCAGACAAAAGTGGAAAGCAGATGGCCTAATGGGAACAGACTTAGCAGAGTGAACCTGGGAAAGAGTCTGGACTTGGAGGCACCACACACTTGTCAAGACTTGGCTGAGAACAGGAGGATGGGTTGACTGTCTACAGAAGAGGCAGGCAGATCCCAGCTCCTTCCCCCCCAAGCCTCCCCATAAACATGACCTCCCCAATCCTGCCAGAGACAGGTTTGCTCTCTGCCGAAAATGAACGGGAGAGTGGGGCTCTAGACGGGGCCACCAGGGCACGGCTGCGGGCGAAGGTCAGACAGGGGCTAGGAAACAGGATTTCATGAATGCTCCCTTGCTTACCCCACCCCTGCCCGTGGAGGAATTAAACAGCTCAGTCCACAAGACCCGAAATACTGACATTTGGGGATCCCCCAACTAAATGGCCCTGTTTCTGCCAGTTCTCCCTACGGGGAAGCCCACCTGCCAACAGGCCCCTCCCACCACCATACACAGAACAGGCAATCGGCTTTTTACTGCCACACTCTCAAATGTGAACGCAAGGCCAGAATCCCCAGCCATTTAAAGAAAGCCTCTAACAGGAGGCACAGAGATAGAAATAAGTGGGGGAGAAAAAAAAGAAGTCTGAGACAATGCAGGGAGCAGAAGAAAACTTCCAAATAAAATAAAACAAAAACTACTCTCGGGGAGATAAGCTATTGCAATCCTAAAACAGGGACATTTACAGACTACTGAAAAACACTCCTGGAAATAAAAAATAAGAATATAAATTAAAAATTCAAGAGAGACTTCTTGAGTTTTTCAAGGACTTCTTGAGTTTTTAAACTACATACATGAATCATTTTGATAGTATAATTTAAATTTTTTTAAATTAAGGAAGGTACAGATCAATGGAAGCTCAGAGAGTCCAGAAATAGTCACATATATATGGACAACTGATTCTCGACAAAGGCCCAAAGACAATTTTGTACAGAAAGAAAGGTCTTTTCAACAAATGGTGCCAGAACAACTGGATGGCCACATGCAGGGAAAATGAAATCCAATCTGTACCTTGCACCCTATACAAAAATTAACTCAAGTGGGTCATAATAAAAAGCCTAAAACTATATGACTTCTAACAGAAAACATGGGAGAGAATCTTTGTGACCTTGGGATGGGCAAAGATACCACATCAGAAACACATTCCATTTTTTTTTAAAGTTGATAAATTGGACTTCACCAAAGCTTAAGCTTCTGGTCTTTGAAAGACCCCGTTAAGAAAATAAAAAAAGACAAACCACAAATTGGGAGACAATATTTGCAAAAAGCATATTATCTGGTAAAAGACCTATTTCCAGAATATATAAAGAACTCTGAAAACTCACTATTAAGAAAACAAACCACCCACCTATTAAAAAACAAAACAGGTAAATGATTTGAACAGACGCTACACAAAAAGATAAAAAGATGGCAAAACAAGCGCATGAAAAGATGCTCAACATCACTAGTCATTAGAGAAGTGCAAACTAAAACGACAATGAGATGCCACTCCATCATTACTAGAATGGCTGCTACTTTAAAGACTGTGCCACAGGCAAGGATGTGGAGCAACTAAAACTTCATACGTTGCTGGTGGGAATGTAAAATGGCACAACTACTTTGGAAAACAGTTTGGAAGTTTCTTAAAATTTCAGAACATAAACCCGCCATATGATCCACTCAGCCCACTCCTAAGTGCTTACCCAAGAGCAGTGAAGGCGTCTGTCCACACAAAGACATGTGCATGAATGTTCGTCCCAGCTGTATTTATAATGGCCCCAAACTGGAGATGACCCAGTGTTTCTCAACAAGTGAATGAATAAACTGTGAAACAGCCATACAAAGACTACCACTCATCAACAAAAAAGGATGAACTATTGATACAAACAACATGAATGAATCAAAAAATCATCATTCTGAGTGAAAAAAGCCAGATGTGATTCTGTTTGCGTAACATTATACAGAGTAATTTAAAGTAAAGGAACAATACAAACTTACATTTGCATGACAGCAATCAGATTAGCGGTTGCCTAGGGATGGGGTGATGGGGGGGGCATGGGAGAGGGGGCTTATCAAGGAGTAAAGGCTATGTCTGCTACCTTGATTGTAGTGGTGGTTTCACAGGTGTATACATATGTCAAAATTTATCAAGTTGTACACTTTAAGTATGTGCAGTTTGTTATATGTCAACTATACCACATTTCCCAAAAAAAAAAAAGAAAAAGGCAAGGGCTTTGAACTGGATAAACATGGATTCAAATACTGACTCTGGTCAATAGCTATGTAAACTTGATCAGATTGCTTAATGTCTTGGTCTTAATTATCTTTCATCTAAAATAAGTCCCTTCACTAGATTGTTGGGAGGACTAAATGACATTCTAGGGAAAGCCTTTGGCATATCGTTAGGACACAATAAACGGCACCAATCCATTGTCATTATTGTTGTATAACTACTACTACTCCTATTACTATGACAGCGCCTGGTAAAGAAGGTTCCCAGTAGGAGCTCCAAAACACCAGACCCCTCCCCTGCCTTGGCCATCTGTGTGCACAGCCCAGGGGGCCACAGTGAGGCCTCGGGCGGCCTGATGCTTCTAGTTTTCACAAGGCTTCCGGGCTCCTTATCTCAGAGCAGCCTCACCACGATGCAGTCGGGTCGTAAGTCAAGTCTTGTAACAGTCCCGCCTCACTATACACCCGCTCCATCTGAGAGGCAAGGCTCACCTCCTAGGATCACACAGCTGTCTGCACCCAGGCTGCAGCTACAGGGCAGCTCTCCTGGCTGCCAGGCTGGGCCCGATGGTGGGGAGACAGGCACGCTCTCCAGCTCGCGAGCACATGACCACCAGTCTGTCTCGGCAGTATCTTCCAGAAGTCATCTGGTCCATGCCCCTGCTTCTGGGCCCTACAATTCCCAAACTCATGACAAGGAGGGCATCTCATTCACGTCCTTTTATGCATCGGTGACCACTCCTTTTGGTTCCAAGTCTGGGCTGCCCAGAGCCAGCCCTGGTAGGGCTCCTTTTCTCCCTCTGTCCCACTCAAAATACACAGCAATGCTTACCAAAGGATTAATGGTGAATTGGGAGTTTCAGCTGCTGCATTTAATTTAGCTGATGTGTCCGGTACACACTCTCCCCAGCCTTACAGAGTACCAAGCCCATTTTAAGTAAAACCAATAAATAAGTCTTAATTCTGAGCTGACGTTACCATAAACATGCTCTGCTGCAGAAAAGGGTCTATGCATGACCCACCCCTCTCCCTGACCCAGCCCTTCCTGGTCGTAACCCAAGACCAGCTGCTGGGGCTAAGAGCACAGTCCCAGGCATCCGCCTCTGGGCTGAGGTCTCGCCCCACACCCAGTGGCTTCCTGATGAGAGACCCCCAAAAGCCTTTCTCCAGCAACCCTCTCAAGCGCCTCTGACAGAGGTTTTATTCCTTAAATATATTCTTCACCAGCCGAACCATTTCCTGCGGCAGGAACTTAGGTTTCCTCCCATTGGCTCCAAGTGGGACCTGTAAAGTATCCCAAAATGGTGGTGGGAGCCACAGCCAAGGACATGGACATGCCAGGGTCCAGAGCTGATGGTGAGGTGGCGCCCGCCAGCACACTCGGGGCGGAGAGGCAGGGCCAGGACCCACGTGCCACTCACATCCCTGTGACCAGTGATCTCTGACCCACAGCCATCTGGGGGCTGACATGAAATACCAGTGGACTTGGACATGGGAGTTGGGGAGAAGATTAGGAGCAGGGCACAGAAGCTCCAGAAACACACCAGGATATATTCACAGCACAAACTGTGCGCCGGGCACACTGCTATGATGTGAGAGTACAAAAATGGCTCAACCTCGGTGTATCCTACCTTCACTGAGCTCAGAGAACCTAAGGGGCTTGCCCAAAGTCATACAACTTGTACAAGAGCAGGGCCAGAATTCAAGCCCAGACCAGTGCTGAGAAAAGGAGGGTGAGAGGGAGAGGTACACAGTACTTTTTCTGCTGTTCTATGCTGACTTCTTATCCATCACCAAAGAGTTACCGAACACCTACCAAATCCCAGGCACTGTTCTGGTCACCTGAGCCGAAGAAGTGAACAGAAAGTAAATTTGTTAATACAATCGTATTTCTGTTGAAACCCATTTTACTTAAAACACACACACTACTAAACTTTCTAGCTTCTTCCAGAGACCAGCTTTCTTTTTCGACTTGCTCATTGAGTAGTAATAGTTCCATTGGTTCCATCTGGCCTTTAAGCGCCAGTGTCTGCTCTCAGATCTCCCACTCTGCCTCTCCTTCATACGCAAGTATCAGAATGTGCCTTTCTCTCTTCCATGCCAAGGACAGCCCAGTACAACTGTTCGACAGAGTATCAAAAACGAAAGCCCTGAAAACACTCCTGCCGAGAGGGCCACTGGGTTTGGGAGTTCACCCAGGATCCTCTCCCTTTGGTCAACACAGCGAAAACCAAAGCATCCTTTGTTCCAGGCAGAAGTACCACACGGGGGTCACGTGTCAAGTCACAAGGTTGCAGGTGACAAACCACAGAGGTATAACATTCAGGGAACAAAATGTCCTGGTCAGCTAAACTCTGGCTAAGTGTCTGCCTGAAAACCTCCTCTGGAGAACTACAGACAGCTGGGACATGAGGACCTTGAGAGCATCTTGACCAATCCCTTCCTTCTGTGGTTGAGGCAACAGACTGATAGATTAAGCACCTCAAGGTCACCCAGCAAATGAACACAGAGCGAGAAGGCAGCCTCCCAGCTGCTATCTCACTGTAGCCAGGCCTCGCCACCGATGAAGTCTGAGAAACGTGTGCGAGTCTGCAGTGTCCCCGCGGTAAGCTGAGGGCAACAAAACGTAATTTTGTCTTTGTTGTACTGAATCTTAAGTTGCCCGAAGTTCTGACTCTTCAGGATGGAAAAAAAAATTGACTCTCGGTGGGGTTGTGTACCCTGATTCCTGTCCCATCCCTGCAACTTTCTGAGGTTTGAAGTTATGTTAAAATAAACCATTACAAACAAGAAGAAATTGAGCTGTACACTGAATATACGATTCCCCAGACCCTTTCAAAGTTTTCTTTGGTTGTTAGAGTTTAAGTAAAAAGCGACATTTCCAACATCGGCCCCTTCTTGTCATCTGGCGCCACAAAGGAGGAATCAGACCCGGGGGGGATCCGGATAACTGAGGTTCGGTTGTTAAGCCCTGCTACAGTGACCACATGCCCCAGCCCAGTTTCCTAAGTGTCCTCAGCAAGTTCTGTTAAGTATGTTAAGCACGTTTTTTAAGGTTCCAGTTTAGATTGGCCTGCAAGGAGCTGAAAACAGGATTTCACAACCCCTGATACCAGTCACTGAACCACTTCACCAAGAACAACCCAATTCCCATCTGAACTTGCCGATGGATAATATCCGGTGCTTCAGACTGCCAAACTGGGGAACACCCCATAAAATGCCAGACTCAAGCCCCCCGTGCTGTGCTCCAGACCAGCAGCTGGCCCTCACTCCTCCCCACTGGATTGAGTCTCCCCTCCCCTTGAGAGCTTTCCAGAGCAGTTGGCTCAGGCCCGTGACAAGTGCTCCAAGCAGATGGGGCCCGAGTGTGAGCCCCAGAGGTGGCAGGAGCCCCCTGGGCAGACCCTGGAGAGAAGAAGCCATGGGACACCTCATCCTGCCCTCTGCAGGGGGGCTGGACCCCACAGCAAACCCATCATCTGGACCTCGGAACTTCTTTCCTCCCAAGGGGCCAGGGATGTGCAGAGTGTGTACGTCCTAGAAAAGAAGGAGGCTGATTTGGAAAAAGTCTGGCTTAATCATAATCATCTGTAAAGCACACGTACACCAAGAAACTTTCAACAGTGGGCTATGAGTAAGGCGAGCCCCCCCCCCACCCCGCTGCCATTGCTCAACCTCAGCTCTCCTGACATTTGGGAACAGATAATTCTACGTTGGGGGTAGGGGAGTAGCAGCTGTCCTGTGCATCGTAGGATATATAGCATCTCTGGCCTGTACCCACTAGATGCCAGTAGCACCCCCTGCCAGCTGTGATAACCAAAACTGTCTCCAGAGATTGCCAAAGCTCCCCTAGGGGGCCAAGTCACTCCCCTAGGCCCCTTGAGAACCCGAGGGTTAAGGAAGTGCTCTGGACGTGGGCACAGGTTGGGGAAAACAGAAGGAATTTATACCTCAGAGCAGGTGTTTACTGGCACTTCTCACTCATTCTCTCACTGGATACGGGGATCCCGGAGGGTGGGTCTCCTCACGCCCATTTTACAGGTGAAGGATTCATGTGACGTTGAGTGACTTGGCTAATGTTGCCCAGATCAGCAAGAAGCAGTGCCCTATTTTGTAACCTGGGTATGATACCCCAAACCCAGCTGCCCATGCCTACAAAGCACAGTGATCATTTTGTTTGAACCAGAGATTCTCCTTGGGCTCTGGTGAAACCACGGTCATGGTACCCCCCTTCCCTTCCCCCTCACCCATGCAAAGAGAGTAGTTAAATCTTGAAGGAGGAAGGGGTGGAGAAGGAAGACAAGGAGGAGGAAAGGGAGTGTTTCATTTGAGATCTTTCTATTTCACAGCTTTGGTGTTCATAAACTTTTTCTTCTCCAAGAACCAACTTGATGGGGATTGCTTCTTCTCGAGTGTTGGCAGGAACACAGAGGTTTCAAGTTGAAAAGGGAAGATGCTACAGAAGTCTGGGTTGGTCTCTGGTTACCAAAACAAGGAGAAAGAATCGTTGCCGGGCTAGACAGAACTTTCTGCATGGCCATTTCACTCTGCCAGTTAACATTCATCAAGAATGGAATTAAGCCTGAAGATCATCTATTTGTTTATTTAAAGAGACCACTCATGGAACTTTCAGAATACTCACAAGTCCTTGGCAATGTTCTGATGGGCTGAAGGCAAAAGAGCACACTTCAGCCCAGCTTTTATTACAACCCTCACCCCTAAAGCTCACCTCATAAAATACGGGGAGTTTGAAATGGAAATCGTGAATCTAGGTGTGTTTAGATATCTCTGCTCATTCTACTGGGTGATTCTGGCCTCCTGTGGTCCTGGCTCTGCAGCAGGGCTGTTTACACGGCCAGCACTTAGAGGTTCCCTGTTTCCAAACTGCTTTGGGGAAACGGATTAATTTGTATTTTCAATTTGGGGGAAAAGAAAATAAAATGGCAGGCTGAAGCCCACAGGACAGAAGCATGCAGGAAGAAAGGATTCCTTCTCTCTGACAACGTGACACTCCGTGAGCAGTCAGGGAAAGATATTTACTAGCCTCAAAAGTCTAACTTTGGAGGGAAAAGTAAAAAGAGAAAAGAAGAGCTTCTGGAGAGTATTAGATCATTATCTCGGCTTAGACCCTTTTTTTCTGAAGAAGAGAGAACTGGGGCTTGAACTACAGATCTCAACCTTCCACTAATAAATGCCTTAAGACTGAGAAATGTCTTTGATCTCTTAAAAAATAAAAAGGCAGGGCTCCAAAAAGTCACCTCCCCTGACAACTGCTATTTCTCTTGTCTTATCTGCCAGTGAACTTCAGTATTAGCTCACTTCACTAAACAAACAATTCTTTTTACAGGACTCTTAGTCATTCTGTTTTTCACTTTCTTCCAGCAGAAACCATTAAGGTCTGAGTATCCTCTCCGGGGCTGTCTTTTCCCAGACCCAGTTCCCAGCCTCCCACCTCCTGCCCCATCAGGTTTGCATGAACCGAGCCCGTGAATCACTTCCTGTGGGCAGACTGCACGTTTGGGGCTGGGATTTTCTTTCCTCTTTTTTTTTTGGAGAAGATTCTCACAGACAGTTGGGCTTAAACGAGTGGAACCAGGCGACGTGATGATCACTGGCTGCCTCATCCTATCAAAACAAATCAAAGTTTCCAAAGACTTATAGAAAATGTCAGGCGGGTGTTCGTGACTAGGGGAGTTGGGGGGGGGGAGGTGAAGAGGGCAAATGAGAAGGTTTTGTGTTAATTGCTCAGTTTTAACTTCCTTAATTATGAGTCACTGGCCAGAGAGATAAAACAATGTCACAAGTGCTACAGAGCATGCAAGCAAAGGGTAAACCTGGCAACTTTCCGTGACATTCCAACTGAGAGGTAAGGCTTCTGGAAGCGCTCACTCAAGCTCCAAGTTTACAACCATTCCTAGTGAAATGCCATACTATATGGGTTAGGAAAGGAACATTCCCGCATTTCAGCCTTCACCACATTTCCCTGTTTTTAAAAGGGGCCCCAAAGCCTTGAGAATCCTCAAACCTTTCAGGGCAGCCACTGCGGGGGAGCTGGAAGCAAGGGAGGGGTGGGAAATGACCACATTTCTAGAAAAAGTGAGTTGAAGGACCATGAAGTTACATAGCTACCTTTGTAAGCGGAAAAGACAGCGTTTGCAGGACACCGAACTCTACCATGCCACAGACACTCTGCTTCTCTCTGGACCAAAGCTTTACAAGCTTACATAAGCAGTTTCCATCTAACCGGTAACAAAGAACGGGTGTCCTGTATATTCTGGGCATCACTATGCTGAGGACACGGAAGCAGCCAATCAGCATTCCTTTCAGTCTAAGGGGACAGACTTCCTACTGTCCTTAAGCAAAAGGTTCTGGTTCACCGGGGGCAACTGCACCTAAGACAGCAAAGAACCCCCATGGGCAGGAAGATGGGGATTCCAAATAAACAAGGGAGGACTTAGAACTTGCAAGTCAGGGTGGCAATTGCCTGCTGCTTAAGCTGGCCTCATCGACTAAATGGCTCTGGGCTAAAAGCTGCAGCCCCCCCAAGCAGCTCCACTCACAACACTCACAACTCCCTCCCATACCCAGCGCACCCAAGTCCCAGCCAAGTACCCACAGGGTACCCACCCACCCACCGCCCATCAGACCCCCACTTCCCAAACAGCGCACAGATATTTGGAGGCCTGTTTTACAGGTAGGGAAATTCACAATGCTTAACTGGCTCAAGTAGCAGAGGTAACACATTGCAGCCACAGCACCTGAGCATAGGGCTTCCGCATCCCCAAAGCCAGAGATCTTCAGCCAGCGGCGGCATGCTGAGATCGTCTGGGGGCCCAGAGGCTCCCTTCAGCCCTATGACAGGCCCAATGATGCCTCTAGCTCAAAAATTATCCCACTGTGTGGCTCTTTCTGCAGAATGACCTCTCTCTGTTCTCCCCTCTTCAAAGACTTACAGACAGTACCGTCCAACACTCACCGAATTCAACATCACTAGCATCAAAGGCCTGGGATGATTAAGTATTAATAACTTCCATGTGTGTCTGGTTTCCCTTCCTAACTAAGACAGGAGCTCCTTGAGGGCAAGGAGACCCAACTTAACTTCCCCTGGATGGAGCACGGGGCTTGCATATTACATTTGTTCACAAGTAGGTCATGACAACCGAATTAATCCTCTGTGCAGCAACAATCAGAAGATGGAGGCAACAAATAAAAACCTCAAGCTGCACCCCAGCCTTATGAACCCAACCAAGACATGAAGCCTTATAGTAAAGGGACCCACAGACGCACGTTACTGCCAGAAACCCAATACCAGGAATGTTCTCAAAGCAATCAGCTGGTATTGAGAGGTGCCATTAAAAACAGCAGGGGAATGACAGCCACAGGTGCCAGTTAGTTCTGCTAAAGCAGCCAGTGGCGGGGTGCAGGGAGCTGAAATGCTTGTGAATGAGGAGGTCCTGCCTACTTCACTCGGCACACCAGAGAGAGACAAAGTCATCTGTGGCTAAGGCTGTAGGCAGACACTGGACAGGAGGCTTTCCGATAAATTTACTCAACAAATATTTGTTGAATGGAGATTTTATCAGTGTTGGATTTACCAGAAGAGAAAGCATGCAGACACCTGGGGCTACCCTGGGAAGTGGGCTACCCTGGAGCGTTTGTGGTCCTTACGTTGGCTGTGCTGCCGAAAAGTGAGGGGTCTCTAGTTATGGGGCATCCCATCTATAAAATGATGGGTTCAACCAATCTCTAGTGTCTCCCTGCCTTCTAGCACTGACATTCCACATACCTGAGAAATACACTTAACTTGCAGCGAAAAGGAGCTTAAAAAGGGCTGTGTTTACACCTTCCTGCTCCTGGACTGCCTTTAGGCACATAGGGCCTTGGAGGAAACAAACCTGAATCATCAATAGCAGCAGAGCAAATCCATGATCAAGAAGAGGGACTACCCACTTATAAACGAAACAACACACAGCAAGGGTAAAAGAGAAAACTTCAGGACTCTCACTCTTTCTGCAGGTTAGAAGAAAACAAACCCCCAAAGCCCAAACCTAACAGCCGTTTCAGCAAAACAGTGGCAGTCACAGCTGTGATGCGATAGGAACGAATTAAATTGATATCACACAACTTCCTGAGAGAGAAGGAGGCTTCAAACCAGAAAGGTGAAGGAGGCTGCAGAGTTGCTGACCTGCGAGGTCAGAGGTCGGGAAGTGGGTGCCGTGGCTCACAGACGTGGTCACATCCGTGGCTGGCTTTGGTGGGATTCGCCCCAGACGCGGGAGTGAACACAGATAACCTGGTGCGGTTTGTTGCAGCCTCAGGAATCAGAGGACTTTGGAGCTGGGAGCGGGGGTGTGGCTCTAAAAATCAACCATTTCACCGCCTCCCCCTTTTCCTCCCCACACAGGAGGAGACTGAGGCCAGGCAGAGACAGCGTCTCCCCAGGGACCCTTCTGTTCCTTGTTTCTACTCCAGGAATCCACGATCCCAAAACTATGTGTGACCCAAAATGGAAAACTCAGCTGTTGGGGAATAAAGAAGCTAACCCCACGGCAAAGGGCAGGGGTCCCCTCCAGGGCAGGAGGACCGCCTTCTGGCGCTTCCCACCCCCCGCACAGCCAGCTGTCAGGGCCCCAGCGCCATCCCAGCCTGTCTTCCAAGGAGGCCAGGCCCATCTCCCAGGCTCTGTAAACAGCTCTGCCCTCCCCTCCCTCCTCGCACAGAGTGCAGGACACCCCCTGCCACCGGGGCCTGGACTGTTTGGTAACAATGGAGGGAACATTAAACAAGGGTGGAAGACGGGAAGTGAATCACTGAATTCTCAAACAGGCTCCTTGGAAGGAGCAGGGCGGCGGGAGGGGCCGCAGGGGGCTGGGGCCGCTTGGGGGGCCTGGTGGAGGGCGCAGGGGAAAGTTTCCCGGATGTTCTCTTCTTGCCCCACAATGCGGTGCCCTCCGGCTCTGCCTGGCTTCCTGTACCAGGCAAGATCAAGTTCCTGAGTCATCCTGGCTGCTTCTAGAAGTACCCGGGTGTTCTCTGCTCCCTGCACCAGGTGGAGATGCAGAAGGAGAGTCACTTCTCCACAATTCTGTCCCCACGCCCCTTAAACAGTCTGACCCTGACACTAGGCGGATCCTAGTCTCCCAGCAGAGGGAATGGGCTTCATCTCCTCTTTCCCCGGCTCACAGCATCAGTTACTTACATGGAGATGTTCAAACACACACACACACACACACACACACACACGCGGATGATGGCAGGGCATGACTTGAGATTGTATCCAAGTGAGAGAAACGTCCTCCCCTGCACCCCTCCTAGTCTGTACTGATTCCCACTCAGCCCTGGTGCCACGGCACGACCACCTCCAGCACCATCACTCACCTCCACTGGCCGGCCGACCACCTGCCCTGGGCCTGCACAGCACCTTCAAAGTCTGGTCTCTGCCAGAATTTTGTCCTGTTTCATTCAACCAGTGTGTGGAGTGCTGCGGGCGCATGCGCACCGCTGCTCCACACCTCTGCAGGGTGAGGCTCCAGCAGCCAATCTGTATTTACCGAGGGCCTACTATGTGCCAGGCACTCAGTGAGGACCTCAGTTTTCTTAACTTTCCAAAGGATCAAGGACTAACAGAAACAAGGAAGCACTGAAGAGTCTGTATGCAAGAAGAGCAGGGCCAAGGGCACCCCACAGTTAGTGCACATCTGTCCTTATTTTTGCTTTCCAGGCTCTCTTTTCATAACTAGCTTTTCCCATACCTGCCTCACCTTCATTCCAGAGGTAACATTGATCAGTTGCTTCCTATAAGCAAGTTCTTTGCTAAGCATTTTATGTTTATATACTTTAATCCTGCTGGGCAGGGCCCCATTTTCCAAAAGAAGACAATGGAGTTCAGAGAGGTTAAGATTCTTCCACAAGGTCACACAGCGAGCAGGAGAGCAGAGTTAACCTCTGAACTCCAAACACAAAGGCCTAGGGTCTTTCCATTGTGTCAGGCTGTTGCCCTGCACACTCACTTGCCTTGAAGGAGACATGGTGGGAACAAGATGAGACTGGGAACCAGGAACCAGATTCCAGCTCTGGCTCCTCTTTGCCACCTGGGTGACCTTAAGCAAAGTGTCCCATCTCCAAGCGCCAGTTTCCTCACCAGGAAAAAAGGGGCCACCTGAGAAGACTGTCAAGGGGTTCAGTGAGAGACTGCACACCAAGGTCCTCCATACACTGAGATGCGCTACACAACCGTAAGGTATCACCTAGCACCTTTCATTCATGTGCCAGAAAATACCACCCAACAAGGCTACTGATCATCCACCCCTGAATTTTTAAGTTATTCCTCGAACAAGTTGGTGACAAGGTCAGGAAACTGTGATATAAGAGAACATTATAGGGCTTCCTGGTAGCGCAGTGGTTAAGAATCCGCCTGCCAAGGCAGGGGACACAGGTTCAAGCCCTGGTCCGGGAAGATCCCACATGCTGCAGAACAACTAAGCCCGTGAGCCACAACTACTGAGCCTGCACTCTAAAGCCTGCAAGCCACAACCGCTGAAGCCCGCGCGCCTAGAGCCCGTGCTCCGCAACAAGAGAAGCCACCGCAGTGAGAAGCCTGCGCACCACAAGGAAGAGTAGCCCCTGCTCGCTGCCAACTAGAGAAAGCCCGTGTGCAGCAAGGAAGACCCAACACAGCCATAAATAAATAAATAAATAAATGAATGAATGAATGAATGAATGAATGAATGAGAACATTATAGAAACTTCATCTGAGGACAATTTATGTTGGTGGTGGTGGTGGTGTTTTAAATGGTACCAGCAGCTCTGAGCAGGGGCTGAGAGATTAACAATTTCTTCCCTAAGCCCACCAAAGTTCACCAAGTTTTCTTGAAACTCCCACCCTCGCAGATCATGGAAGTGAAGGTCTAAAGCAGTTGCCTGGGTTTCCCAAGTCCCAGTTCTGCTGTTAGTGACTATGTGTGAGTTACTCCTGCTCCCTGAGCCTCAGTCCTCATCTGTAAAATGGGCAGGTTAGACCAGGTATATCCAAGGTCCCTTCTCTGACAATCTGTGACTATTAATAAGAGGCTCACTGGTTTTTCTCACACGCAGAAGACTTCCTTCAGGAGAATTTCTCTGAACAATGAAGAAAGGAACACATTTCCAACTACCCAGCAATGCCATTCAGTTCCGGCTCCCGCTGGGGACTGCCCAGATGCCGGGAACTCAACTCCCATGGTCAACTCCGGCCCCACCCTGGTGTGCGTGGCTTTGTGAGGATGAGGGAATCTACAAGGTTAACTTCCTGCCTGGGCTCCACCCCCTATCACGCAATGCTCTGAGCAGGAATCACAGAACTGCGGAAACGGCAGCTCCAAGATTCCGTCCCCATGCCTGGCCACAGAAGAATCACGGGCAGGGAAGGCATACCTGCTGTAACATTCAGCATCGGCCCCCGAGATGCTGATGGTAGGCAAGAGGGCACAGTCCTGTGTCTAAAAGCACCGCAGTTCTACCCCACGTAGGATATTAGAACCTCACAAGCAAATCAGCTGCTGGCTATGACGTGAAGTCCTTCTGTGCTCCCAAGCACCAACAGGAAACACTAAATAATTACTGATTTAATTAAGTGAAAATTCAGGGCCAAATGCATTCTACACAAATATTTGCTCTTTCAAAGCACATTTTCAAAAGAAAAAGAAAAAAGCTACTCCTCCATAAGAAACTTTTAAAACAGGGACTTCCCTGGTGGCGCAGTGGTTAAGAATCCGCCTGCCAATGCAGGGGACACGGGTTTGATCCCTGGTCCGGGAAGATCCCACATGGGGCGGAGCAACTAAGCCCGTGCACCACAACTACTGAGCCTGCGCTCTAGAGCCCACATGCCACAACTACTGAGCCCACGTGCTGCAACTACTGAAGCCTGTGCTCTAGAGCCCGTGCTCCGCAACAAGAGAAGCCACCACAATGAGAAGACGGCACACCGCAACAAAGAGTAGCCCCCGCTCACCACAACTAGAGAAAGCCTGCGCGCAGCAACGAAGACCCAACGCAGCCAAAAATAAAATAAAATAAATTTATAAAAGAAAAAAAGAAACTTTTAAAACAAAAAGAAACTTTTAAAACAAAAAGAAAACACAAGTGTACAAATTCCCCTCTGACATAATATTTTACATGGATCACTTACTTCTGACAGCCTTAGCTAAAATTCTTCGCTTATTAAAACATGAAGATCAAAACTCCTCTGTTTATATCCATACGATGAAATATTACCCAGCCGTAAAAAGGAATTCATGATTGCAACATGCAAAAACATAGAAGAATGTGAAAATAATTATGCTGTGTGAAAGAAAGTACCCCCCCCCCGCAAAAGAGGACATCCTGAACAATTTCATTAGTATAAAATTTTATGCAATTTAAACTAACATACAGTGACAGAAAGCAGATCAGTGGTTGCCTGGGGACTGAGAGGCAGCAGGCAAACAGGAGGGCAAAAGTACAAAGGGGCAGAAGGAAACTTTGATGGACATGTTCGCTATCTTGATCGTGCTGATAGTTTCATGGGTGTGTACATATGTCAAACTCATCAAATTGTACACTTTCCAGATGTGCCATTTATTGTATGTCAATTCTATCTCAATGCAAACGTTTCTTAAAAAAACCCTCCCTAGATCAGCTCGGTGCTTTGTGACCACCTAGAGGGGTGGGATAGGGAGGGTGGGAGGGAGGGAGACGCAAGAGGGAAGAGATATGGGAACATATGTATATGTATAACTGATTCACTTTGTTTTAAAGCAGAAACTAACACACCATTGTAAAGCAATTATACTTCAATAAAGATGTTAAAAAAAAAACCAAAACCCTCCCTAAACTCTGTGTTGGGAAAGTGATCAGCAGCCTGATTTTAAAATGTAGTAAAGCAGGCAAAGGGCCCAGACATCTATTACTCCAACAGACTTGTGTCAGAGATGTCTCCTCTGTTCATTGCATGACAAACTAAAAAGAGCCAATGTTGACACATGAAAGCATAATGAATGCATTATGAAATTCTAAAAAGGTGTGACATACACATACACACTAAAGAGTTTGTTGAAAAAGTAGTTATGGTCTAGCCACTACATTAATGTCATAGCCATCTAGTTATTCACATAAAAATGTGTGCAGATCCGTGACTGGATCACGCGAAGAGTACCACTTTGGGCTGACACTGCTCGTAACAATTGTTCATCAATGAAAAGCCTTCAAAGTATCCTAAAGCCGGTCACCAAACTTCAAGGTGGCATTGGAAAATAAATCGTACGCAGAGACCCCCCCACCCCTTCTGCAGTGGTGCAGGGACTGGGGCGCAGGGTGTGGTCTGGCCAGGAATGATCCATTGAGCAAAGGGACATGCCAGGGAAATGAGGTGGTGTTCAAACGCAGGCGCAAACTGCTGGGTATGCCGCGAGCCGAGCTCCCTCCTGCACACGGACTCACATCCCTGTGTTCGTGATCAACGTGGCGGGCCCACCTGGTGAACTTCGGGGGTCCTTTCACCAGCATCACAAGACTATCGTGTATGCTTTTTTTTTTTTTTTTTAAGTCTCCTTTAAATTTTGAGGTCACTGCAGCTTCGCTGTAATCAAGCACAGTGGTTTTCAAATGTCTTAAGACGCCGGCAACCCTACAGGCACTCAGGCCTCCAGACTCCCCATTCCAGCCTCCGATTCCAAAACAAACCAGAGGTGAACTCTCTGTCCATCAAGAAGCCTGAGATTTGGGGGTGGGAGGGCTGTGTATCAGGGCACATCATTTGGAAACCTCTTATCTAGGACACGCTGAGCAGAAAAAGCACTTAGCACACTTAAGGTTGACACTGGGGGGAAGCAAAGCTGGGGGGGCAACATTAACAAGGTGAAAAATAGAGTGTCGCCATTCCTGAAGGAAATTCTTTCCAACCCGTTGGTGATTTGTCCTCAAAAGTTCTGCAGAAAGACCTCGTTCATTGCCAACCCAGCCCCGGGGTCTAGTGTTTCTAGTATAATTCCACACAAACCATGGAGGCTCCATAAACGTTCACAGATGGTGATGAATTCCTACTTCTGGCCAAGTGCACAGGGAAAAAAAAAAACCTAGCTATTAAACATCTGAATGCTGATAGTCCTGAAACAATAGGGGGAAAAAAGACACGTGGAAGAATGAACACAAAAAAAGGCAATTAAAAACTGAACAGTTCAGCACAGTGGATAAGAAAACAGTGGAAGCCAACACCTGGTCTAGGACCGGGTTCCTCCCAGCCCAGCTGTGTGGCCTTGATCAAGTTACTTAACCTCTCTGTGCCTTAGTTGCCTCAAACCATCCTGCGGGTAGGTATTATCGCCCCCAATTTAAAATTCATGGTGCAGGAGACCAAAAAATGCGAGTGACATGTCATAGCCTCAAGAACTGGATTCTCCAAGAGCGCTATCCCCCCACCTGAGCCTCACCCCAGCCCCAGGTGAACTGCATCTGTTTTCATCAGAGTTGTACTGGCTTTTCTGGGGTGCCTGGCCCAACGTCCAGCTGCCAGAGGGTACAAATAAGCCAGTACCTGCTGGGAGCCCATCAGAAATAGGTACCATGAACCAGAAAAAAAAGAGTTTAAGGCCCAGGAGTCTAGTGGGTGTGCAGGAGGCAGCCTCAAGGTATCAGATTTTCTGGATAATCAAAGACCAGCTTAGAGATCATCTAACCTAACAACCTCAGTATACAGTGCTCTATTAGAAAGTTCTGAATGTACAGGGCTGAATGCAGTCTGTCCCTCAGTGCTTTCTGCTTCCTGGTCCTAGTACAATACAACCTTCAGGGACCTTGCAGAACAAGTGTCCCTGGCTGGGCTCTCTCTGCTCCAGGTCCTCATTCCCAGGTCTTTCTGCAGATGAAGACCACCTCCTGCGGACTTCTGTGTTAAGCTGACATCCAATGAACTTTCCAGGGCCTGAGAACTGGACCCCAGGTTCTCCTTCCCACATTCTCTCTGGAGATTTCCCTCATTGTATCCATCCTGGTTTCAGTCCCAGCGGAGAGGCATGGATCCGTAACAGCGCACGATATAAAGAACTTATCAGCATGAGTAAGACACGGCTGTCTCAAAACATTAAACAGAAAACATGGCAGAACAGAGAAAGTGCTTTGAACATAGCAGGTGCTCGATAAACATTTATTGTGCAAATGAATGCTCCACTGAAGTCAAGATGAGCTCCTCTCTCCTCTTCCCCACTTTACTCGTGGTCAATCTGGGCAACTTCCTAAGAAACTTCCCATTGCCGGAATTTGGAGACACAGAAGACAGCCACCAATTAATTGGTCTGGGCTGGAGGTCGAAAACAGGCAGCGGCCCGCAGATGCTGTGCTTGGCCTACACAGTGTTTTTTTTACATTTTTTAATTAGTTGCCAAATTTAAAAGCTGGGAGATTTCATATGTAAATCTAAGATTTTTGGCTTCTCTTGAAAAAAAAAAACCCAGAAGATCTGGCAACACTTGGCTGGTGCTGTGTCACCAATGCCCCTTTAGATGGGAAATGAGTCCTCAAGTCCCGCTCTGTCTTTACACCAGGTCCCAGCCTCCCCACCCTCTGCCTGTCCCTGGGAGCATCTGAGCTTGCAACTCTAGCCTGCGTTTCCAATGAGGGAAGCATCACTCCTTATAAAACAAAATGGAACCTGAAGGGCCAGGGGACTGGCCTTTGTAAGGCAATCACACAATGACTGCCCGTTTGTTTGGGATAGTTTGATTCACATCTATTGTCCTGATGTCATTATTAATGGCATCCTCTTTCACTCTCAGAGTCCCGGTTTGGCTAACAAACTGTATGGCTGCCCGGAGCCTCTGCCAGCTCTAGACCTGCCTGGCTCACCCCAAGGATTCTGTACCCAAAGCCCGAGAAGGAAGGCCCCTTGCTCTCTATATAGCTTCCCAACCTAAAGATGTCAAACTTCCAGTGGGGTTCACGCCACAAAGAAGGCCTTCAAACACCCTGCAGAGCAGACTCAAAGCATCATGGTGGCTTTCTCGAGGCTACGGCACTGGCCAGGGCCAGCTCCAGAAGGTCTGCAACACTGAGTGCCAGGGAGGGCTGAGGAGGGATGGCCAGGACTACACTTGGGGCAGGCAGAGGTCGAGAGAAAGGAGAACAAAGAAAGAAAGGGGTTTAATAACAATCCCACCTCTGGGTACCATTTCTCTTGCTTGAAGTCAAACGGAGAACTAAGGCTACCCTATCTTTCGCCACCACTTTCAGTGGAGTTTAGGGAAGAAGAGAAAATGGCAGCTTTTATGGTGAGAAAAGTCATCAAGTTGTACTTATTGTGTCTTCCAGAACCTTCTACCCTCTTGGATCAAACACACTGACTTGTCAGGGCCAGCAGCATGGCTTCCACCCATGCCGACAGAAAGACAGACTTACTTAACTTTTAACTGAGTGAAGTTGGGTCAGGGTTTAAAAAAAAAATCTAGTTACCCAACATTTGTGGGGTCTTTTAGTGTAGGCAGCGGAGGTACCTCGCTTTAGAGGGGATGCTTGGTGAAGATACAGCCACAGGAAAGGAAGCAGGTAATGTGAGCTGCTTTTCATACCAAATAGCAACACCCAGCCAGCTCCACACCCCAGGCTGCAACATTCTTAAGGATTTCCTAATACACCTCAATTAAAGCCTAAGCCAATAGGGAAGCTTTGTATTTAACCCAGAAATCAAAGTATTCCCTTCCCAATCTTTAAAGGGTTAAAGGCCAGGGAGGGAATGATTTCCCTGAGGGAGGAGACTAGCAGAACGGCTCCCTCCTCGTAATAAAAATTCTGGCAAGAGCAGACAGTATGCAAGAGGGGAAAGGCAAGGCAGGAAATCAAGTATTGCTGTCTTGACATTTTATACGAAAACCTGACGTAACTGGATATCACAAGGCATCTGAGGCTTATTTTTTTTTCCCCTAATGTGAGCAAACAGAAGAAAATCTGGTTCTTAAAATCCTTAAGGTCCATGTGAACTTAAATCCCTAATCCTCTTCTTTTCCAAAGTGGGCACATCACATAAGAATCGCTGCAGCCGGAATCTGTTTTTACGTTTCCTTTGGTAGCTGCCTCAGATACACCCAAGCCCATTTTATTGGGCAACAGAGAGCTAACATAAGGCACAAGCTGCGTCCAAATGGGTTCCCAACACTTCAGCCTCTCAAAGGTAATTTTGTAAATAGACACAGAGAAGGGCTTTTGCTTTGAAGTGGGCAGGGAATCAGCTACAGTTGCTTAAACACTGATCAAATTCTACAAAAAGGATAAAGAGAAAACACATCACAAGAAATGGTATTTTACATTTTCCCTGATCAAGTCAGCCAACAGCTTTGGTTTGGAGGGCTAATAGGATGGAGTTTTAACGTCTTGTAGGGAGGGGAAGAGTTGAAGGGTATTTATGAATTCTCTGCTGGCCTTTGGCCAGAGCTGCTTTTATTGATCTAGACAAACACAAATTATGATGCCTGACATGACTTGTATATACAAATGGCCATTTGAAAACAGTCACAGACCTAATTGAAGGAGACGGCAAGAAATCAAAGGAAGGCCCGAAGGAGGGACAGAAATACCCAGACCCCCAGAGCAGCATTCCAGCTGCCTGAAGAAGCTGAGCAGGGGCTTTTCCTTTGAGGGGAGGTGGATGTTTACCCATCCAGAGGAGTTCAGCTCCCCTGGGTGCAACTGTCCCGGGGAACACTCAGAGCAGCCGTGACTGGAAAGAACGCATAGCAACCCTCGCCAGCAGGCTCCCCGCAAGTTCTGCCGCAGTGGCTGCTCAGCCCTGATGTCAGGCGGGGCGGCCGGGGCCCAGGGACCGGAACCCAGCAGAGGGCCATGAGCAATGCCTCTGCTTCAACCATGCAGGGGGTCTGCTGCAGCAACAGTGGCTTCCTGACACCCTGAGCATCCGCATCCCCACCCAGAGAAGGATAAAGCTGAAAGACTTCTAACAGCTCTCCAGCCAGCAACCCCGCAGACCAATGGGGAGACCAGCCCATAGAGGAGATTCAGAGGGGACCTGTCCCGCTGTGGAGCTCCTGACCCCCATCCACTGTGCTACCTGGCGTAGCAGGCTGGAGCTGCCCCTTCTGAGCAAGCAATAGGTGTTGGTGAACTTGGGAGGTCACAGGGCGGAAAGCAGGGAATCTGGTGATGGAGACAACACAGCCCTTCCTAGGAGGTCTGACCCCTAAGAGCTCCCATTTTCTCTGTCGCTAAGAGGAAAGCTCTGCCAACACCCAGAAAGGAGAAATCCAGAGGGAGAATCATCCTTTACAAGTTTGTTTCGAACTCTTTAAGAAAGAAGACATTTTAACCTGTCATTCTCATCCCCACAGGCATTCTGACCAGATGACCGTGAGAAATTAGACTTGAGAGAGATAATCAATCCCAAACAAAACTGGTAATGGCTATCATCACACACCATAAACATTTGTTGAAGGTAAAAAGTGAATTGGCAACATTGAAACACTGCAAAAATCAACCCAGGAGAAAAAATAGACCCCAGAGAAAAAAGTTCAGCACAAAATAAAACTGGAAGCAGCTAAAACTCCAGACAATGAAAGTCACTGACGAGGGACTTCCCTGGTGGCGCACGGGTTAAGAGTCCGCCTGGCAATGCAGGGGACACGGCTTTGAGCCCTGGTCCGGGAAGATCCCACATGCTACAAAGCAACTAAGCCCATGTACCACAACTACTGAGCCTGCGCTCTAGAGCCCACATGCCACAACTACTGAGCCCATGCACCACAACTACTGAAGCCTGCGTGCCTAGAGCCCGTGCTCCGCAACGAGAAGCCACTGCAATGAGAAGCCACGCACCGCAACAAAGAGTAGCCCCTGATCGCCACAACTAGAGAAAGCCTGCTCGCAGCAACGAAAACCCAATGCAGGGCTTCCCTGGTGGCGCAGTGGTTGAGAGTCTGCCTGCCAATGCAGGGGACACGGGTTCGGACCCTGGTTTGGGAGGATCCCACATGCCGCGGAGCAACTGGGCCCGTGAGCCACAACTACTGAGCCTGCGCGTCTGGAGCCTGTGCTCCGCAACAAGAGAGGCCGCGACAGTGAGAGGCCCGCGCAACGCGATGAGGAGTGGCCCCCGCTCGCCGCAACTAGAGAAAGCCCTCGCACAGAAATGAAGACCCAACACAGCAAAAATAAATAAATAAATTAAAAAAAATAAACCCCAATGCAGCCAAAAAAATAAATAATAAAAATAAAAAATCCCTTAAAAAAAAAAAGTCACTGACTAAAAACTGATGGACAAAAATCCAGTAACTCAGATATGCAAAATTTTACCCAGGAAAACTGGACTTGGTGGCAATAATGGCACAAAAGAAAATTCTTCTGGTCCCAACCAGGCCACTGGCCTGACCTTAGGCAGGTGACTGCTTCTCTCACCTTGGGGACACACACCCTATTGTATAATGGAGCATGGACCATTGCTTGCTAGGAAACCCTGAGGCCATGGTGCTGGCCCTACTTGGGGGACCCGGTGACCTCCAATTTTCTACCCTGGCTGAGGAGGGTAAAGAATGGAGAAGAAAACACTTCTGTGGGGTGAAGGTCAGGGGAGGAGAGCAGTGAGCGTTTTCCTCTTTACTTCTGTGTTCCAGATTCTCTACAATAAGCATACCTTAACAACTGTGATGGGGCAGGAGGGTGGGCGAGCATTAAAGAAAAAAAGCCAAAACACCTGCTCTAAGAATAACCGACTCCGGAATGTATTTACTCGCATGAAAGGTCCAGATGACCCTGGGAGCTCCAGATGGCACAAGCTCGATTTTATTTGCAATTAAGCATGGGGGCAGGGTCAAGTTTTAAATCCAAGGCAATGGATTTATAATTTTGGAATTTTATATAAATATCAATTGGGGAGCGGGTGGATTTGCTCTATCAAGTTGCTGCCCTGGCCTTGGGTATTCAGGCTTCTTCCCCCAAATGCTGATCATTTTGTGGTTCAAACACATTCCAATGGAGTTACTTGGCTTTACAAACAATACACTACAAAATCCTGGCTGGGAAGGACACACACCAAGTTCAAGAGAGTAAATACCTGTGAGAAGGGAGGGAGAAGAATGGGAAGGGGGTGGGATAACAGGAGGCCTTCAACAGAGTAGTTTAAGAGATTTTTTTTTTTTTTAGTAAAGAAATAAGACGTTACAGATATCTGAAGTAAATATGGAAAAATATTAACACTTGTTATATCTGGTGGAAGGTCCATGGGCAAGTTGTAATTTACCTGTAACTTGTTTGTTTCCATTTTTTATAATACAGTGAAAACACACTCACAAAACACCAACAATAGACCAAGGCAAGGAACTGCTTCTGGCGGCTTGGAGAGGGTGTCTGAATCAGCACACAGTCAGCTGAAAAAATCAAAGTTCAAAGTCCTCTGGTATGTAAACACTCAGGAAATTCTTGGCCTGAGAGTATATACACAACACATTAATTTGTCTCTGCCTTCTAAAATTTTTGTTATCATAGGGGAAAAAAAAGTTTTGTTTTCTTTTTTAAACAAATGAGTGGAAGGGAAAATGAAAACTTATTATTTAGAGACGTCCTATTTGGTACCAGGTACTTTACAAGAAGTTTGGGGTATCAGCTCTTCTAATCTTAACAACAAAGAAGGGTGTTGCGACCCCTTCCTTTCCCAGAGAAGGAAACTGAACTTCTTTTTTTTGGTTTTTAAAGGAGTTGATTTCTTTTTATTTATTTATTTATTTTTGGCTGCGTTGGGTCTTCGTTGCTGCTTGAGGGCTTTCTCTAATTGCGGTGAGCAGGGGCTACTCTTCGTTGCCGTGAGCGGGCTTCCCATTGCAGTGGCTTCTCTTGTTGCAGAGCACGGGCTCTAGGCACGCGGGCTTCAGTAGTTATGGCTCGCGGGCTCTAGAGCGCAGGCTCAGTAGTTGTGACGCACGGGCTTAGTTGCTCTGTGGCATGTGGGATCTTCCCGGACCAGGGCTCGAACCCACGTCCCCTGCATTGGCAGGCGGATTCTTAACCACTGCACCACCAGGGAAGCCCGAAACTGAACTTCTAAGGAGGCACCCACTGGCCCAAGGTCAGGCCTTCAGCAAGGAGGGCTGAGAAAGGCAGGCTGGGCCCAGGGGTAAGAGGGACTCACTGGGGCCCATCTTTCTTACCCTCAGTTGGGGTTACCCGCAGTGAGGTCCCCCTCTCTCCCCTACCAACCCACCCCACCTGTCACCCTCACAGGGTCAGAGCCCAGATTGCCAAGCCATGGGACAAGGAACCTTCCCCAAACACAGCCCTTCCCTGCCATCTTGTCTCTGCAGTTCCAAAGCCAAGCCAGCTCCATCCCCAGCAGCTCTCCATACCATGCTCCTAGGGCAGTGCCACCTGCGACACATCTTCCCCATCAGGACACTGGGAGGTTCTGAAGGGCAGACGGCTTGGGCTCCCATCCCCTCCCCATGCCTCACAGGCTCATTAAACGTCACCTCTTTAGGGACTTGCGTGGTGGTGCAGTGGTTAAGAATCTGCGTGCCAGTGCCGGGGACACGGGTTCGAGCACTGGTCAGGGAAGATCCCACATGCTGTGGAGCAACTAAGCCCGTGCACCACAACTACTGAGCCTGCGCTCTACAACTACTGAAGCCCACGCACCTAGAGCCCATGTTCCACAGCAAGAGAAGCCACCGCAATGAGAAGCCCACACGCAGCAACGAAGACCCAACGCGGCCAAAAGTAAATAAATAAAATAAAATAAAAAAACCAAAACAAACAAAAAAACATCACCTCTTTAAACCTCAGTTTCCTCATCTGTAAAATAAAGTATCACGGCTCCACCTCTCACGGTGGCTGTGAAGGCTGGGTGTGATGACACACGTACAGCTCTCAGAACGGGACCCGGCACAGTCACGGGCAGAGAGTTCTCACTAGCATGATGGACCTCCAGGTAAGTACAGTTTCTCTCGGTACCTGGGCTTCAGCTTCTTTGGGAGCAGGTGTCATACCTTTAGTGACGGCACATGCCCCACAGCACCTGGCGTCGGGGGAGGAGAGGAAGCCCGAGACGCTGGGGCGGGGTTGAGTGTCCGCCCAGGAAAGAGCCGGGCACCTTGAAGGAAGGGTCCCTTCCACCCTTTACGACATCCCGTTAGCAAGGAAAAAAACAAAGCAGGGACAGGGAACTCTCAGAAGTGGCTTTTCTTAGAGTTGCTCTGTCAATTCGGAGTCTGTGTGCGTAATTAACACACACGCACACATGCGTGGGACTGGGAGAGAAGTCATCACAGGGCTTTACCTCGAAAGGGTCAGGGGGACAGCATTCAGAAAGCCTCTGGTGGCTCAATGACATCTAAAAGCCGCAGTTCATCTGAGCTTAGGGAGGCGCAGGAAGAGGTCCTGCTACAAACGTCGAAATCCTGACAACACACTCCCTGCTCATTAACCACGGGCCAACTTCGCTCACACAGCAGCAGATTCTAAAGTGCAGGGCCGGGCTTCCCTGGTGGCGCAGTGGTTGAGAATCTGCCTGCCAATGCAGGGGACACGGGTTCGAGCCCTGGTCTGGGAAGATCCCACATGCTGCGGAGCAACTAGGCCCGTGAGCCACAACTACTGAGCCTGCGCGTCTGGAGCCTGTGCTCCGCAACAAGAGGGGCCGCGATAGTGAGAGGCCCGCGCACTGCGATGAAGAGTGGCCCCCGCTCGCCACAACTAGAGAAAGCCCTCGCACAGAAACGAAGACCCAACACAGCCAAAAATAAAATAAATAAATTTAAAGTGCAGGGCCGGGGCTTGGCTTGGGGTGAGCTCGGGGAATAACCAGGCTCCTTCAAAGGAGGGAGAAACCACCGTGTTCTCCCTTTAACCAGTATGACATGCAGTATGCAGCAGTACATCTGACCCAAGTGTACAGAAGAGGGTGGCTCTGACACAATGATTCCGTTCCCCCAACTCTAACAAGGAGCGCCGCTTAGACATGAGCCCAGCTAGAGTGCGCAACACGAAAGGCTCAAGCAGACGAGCTTCCGGGAGGCAGAGGCAGCGGTGGCCGGAGCACTGGAGTGCGGACTCTGGCCCCAGCTCTGGCCTTCCTGGCTGTGTGACTTCGGGCAAGTCGCTTACCCTCCCTGAATCTCTCAGTTGTCTCATTCAGAAAATGAGAAGGTTAGAAGAGATCATTCCAAGGATCCCTGCCAGTTTTTAAGTTGTTGGAAAGGGCTCTCTTCTGGGGAATATCTGAGTCTGTTTTGCTCTCCCAAACTCAGATTTGACTGAAAACCAGAGCAAGTCCTGGGTGTCACACCCCTCTCCCAACACACACACCCACCTGCTTCTGCCAGTTTTGTGTGTTGGTCCCTGAAAGTCCTCCTAACTCTTTTCTAATTTGTACTTAATTACAAGGAACTGCACTTACATTCGGTTTGGGGTTCCCAAATGGAAAATACTGATGACTTTGTAAATTAATTTCAGATTTGGCTCCATAATTTCTGGCAATGAGATTATACTTTGTTTTCCTTCTCACTGTTTTTAGAGGCAAATGGAAACGCAGCCCACCCCTCCAAAAATACATTAAAATTTCCAATTAAGTTTTTTTTGAAAAAATGGCAATATACTATTGGCATCTGGGGCAAACTCATGTTAGAGTGTGGAAGATGACAGCTGTAAGCCTGGAAGTGTTCAAATGGGCTGAATGGGACATAGTTTTTCTCTGGCAAGAAGATAAGAGGTCCCGGAGGGCTTTCCCCAATCCCACCGGCAGCTCAGCAAATGCCACTGCGTTCACCCTTCCATAAAGTCAGACTGTCACAGCGGCCTGTCTGGAGGGAGGCACAGACCATGCCAGGGAGGCCATGGTCTCCGCTACTTTGGCTGGGCTACTGCATCCTGTCCTGGGTGTGACACTGGCTGTCCCTGCCCCCATTTTACGGTTGGTAAAACTGAAGATCAGACAAGGTGGCACAAAAAGGAACTGGGGGAAGCTGGGCTTCACTTTGGGATCAGTACTGGACCCCGGTCACAGAGAGGCAGTGAGGTGCAGTGGCTGAAATGGGGCTCTGGAGAGACAGGCCAGGATTGAAATCCCAGCTCCACCAGGTGTGTGACCTCAGAAAGCACCGTGTCTCTGAGCCGCAGTTGCCTCCTCTTTATGAAAGCTCTGGGAGGAATCCCTGAAGTCGACGGCAACCAGTACCGTGCGCAGTGCCTGGCACGCAGCAGACGTCGGCCACTATTCAACATCCGGTAGCTTTGTGATTGCTCTCAAAGAGAAAACAAAACAAACACGCTGCAAACAAAACCCAAGACATCTGGGAACGTAGCTCAATGCCTGGCAAATAGGAGCTCAATGACTGCCTGCTGGCTAGACAGACAGAAAGATGGACAAATGAGTCAAAACCCCTTGGTTCTGAGGTCCGGTATCTCCATTCGATAGCCATCTGACCTCTTGCACGAGATCTCCCCTCTTGGAGCCTCAGCTGACTGCACTGTGAAACGGGGATAACGCCAGTACTTCAGAGGGTTGCCGTGTGGTCTAACCATGCCGATGGGCAGGATTCTCAGAGGTAAAAGGCATACCACACAGGACAAGGTAACACCTAATGATTCTTGCCCAGAGCGCGTACTCAATAAATATTTGGTGAGTGAGCGACGGCGTGAACGCGTGCATGCATTCAAGAACCTGCCCAATCCCAGCCTCCCCAAATTCTTGGGGTTTCTCCAAGCAGAAAGTCTCAGCTGCTTGGAGCCTCTTGAAGTGGCTGGCATTCCCAGGCGGCAGCAGGAGCAGGGCCCCGCGCTCTGGCCTCCACAGTTACTGCACATCACGGGTCCCCCCACCACCACCCCGCCTCTAGCTTCAGAACCTGTGATTAGAAGGAATGCTGCTTTTACACACACATCACCTCAACCAAAGCAGACCCAGGCCTTCTGAACTGATGTCCCAAAGCCCTTGTTGAATAGGCTAGCCACGTGCCCCTCTTGTGCCCTGGAGCTTTCCTTGAGTACTTGGTCTGAATGCTATGCTGTGTGCAAATTTTCTTTCTCTGTATAGGGAAAAACAGGTGAATGGAAGCCTCTGGAGTCAGCAGGCCCTGGTCCAAATTCCAACTCCACCTCTGACTGTGCAGCCTTGGGTAAGCTGCTTGGCCTCTCTGGGCCTCTGCTACCTCCTTTGTAAAAATGCACATGCTATCCATCTACCACCCAAGGCTGCTGTGAGAATTCAATGGAATAACAAGGGTAGAGTGTCTAGCACAGTGCCTGGGACACAACAGACACTCAGCAAATTCGAGTGTCTCCAGCTCCCATTGGAGAGGAGACCCGAGCTCTAGCCCTACTCTGCTCCTCATTGGCTGTCACAGTGAATCACAGCCCCTGTGAGCACAATGATTCCCCTCCAAAAGGCAGATGCTGTTAGCTGACCTAACAAATAAGTCCTAGAGCTGTGCTGTCTGGTACAGCGGCCACCAGCAATACATACCTACTGAGCACTGGAAATGTGGCCAAACCAGAGTGAGATGTGCTGGGAGTGGAGAGAACATGCTGACTTCAAACATTTAGTATGATTTTTTTAAAGGCCGTAAAATGTCTCAGTAACAAGCTTTATATTGAGTACATGCTGAAATGATAATGCCTTTGGATATACTGTATTAAATAAAATATATTATTTGAATTAATTTCACCTTTTCTCTTTTTACACTTTAACATGGCTAGTAGATTCCAAAATACATGTGTAGCAGCGCACTCTATTTCTATCAGACGGCACTGCTCCAGGATACTGAGCAATCAGGAGTTAGTGCTGTGGGCGTTATTCTCTCCCTACATAGACTGCAATTCCTTCTGGAGAGACGACCCCTGTTAGCGCTTTCTTTTTCTTCCCCATAGCGCTTAACACGCAGTGCTCAAGGTGCATACTGAAATGCTCTTAAGGATCTCATGAATAAAATCTTAAGATTTTAGAAATGATCAAGCACTCACTGTGTACCAGGAACCATGTCAGTGGGTAAAAAATATACACCAGCTCATTTAATCCTTACGGGAACCGCATTTTACAGATAACAGAACTGAAGCTCAGAAAGATTGAGCAACTTGCCCAGGGCTACTAGATGGTCAGGGGACCCAAGGCACAGAGACCCCACTCCTTGTTCAAGTGGGGCCTCGCCATCTCACCCATCCTGGAAGAGCTCCAGTCCCAGCCTCGATCTGCCTCCCATCCCCAACCTCACCACCAAAGGATTTCCCAGCAAGTCAGAAGTGACACACCACCAAAGGGAGTCCATGCATAACCCTATCAGCATCTGGCCTGGGCTGGGTTAGCTCAGAATGAGTCACATTTTAAAAGGGGTGAGTGATAGGGAAGGTGATTCTATCTTGTTGCCTATGAACTTCCTGGCCGGGGTGCAGGTGGGAGCCTCGGAATAAACAACCAGTGAACAGCAAAGGGCCTGATGAGTAATTTTTCCAGAGGAACTCATTAGCAAGGCTGAGCAGCCCCAAGTTTCAGAAGCTCAATCCCATTAAAAATCGCCTCCCTGCCACTCCCAGGCCATGCTGTCCTCTGGGCTCCGGCCATCCACTCTGGCCTTACGCAAGATGCTTCTTCAGCATCAGGGCTTAGGGGAAAGGCCCTGAGCTGGACACAGAACGGGCTGGCCATAAGTGTTGTTGGATGGGTGGGTGAGAAGATGCAGGCAGAAATGAACCAAAGGAATAGTTTTAAAGGTCCAGAAGATACAGCCCTGCATCTTAAGGAACTCACAAAACAGAGGACAAAGGAACTGAAAAATAAAGGACAACACAGGAGCTCCCCAGCAAGCGAGCACTGTCTGCGAATGCGAGGACACAGATGGAGGATGAGGAACGGGCCTCTCCTTGTCTAACCCATCCGAGCTCACCAGGAGAAACGGCCTGCAGGGTGTGCTCCGTGCAGGGAAAGATCAGGGTGGGCCTGGCAGTTTGGGAGGGCTTCATGGAGGAGGATGCGCCTGCAGGAGGAGCAGGGCTCAGACATGCGGATGGTTGGCTGTGTCAAGCCCCTCACTTAACGTCTCAACCTCTCGGTTTTCTTTTTTTCGGGGGGGGGGGGCAGCAGGCAGAGAGGGAGGAGGCAGAGTAAAAACAAAACGCCTGGCAGACGGTTCACATCCAACCTCAGACAGGGTAAATGTTTACTCATCCATTCATGAACCTGGCTCTGGCGAGCGCCCTCGAATGGGGACACCTGGGTTTATGCTGGTGTCTGGTCTTGATCTGAGGCCTGAGGTGGCCAGTGTTTAGCCGGTGGCACAGAGTCCAGCCCTACACCTTGTCTGTCTGCGAGCAACGGATGGCATTTGATGGCAGTGGAAAAAGTGACCGTCACAATGACCCCGCTGCTCACACGGAGACACCAGGGAGTCCGAGAGCGAGCTGTCCTTTGCCGAGCGCCCACCTCCAGCGGGAACGCTCTGTGTGTGTGTGAGCCTATGTGGAGAGCTGGAAGGGAGAGGCTGACGGGGGCGTGCATCCCTCCAGGACCCCAAGACTCAGCAAGGCCACGCGGTTCACACACAGTCACGCTGCAGGCAAACGTGAACCTGCCCAGACAGACCATCACCTGAGCTCTCTGACACTAGCCACACAGCTGAGAAAAACAGTCAAATATTTACTGAGGGCCTACTGTGTGCCAGGCACTGTCCACGGTCCTGGGGACACAGCCATGGACAGGACAGGGAAGGAGCCTGTCCCTGGGGAGCTGGCGTACCATGCGAGGAGACTGGCCCCAAACACGGAATACAAGCTTAAGATGATGTCAGTGGTGATACAGGCTGAGGTGGGAGGTTTAAGTGGGCTGAGCCACTGGATCACCTTAGTGTGAAGGTTCATAAGAATCACCAGGGGACTTCCCTGGTGACGCAGTGGTTAAGAATCCGCCTGCCAATGCAGGGGACATGGGTTCAAGCCCTGGTCTGGGAAGATCCCACATGCTGTGGAGCAACTAAGCCCGTGCACCACAACTACTGAGCCTGTGCTCTAGAGCCCATGAGCCACAACTACTGAGCCCACATGCCACAACTACTGAAGCCCATGCGCCTAGAGCCCGCGCTCCGTAACAAGAAACGCTGCCGCAGTGAGAAGTCCACGCACCACAACGAAGAGTAGCCCCCACTCGCCACAACTAGAGAAAGCCCGTGCGCACCAACAAAGACCCAGCGCAGCCATAAATCAATCAATCAATCAATCAATCAATCAAGAATCGCCAGGAAGCATGTTTAAATGCAGATTCCCAGAGTGCATTAGAAGCAGGGATTCCATTTCAAGTCTAGGGAGCGGCCAGGAAATCCACATCTTTAGGAACTGGCTAGGAGCCTGGAGGCAGGAGCTCCTGGACCCCTAGCAGCCCGGGGTCTGGGCACAGCGCTCTGGCCTTGCTCTACTACCCATGAAGGATCACAATTCCCCCCTCAATCCGTCATCTATAAAATGAGCATCATTCTTTTCCATTATGGTTTATCACAGGATATTGACTCTAGTTCCCTGTGCTACATAGTAGGGCCTTGTTGTTTAACCGTTCTGTGGACAATAGTTTGCATCTGATAACCCCAAACCATAATGGAAAAGAGTACGAAAAAGGAGATATATATACGCGTAACTGAATGACTTTGCTGTATAGCAGAAACTAAGACAACATTGTAAATCAACTGTACTTCAATAAAATAAATTTTTAAAAAAATGAGCATCATAACAGCTGGCCTGGCCTCCCTCCCAGGGTAGCACTGAGATGCAAAGCAGGCTGTGAAGGTCAAATATAAAGGGCTGGATAAATGGGAGTTATGTACATTCTTAAACCACACTTCTGGTGAGAGCGGACCCACCGAAAGAAAAAACCAAGCAAGCCCCCTAGAAATACCGGGGCTGCTCGTCCAATGCATAGCTGCTCAGTGACAAATCCCCCTACACATAACCCACCCTGCCACATATGATCACTCTTACGCAAGCACGGTTGCTCAATAGGGCCCATGTGTGGGTTTCCATGCAGTCGTCCCATCCTGTGGGAACCCAGCATGCATGGGGTTCCTGGTTAGGTAAGCGGCTGCAATAAATTACCCCACCACCAGCGGCTCTAGCCCACATGTTGCTCTTATGGTCAGTGCACTTCATCCCCGCAGTGACCTAAGCCCAGCGCCCGTCAAATCAGTGGTAGCCTCTCCTGTTATCCCCCTCCAGCAAGCACCAGCTCACATTTCAGGCCGTTTGCTCCCCTGGGCATGACTCAGAGAGTCAGTTGCCTTTAAAAAAATGCTTTTCGTATTTCAAATCAAAAATAACTACCACGCACTCTGGATGCAAAGCCACTGCAGATGTGTCTGTTGGATTATTCAAGTAAGAAGACCTGAGGAAGTGGAAAAAGTAGAAAAAGTGGTTAATTCATATCATCCTGTCCCTACTGCCTTAACCTACGGTGGGCTGCAAGAGTGGGCCTGAGGCCAGGTCGCAGGACTGATTTCTGGCTTGGGCAGGAACAGTTAGGTCAGGGCTTCATGCGTTCACTGGGACCGGGAAAGAGGGAAAACAAGTACCCTGAAGGCTAATCCCACTAGGAGACATCGTGGATCCAGGCAGAGATGGGCAATGCCACCTCAAAGGGGCTCTCTATACACAGACTGGAGTGGGTCTTAATCCCTAAAGAAGGAAAGTGGGTGGTGCGCAAAAGCAGCTGCAAGGCTGCGAGGCTGCCCGTGTAAGCACCGTCCAGCAGGGAGGGGCCTGCCCAGCACACAGGGATGCAGCCGGCCACTGGGGTCCCAAGCCATTCAACCAATCCGCTTCCCATGATTCCCTCCTCCCCTTATCCTGATCCACCCACACCTCTGACCATTTGGCTTCCTGGGTGGGGTGCCCACAAGGAGAGAACGTCCTGCCTAGAGCCTCACAGTGGCTACACTTTTCATCAAATCAACTAGTGGCTTGATTTGTGCTTCAGCTTCTTGCTAGTTAGTGGGAGGCCGCAGTCCTGACTTGGGGCCCCACAAGATGAGGTTTCTGAATTGGTCAGGCCAGGCCCAGCTGCCAGGTCAATTCACCAAGGTCAGGGCCATCTTCTGGCCACCAGCCCTCCCCTGGCTGTCACATCTTTCCTTCCTATCCCTCCAGATGCACCCTCATTTGGGCACAGCGCTGTGAGGATTTTTCAAGGTGCTCCTAGGTCACACCTGGAAGCATACCTTTGAAAGCTGAAATTAAAAGCTGGAAGTTTCCCCTTTAGCCATGTTTAATTTCCAGTCAAACATCGTTACAGGTGAGGCCCTGATCAACTGTGATACTGGGTAATGAGACATTCTGATTTACAAATACTCTCATTAACCAAGGATAACCAGAAACCTTTTTTTCCTTCTCCAGTTCCCTGTGAAAACAATTCCAGAAAGTATCTGTCCATTCTTCTTCCGCAATGAAATGTTTTCTCTAAAGATAAGACATTCTTTTTTAAGACTAAGGATCCCTCCAGCCACTCAGGCCCAGATCATGAAGGGAATTCTCACTGCAGAGATCAACAAGCTTGGTAACCTGCAGAGGTGGCCGGTCAGCCAGGTCACCTAGCCACCCCAGGACAGCCGCCGGCAATGTTCTCTTTCCGAGGAACAAAAGCCTGAAGACAAAATTGACAACCTATTTTCCAGTGATGTGTTTCAGTCTTATTCCATAGGGTATCCTAAAAGTTGGAAAACAGGATACACTATTTTCCCTCTTTTTTCTAGACTTTCTGGGCTCTCTGGGATGTTGATATTAAACCTTTCCAGGTGAGCAGTTGGCCTTATCACTTTCAATTTAGAGGTCTTTGACCTGAAAAGAAGTCCAAGGGCTGCAGAAAAACACTGAGTATATTATTTGGACATGTAACTAAAAGACTGTTTCAAAATAAGTCTATCCCCTTCCCCAACTTTATGGCATATATCTGAGCACCTTACGTACTAGACACAATGCTCTAAAATTAAAATGCTGGAAGGAGGTGATGACATCATCATGATATTAATGGCTACCATTTAATGAGCATTTACAAACATGCCAGGAATTGTAAATCTTACACGTTACAATTTCATCTTTAAAAGTTCCAGTGAGCTATTTTATCCCAAATTTACAGATGAGGAAGCTGAGGCTCAGAAAGTTGAAGTTCTTGCCTAGAGTTCCATAACTTCTGAGTGGCAGGGCCAGGATTTGAACCCTGGTCTGTTCACCCCGAAAGCCCTGTTCTTCTCCAGCCCACTGTGCTGTCTCAGACCACAGGGAAAGTCACTGCAGTGTTCTTCTCTCCATGAAAAAACTATCCTTGTCCATGGAGTGATTACTTTAAGATTATCAGATAAAATCCTGGCTTGAAAACAAAAGTTTAAGAACCAGTTCTGCTCAAAGTGCCCTCACCGCTCTGTACCCTCAGGATTTGGGGCCATGAAACGAGTCTGTATTTCCTGAGACCTCTTTTGGCTCTAACAAAAGGCAAAAATCCCCAAGAGGTCACCAACATCCATAAACCCTCCACTAGGAAATAGGCCAGAGGATTTTCTGTGGGGAAAGCAAACCTAGCTTGCTTACTCCCGAACTCTGGTGAGGAAACCAACAGAAACCTGCCCCCCACGGCTGGATGGGGTTCAGGGGAAGGGCGGAAGCACGGAGCCTCACAGCACCCCGGGGCTACCTGAAGAGTCCCTGAAGCTACAGGTCAATTTCTCTTCTCTAAGAAGGAAAAAAAATAAGTATAACCTTCAGTTTCCTGATTTGTAAAATGAAAATGTCTCGTGTGCTCATTCAACAAAAGGACTGGCATGTGAATGCACTGAAATATTAATCATAAACATGCTTCCTAAAAAAAAAAAGAAGTGTAGAGACTCTGGGATAGGCAGATTTGGATTCAAACTCCAGCTCTGCCATTTACTGGCTACAAGTAAACAAGTCGACTTAACCCCTATGGGACTCAGTTTTCTCATCTATAAATCAGACCCTGGATCAGTGCTAGAATCTTCTGTAATGATGAAAATGTCCTCCTCTGGGCTGTCTAATGCGGTAGCCTCTGGCCACCCGGGGCTACTGAGGCCCTGACATGTGGCCACTGTGATTGAGGACTAAATCACTATGACTGATCTAAATTTTACTTAATTACCTGATATTTAAATAGCCATCTGTGGGTAGTGGTTACCATATTATATAAGTGATAAAAATGAAAAGACTGTAGTGATAAGAATGAAATCAGATAACATCTGTAAACTTCCTAGCACAGTACATAGGAAGCAGTAAGTTCAGGAGGAAAAATGCATGAATATACAGAGGTCCCACTGATGGAGTTTTTTTTTTTTTAAGCAGAATAGTCTTACATCGAGAAATGGAGGCACCGGAAGCTGACACAGAGATACATGGATAGCTTAGAAAAACCTAAAGCAATCAGATATACTATAGGAATCATTTCCGCAAGTGTGTAAACGGCGTGGCTTAAAAGTTTTGTTTTCTTCCCAAATGTTCTTGTCAGCAGATAAAGAGAGAGGGCGTTTTAGGCCAAGCTGGGCTTGTATAACCCTCAACGCCCAGTACAACTGCCTCCTGAGCAAGCTCTCACACTCAGCAAAACCTTCCATCCTGACGGGCAGCCATCCCCGGCCCATGTGCAGCCTCCGGGGGGGCCCTCGAGGGAGCTGCCCACCCAGCCCCGGGGCACACCCTGCAGGGGCCGCGGGCTGGGGAGCTGCCCACAGGGCCTGACGGGGTGGGGGTGGGGGTCACAGGGCGGGTGGGCGTGCCCCCCCAGGCGCCCACTGGCAGGCAGCCTGCGTCAGAGCCCGACAGGAAACAGGAGAAGACAACACGGGCCGCGTGGAAATCCCCGCCGGGCCCCACGCCAGAGTGTGACTCAGTGGGGCTGGCCGGCCAGCTGCCCTCCCGCCCCTCGGCCGGGACCCAGGGGGCCGGGCCGCAGGAAGCAGCGCAGCCTCTGCACAGACACGGACACGGGAGTCCTTCAGGCTTATTCACTACGTTACAGATGCCATCTCAAAGCAGGCGAGACAGAGTAGTCCCAACCTAGCAGGTGAGAGCTCAAGGCCGTCTAGAGACCACAGCAAAATGCAGTTTCCATAAAAGGAGGTTGCAGTTCAAGTCCCGAAGCTGCCACTAAGCCTAAGAAAGCCTCTGAACCTTCCCAGGCCTGACTCCTCACCTATAGGATCCAGGGGCATGCCCAGGACCACGCTCCCATCCTCCCCACGGAGCATTCCCCGGGCAACCCCATTCCACCTCCGGCCTCCTCCCAGCCCACCTGTCTGCTGCCCCCTCCATCCCATCCTGCGGCAGGACCTAGTCTTAGCCCCGTGATGTCAATCATCCTAACTGTGGACATTCTGCCAGGCCTCCCCTTCAGATACTAATGTCACCCAGACAGAGGCCATGCTTTATACCTTCAAGGTGAGCTGGCTACATAGAGGGGTCTCCAAAATCGCTCATGTATCCAAAGAGAGAGCACGGAATGCTTCTAAGACTGTTATCCTTGACACCCCGTGTCCAACTCCAAGTCACCGCAGGTCCGCCTGGGCTGCCAGGGGCTCTGGCCACCTCCATGCCTCACTCGGGGCAAAGTCTACCCCACACTCTTTTTTCTTTCCCCCATAAAGCACCCCATCTACTCCAGGGTGCGTGGCTGGTACTGACAAAAAGAAGCAACAACAAAAAACTCCTAGTGAGATAGATACAAGAGGCTTACTAACCCGAAGTCTTTACCCTTTGAGATTACTAGAAAAATCCAACCTATGTTATTTCACTTTAATAATACCAACTTGCCTTGAGTTTTTACTCAAAGAAGCTATCTGAGGCAATTTTGCCTTTATACTGTAAACTTCTTACAAAATAACCCATTTGCCCCAGTCCCCCGAGTGTGCATTGGTCTGAAGTTTATGGGTGCCTTTGGTGAGTCTGAGTACAACTCGGCCTGGGTTCTATGCACCCCCTTAACCAGTGATCCCATTCAGTTGGCCCGTGAAAGCACTCAAGGCTCTCCCCTCCCATGGGTCACCCCTGACCCAGGTCCCTGTCCAGCTCCCGCCCGGTGGCTGTCCTCCCTGCCCTGGTGAGTGGCAGCAGGAGTAACCCACACCATCCGTTTCCCCTTCCTCGCCTTCTATTCACTCTGGGACTCACTGCGTGGGCCTCCGCCCCAGCTGCCACTGTTGACCTCCTTTACCAAGGCCACTAGTGACCTCCAAGTCACAAAATCCAAAACGCGTGCTTTGCACACCTTAGGATCCTGGCTCCTCTGCTACATTTAACAGTGCTGTTCCCTTCCTCTCGCTAGTGGGCCTCGTCACCCACACCTTCAGTGTCCCTGGGCGCTGTCTTGCTTTGCCTCGCTCTCCCTGTCCCCTGAAGGTGGCTGTCCCTCGGGTGCTGGCGTCCTTCTCGTCCCACCCTCGCACCTTCCCCAACCTGGCCTCATCCATACGATAACGACTCACAAACATGCATCTCAGCTCAGACCCCTGCCCACAACTCCACACTCATCCACCCAGCTGCCTGGTTTACGCAGCCCATGCCAGGAGCTCCGTAAACACTCACTGTTGTGCACTGGCAGTCAGCGCCTCTTTTGTGCATGGCACGACGGGAGATGCACGGCCCTGGGTTCAAGGGGGACCCAATGAAGAAATGCTACGAATCTCAGAGAAAGGGCAGATCTCACGGGGCCGGGGCTCCCAAGGAAGTCACCACTGAGAAGGCAGCATGCGGGGTGACGTCTTGAAAAACAGTTCAGGAAACCAGCCTTTTTATCCCATGAGGTAATCAGCACTCAGCATCCCCATATTACATTGAGAGAGCACAAAGCCTTACCTGGATGTTTGAAACTGGTATTTTGCATCCTAGGTTGGATGAAAACCTCCTAGAAAAAGGCATTGTCTAAGCAGACCTCTTTTTTTTTTTTTTGCAGGGGCTGGGGGAGTTCTTTGTGACAAATCAATCTCCTCCCTGCAAAAGATTCTAGTCTGGTATAAAAGTGAGACACCTTTGGACCAGAGTTTGCTGGCCCCAGTCCCTCCCTCCCTCAACAATGGGGTATTATCTTTTTGGTGAATATCAAAGGCCATGAGGAATCAAACAAAATAATTGCCGTTTATTAGCAAAAAACACATTAGACTTGCTTTACTCTAATCCCAGTAAGGGACGCTCTCTTAAGAGGGGAGCTCTTTTCTCCACACCCTCTCCAACATTTATTGTTTGTAGACTTTTTGATGATGCCCATTCTAACTGGTGTGAGGTGATACCTCATTGTAGTTTTGATTTGCATTTCTTTAATGATTAGTGATGTTGAGCATCCTTTCATGTGTTTGTTGGCAATCTGTATTATCTTCTTTAGAGAAATATCTACTTAGGTCTTCTGCCCATCTCTGGATTGGGTTGTTTTTTTGATATTGAGCTGCATGAGCTGCTTGTAAATTTTGGAGATTAATCCTTTGTCAGTTGCAAATATTTTCTCCCATTCTGAGGGTTGTCTTTTCGTTTTGTTTACGCTTTCCTTTGCTGTGCAAAAGCTTTTGAGTTTCATTAGGTCCCATTCGTTTATTTTTGTTTTTACTTCCATTTCTCTAGGAGGTGGGTCAAAAAGGATCTTGCTGTGATTTATGTCATAGAGTGTTCTGCCTATGTAACCCGCTTGCACTGTTGGTGGGAATGTAAATTGATACAGCCACTATGGAGAACAGTATGGAGGTTCCTTAAAAAACTAAAAATAGAACTACCATGCGACCCAGCAATCCCACTATTGGGCATATACCCTGAGAAAACCATAATTCAAAAAGAGTCATGTTGGGCTTCCCTGGTGGTGCAGTAGTTGAGAATCCGCCTGCCAATGCAGGGTACACAGGTTCGAGCCCTGGTCTGGGAAGATCCCACATGCCACAGAGCAACTGGGCCCGTGAGTCACAACTACTGAGCCTGCGCATCTGGATCCAGTGCCCCACAACAAGAGAGGCCACGATAGTGAGAGGCCCGCACACCGCGATGAAGAGTGGCCCCCACTTGCCACAACTAGAGAAAGCCCTCGCACAGAAACAAAGACCCAACACAAAATAAATAAATAAATAAATTTATAAAAATTAAAAAAAAAGAGTCATGTACCACAATGGTCATTGTGGCTCTATTTACAATACCCAGGACATGGAAGCAACCTAAGTGTCCATCAACAGATGAATGGATAAAGAAGATGTGGCACATATATACAATGGAATATTACACAGCCATAAAAAGAAACAAAATTGAGTTATTTGTAGTGAGGTGGATGGACTTTTAGTCTGTCATACAGAGAGAAATAAGTCAGAAAGAGAAAAACAAATACCGTATGCTAACACATACATATGGAATCTTAAAAAAAAAAAAAAAAAAAAGGTTCTGAAGAACCTAGGGGCAGGACAGGAATAAAGAGTCAGATGTAGAGAATGGACTTGAGGACATGGGGAGGGGGGAGGGGGAAGGGTAAGCTGGGACGAAGTGAGAGAGTGGCATGGACATATATACACTAAAAAATGTAAAATTGATAGCTAGTGGGAAGCAGCCACATGGCACAGGGAGATCAGCTCGGTGCTTTGTGACCACCTAGAGCGGTGGGATAGGGAGGGTGAGAGGGAGACCCAAGAGGGAGGAGATATGGGGATATATATATACGTATAGCTGATTCACTTTGTTATAAAGCAGAAACTAACACTCCATTGTAAAAAAAAAAAAAAGAGGGGAGCTCCACCCCTATTTTCACTCTTGCTTGCCTTCTCAAGATTCCCCTCTCAGCGGAGCTGGACAGCCCCTCCCTGGGTTCCCACTGCAGTCCCCACACTGGAGGGTGTGTTATGTGCTCCTCTCCCCCTGCTGCGAGTTAGAGGGCACCCCGCACTGTGCCAGGCACGGGATCGGCACCCACAAGCGTGGTGAAAGAGTGCATTTCAGACTCTTCATAAGGAGTTCTTGCTATAAATGATCTCTGTGCTGTGCTCAGCATTATATGCCTTCTGTACTGTCACTAAAACATCACTACTTGATCATGTCTCCAGGCATTTTTAAAGCAAACAGAGCTCTCTAAAGGTTTGCAAATCTGTGCTCAATAAACCACATCTCTTTCACATGCACTTGGAGGGCTTCCCAGCAGGAAGGGAAACATCCTCACACCCACCAGAGTCTCACGCCCGGCACCACCTGCTCTAACCCCACTTAGGGACCTGGTGACTTCCTAATAATCAGAAGGGGACGGCCACTCCGTGCAGTGAGGGCTGCATGGGGCTGGGGCTCGGGGGACTGGGAGCTGAACCTGAGGGTGGCCCCACTACCACTTCTGCTTTGGGGCACATGGCTTCCTCCTCTGTGAAACGAAGGAGTTGAGCTGATGAGCTCTGAGGCCCCTGCTGGTTCTGACAGTGACTCTTTCCTACCTTCCAGGTCTGACAGAACAAAACCCTGCCAACTAGTTCCTTCTGGGGCAGAGCACAGGGTCACCACCTGAGTGAGGCCAGTGTGGCAGGAAAGTGCCTGGATTTGAGGTCAAAAGACCTGAGTGTGTGTCCTATCAGCATTTTCAGCCTGTGAGGCCTCCACGAACTTTATGCATCCAAAATGGATTACTACTCTCCCCAATTACTCTACAAGACAGGTCAGCCATGGCCTCAGACCTCAAGGAGCCAAAAAGGAGAGGCAAAGACACATTCACACAGTGTGTGTTTGGGTGCTGGAGAGATGGAGGGCCCAGGAGAACTGGGTGGGGGCGTCCAGAACGGCTTCCTGGAGGAAGTGAGCATGGGGATTTCCAAGCAGTTTACAACTTTTTTCAAGATAAACATTGCATTTATCTGCTTTCTTACTGCCTGACCTTCGCCCTCCAAATCAGACATGCCATCGTCTCTAGTCATAAGATTCTTCTACAACCATGAAGCAGAAAGCTAGCTGGCTAGGCCATTTCCCCAGGGGTGAGAAGCCATCTGCTCAGCTCACTGAACCCCTATTCACCCTTTGGACTACAGCGCAAATGTCACTTCCTCCAGGAAGGCTTCCCTGACCACGACTCCTTCCCCAAACGGAATCAGGTCTCCCTGCCTGCAGCTATCAGGCTCCCTCCCTGTCTTCCTCTCTCACGGCCACCAGTGAGTTCATGTCATTAAACCTTATTTCAGCCTCAACATCACTCCAGGATAGAGGCTACCAGACATCCTCATCCCCATTTCGCTGATGAGAAAATCGTGGCTCAGAGGACACGTGTCTCTCACCTGGGATCAGGTGCACGGTCGAGACTAGGACAAAAGTGCCCCCAAAAGGGTGATGGAGTTTTCCTGTTGGATTCTTTGGCAACTAGCACAGCTCTGAGCACACAGGAGACTTGGAGACCCAAGCAGACGGACGTGGGAACCCAATGACCTCCAGGATGGACCAAAACAACTTGGTTTGGTGGTGGTTGTCCAGCATCATGTTTCCATCCTAAGAGATACTCAAGGGAGGCCACGCTCTGCCTGCAATTTGATTCTACTCTGCCTGCTCTGTTCTGAGAACACAGTGACGTGCTGGAAGGCTACAAAGAAATCCACGAGTGTGGGTGAGACTTCACTTTCGGGGGAGAAGAGACTTTCCTTTTGTCTCATCATGCAGGTAACGAAGCGCCAAGATGCTCCCGGAGGTGCTCACGGCAGCGAGAGTTCCAGGAATTCTCAGCTCGCTGGTATGACGTGACACACATTTGTTCCAGCGCAGGGGCAGAGCACTGGGCCCGGAGTCAGGCACTGGTTTCTAAGCCCACCTCTGACCCTGACCACCTGGTGACCCCAGGCAACTCAGCATCCCTACAGGCACAGCACCTATCCTGCCTCCTTCACCGTGGCCAGGCTTAAAGAAGACTGCAGGCGAGAAACGGTCTTTGTAAGCCACAGGTGGTAATCAGATGTCTACAATCTTACATGATTACAAGGCTGCTGCCAGCACAAGGCCAACAGTGCAGAGGGTGATTCCTGGGGGGCTGCTTGTTGACACCTGCCCCCACAGAGGCAAATGTAACTGTAAAAGGGAACTGCACTTAACTGTCCAAAGGCAGAAAGAGTGCTGGCCTCTCACACCGCCTAAATTACATCAAGACTGGGGACCAGCCGTTAGAAAAGGAAGGAGAGAATGAAATCAGTCAGGATTCCCTGGGCTGGAGTCATCCCTTGGCATGTCACCAGCTGTGTGACCTAGAACAAGTGGCTAACACACTCTGAGCCTCCATTTCCCCATCTGTAAACTGTAAAATAATAACCTCCCCTAGAGGCTGGTGTTCAAATCTATTAAATTAAAAAAAAAAAAAAAAAAAAAGGATGCTACCAAAAAATAGTAAAGCCCTTTACTGGGGATGGGATGGAGAGGGCCACCCAACATGACACGTGTAGTCAGTTAAAGGCGGCTTGCTGCCATCCCCTGTGAGGGAGCCTGTCTGGGTGGGCCTCTTTGTAGAGCGACCACACCTGTGCCAAAGCACAACCATAGGTGGCAGTGGCCCCAATTCTACCAGAAGCTGTCCAGTTTGGGCCAGGACCTCCCTCACACATGCTGGATTTTTCCATCAGGCAGGGAAGCTGGAAGGCAAGTCAGAAAGAGTGAACAGAAAGGAGGCTCCAGCACTGGGGAGTTGGAAAGGTGGGTGGACTCCAAGATGGGTGAAGCAAGGCTGCTTCCCTTCTAGGTCACTGCCAGCTCTCAGAGCAAAGCCGCCCAGCGCTTACCACTGCTTAGCCTTCTAAAACGCAGCCAGAAGGGCAAGTACGTCATTTCTCTACCTCCAAATGAGCCTCAACAAATCCTAACCCGATTGTAGAAATGTCACCAAAGGATGTAATAAACATTCTGAATTTTACAAAGAATTCAATCGAGATTTTTTTTAAGCACCTCTATGTCCTGTCCTCAGCACGATGGGGGGATGTGAGGGAAATAAGACCCAGTTCCTGCCTCCAAAGAGCTATCAGTCTAAAGGGACAGAACTAACACAACTGAAACAATTATGTGCTCAGGAATCTCTGGTTCCTAAGACCTACAGGAGAAATGCTCTCATGTTGAAGTCCCTGAAAATACTGGATTTCTCCCTCAGGAAAAAAAAAAAAATTTTTTTTTAAATCTCATGGACACTTATGTTACTCTTGTCAGGTCACATTTCCATTTTACCTTCGACTGCCAGGAAGCTCAGAGCCAAATATGCAGGCCATATCTAACAATCTCACAAAACCTTATAACATACAATACTGTGTACTGACATTACCTTTGATCTCATCTTATTTTCCAGTCCTTTTCTCCTCTTCCCCTAATTTCCTTGTCTATCTCTATCCCTTTTTATTCACTGTATTTGAGTGTTACCTCAAATTCTTTTTGGAACAAAGTACATTATAAAAAATACATTTAAAAAGTTGATTAATACTACAAAACTATAGTAATCATGACTGGCACGAGGATGAACACATAGATCAATGGAATAGAATTGAGAGCCCAGAAATAAACCCTTACATTTACGGTCATTAATTTTTGACAAGGATGCCAAGACCCTCCAGTGAGGAAATAATAGTCTTTTCAAATAGTGCTTGAACAACTGGATACCCATATACAAAAGAAGGAGCCGGACCCCTACTTCATATCATGTACAAAAATTAAATAAAAATGAATCAAAGACCTAAATATATGAGCTAAAATTACAAAACTCTTAGAAGAAAACGAGGGAGTAAATCTTTATGACCTTGGGTTAGATAATGGTTTCTTAGCTATGACACCAAAAGCAAGAGCAACAAAAGTAAAGAATAAATAAATTCAGCTTCATTAAAACTTTTGCTTCAAAAAAAAAAAAAACTTTTGCTTCAAAGCAAAATAAAAATAAAAACTTTTTGCTTCAAAGGGCACCATCAGGAAAGTGAAAAGACAATGTGCAGAATGGGAGAAAATATTTGCTAACCATCTATCTGAAAAAGGAACTTGTATCCAGAATATATAAAGAACTCTTACAACTCAGCAAAAGAAAGACAACCTAATCAAAAAATGGGCAAAGGACCTGTATAGACATTTCTCTAACGGAGACAAACGGCCAATAAGCACATGAAATGATGCTCAATATCATTAGTCATTAGGGAAATGCAAATCAAAACCACAATGAGATACCATTTCACACCCAGTAGGAGAGCTAAAATAAAACAGACAATAACAAGTGTTGGAGAAATTTGAACCCTCAAACACTGCTGGTGGGATTTGTAATATGGTACCACCATTTGGAATAGAATCTGGCAGTTCCTCAAAAAGTTAAACATAAAGTAATAAATGACCCAGTAATTCTACACCTAGAGATGTAGGTGCAGAATTACTAGAGATGTACCCAAGAGAAATGAAAACATGACCACACAAAAACTTTTACACCAATGTTCATAGCAGTATTATTCATAATAGCCAAAAAGTAGAAAAAACCCAAATGTCTATCAACTGACAAATGGATAAACACAATGTGATATAGCCATGCAATGGAATTTTATTTGACCATCAAAAGGAATGAAGTACTGATACATGCCACAACATGAACCTTGACAACACTATGTTAAGTGAAAGAAGCCAGTTGCAAAGGACTACATACTGTATGATTCCATTTATATGAAATGTTCAAAAGAGGCAAATCCATAGAGACAAAGTAGATTAGGTTTCCAGGACTGGGGGGGGTGGGAGGTGGATGAGGAGTGGGTATGAGGTTTCTTTTTGGGTGATACATATGTTCTAAAATTAGATAGTAGTAATGGTTACAGAATTGTTAATATACTAAAAATCAATGAATTATATACCTTAAAAGAGTGCATTTCATGGTATATGAATTATATGCAAATAAAACTTTTTAAAGTTTTTTTTTTTAAGGTTGGTCGAATAAAATCTGGAGTTGTATTAACAGTAACACACTGATGCTGGTTTCTTAATTTTGACAAAGGTACTGCGGTAACGTAAGATGTTAACACCAGGGAAATCTGGGTGAGGGGTACATGGGGACTCCCCATGTTATCTTTGCGATGTTTCTGTAAATCTACAATTATTCCAAAATAAAAAGTATACCTCACAAAAAGGTGGATCGTATAGAGCTAACTATTATGTAGTTGTTTAATGAGGCTGCAGGACTGTAGGGTACCTCCCCTCTGGACTGCAGCTGGTCAAGGGCAGGGTCTAGACCCCACAGATGCGCAGTGCACCAGCAGCAGAGGGGCTGTACATATACCAACAAACTCAGTCCTTTTCCCTTTCGCTCTTTCCTCGAAGCCTTACAGCAATACCGGGAGGTAAACCCTGTCACCCAGGAAGGGGACAGCCCGAGGTGCTGTTAGCTTTCCATCACTGTTTATATACACGCACTTCTGTTTGGCCAAACCCACTGTCCTCTTAAGCCAAACCTTCTGACATAGCCTGCTGTGGGCTGGGGTCCAGGGAAACCTAGCTGGGCATTCCTGACCCTCCCTCCTCCAGCAGAGGTGGTAATTCTCTTGATGTTCCGTTGCATATACCTTAATTGGAGCCCAGTAGACCTCTGCATGTTTGAGTCTCATCCCCCAACCAAATTGAAGTCCAAGGGCAGAGACAATATTTTATTTACTCCTACTCCCCCAACGTCTCACAGATATACACCCAAGCAATAAATGAGTTCATTCATTCATTCATTCATTAACGGGTGACCTAGGAGAGTTCAGAAAGCATGGGGTAACACCATCCCCAAAGGAAACCTGCTGATCTCAGCAGAGAACGCCTAAAAAGCAGAAATCCTTCTTGGTCCTCTCTTTCTTGCATGGACATCCCTAGTGGGTTGAGGTTTTGTTTTCTGAGAGCACTGGGTGGGTGTCCCACTCCAACTAGCCTGGGAGCTGTGGCTGCTTGTTACCCAGAGACACGGGTGGGTGGCAACTGGGCCGCGGGGGCGGGGGGCGCGGCTTCACACGCTCCGCCAGGCTGATGGCAGCGCTGCTTCCTGTGGGGCCGCTGACATCAGAGGCCGGCCGTGCGCAGGGGCCACGCGGCTGTCCCAACAGCAGGCAGCACGCGGGGTCATGTGAAGTTCAGCGCTGAGGCTTTCTCAGTCCATTGGGTTTTACTCATCCCCTGTCCATGAGGCGTGTTCCTCCCCCTCCCGCTCTTCTTTGTGTGCCTGTGTGTTTTAATTATTCGAGGGCTCTTGGCTTGCTTTCCTGACCCCACACTAACATTTCTCTCTGCTACTGAGAAACGAGGCATTCCACCCGCTGGAACACAGTCAAAGAGGCCGGGGGAGAATTCCAACTCTGTGCATGAACCCTTGGGGACATGATCCGTGTCCAATCGCCAAAGAGGAGGATGTGAGAATTACACGGCAGCAGGAGGCTCTCGGAAGCCACGTGGTCCACTGCCGCCTCCCACCCATTTTACAGATGAGGGTCACAGTCCCAGAGGGTTCCAGAGACTTAACACTGGGTCACCCAGGTTCAATCAGAGCAAAACGACTCAATTTTTTCAAAACTGCTACCACAAAGCATTTTTCAGTCCAGGCAAGCATTCTGCACAAAAAGCATTCCCACACACCAAGAATTTACAATGGAAATTGTGTCTTAACAAACCAACAACCCATGAGAATTTTCTAATCACCAAGCATTTAAAACTCCAAAGTGCATATTCATCCCATGCATTCATTCAACGAGTATTTATTAAGTGACCACTCTCTTATCTGGCACGGTGTTAGGTTCAGAGGACACGAGGGTGAATTTGAACTGGTCCCTCTACCTTCAAGGAGAACCTAACTGTGAGACAAAGACCAACCAATGGAGAATAAGCCTGGGACCATTAGCTCAAGATGGCGGAGTTGAAGGACGTGAGCTCACTCCCCCTTACGAAAACACCAAAATCACAACTAACTGCTGAAAAATCATCGACAAAACAATGCTGGAACCTACTAAAAAAGATGCCTTACATTCAAACAAGCCTGGAGTTATGTTAATATTCATAATAAGTAATAGCTTCTCTGATCTTCATAACTTTATCTTAACCTCCAGATGAGTGAAATCTCTAGATTTCCACTATTTTCCCTTCTTCCCAAATGAAAAGGAAGCACAACTGTCTATTTCAATGTATTAAGTCATAAGCCACAAGGCATACACAAGGGCCAAAAGCTCAGTTTAGAAGCAGTGCAGTCCAGAGAACAGAGCTCACACAAGGCAAGACCGCCCTGCGGTCCAGAGCAGTGATGTGTAATGAGTGATCCAGATGCCAGCACCCTGCCAGCCTCCGACCCAGAGATCAGCACCACGAAGCCCCTGCCCTCAAGGGCCTCACTGTCCAGGACTGAAAAGAAAGATCCAGAAACAGATGATTTTGTGCTAAGACTTAGGTGTGCTCAGCAGGGACGGGGGGAGGGCACTGAGCAGTGGCTGGGAGGAGGGGGTGTCTGAAGGCTGTTTCCTGGAGGAGATCAAGATGGAATTACATTTTGGAGGAAGCCAGTTGAATAGGCTTGGGACATTCCATGGGCATGAGGCAAAGCAAGGAGGCAAGAAATAGCCCGGGGAAGGGTGGGGAAGGCATGCAGAACTCAAGTCAGAGTGAGGATTCTCAACCTTGATGGGCAAAGAGTGATCACTGTGAATTCCAATGATTTTCACAGATCTCTCCCAGGATGGCAGTTGCACTTGAAATCAGTCACTCCACAGATGATATCGGGTCCACGTGAATCCCTGGCATTTGCAGCAAATGTGGAATCTCAGAGCGTCTTCAGCTGCCAGGTTGGAAAGCTCCTTACCAGAGCCACCAAGCGCAAGGCTGAGTGAGAGGAGATGAGAGGCATCACGCAGACCCCGAGGGACAAGCTGAAGTATCCCCGAGGCGCTGGGCGCTAGAATGGCTTCTAAGGAGGGAGTGCCAGGGCAAGACTTGTGCCTTAGAAAGATTACCCTGGGCGAGTGGGGAGAGCAGATCCAAGGGAGTGGGAGGGGAGGCTACAGCGGGGAGTGCCCGAGCCCGGGAGGTTCATCATCCAGGTGAGGGAGGTTGACTGCACCCCAGATGTCAGTGTCATAGAAGCCTCAGGCCAGATAATCCTCCCTTCCAAAAACTAAACTAAGCCAAAACTACCCACGCATTTTAAACAACAGTTGCCACTCTCTTTGCTCCCAGCACTAAAACAAATCAAAAAGGAGGGTTTTCTTAAAACAAAGCCGAAGGGCTCCTCCTTTCTTCCTGCTTTCTCAGGCCACATCCACATGACGGGAAAAGATGATGATGGGGCGGGGTTGGAGTGGAGGGAAGGAGGCCCTGTCTTGCAGTAACCTCAGCCAGATGGTCAGTGCTTGGGCTATGCAAACCAACGTGACCTTGGCAGGGCTCACGGGCAGGAGGGGCCGGGGAAGCCGCTCTCCCATCAGGGATTATTTCTAGCCCTTTGCTGCCGCATTGGCCTCAACCTGCAGTTGACCACAAACTGCATCAGACGAGTAGGAGGATGTGGTCACAAGACTTTCACCTCCTCTGGCACCTTGGAAAGCAAAGAGTTGATAAACCTCATCCTGGGCAGAAGGACACGTTGCTTAAATGATGTGACTGGTACGGTAGGAGGAGAGATCTGGATTTAGGGGCTCTGAAAGGCCAACCCCCTCTACCCAGATAAAGTTACCTCTCTCCTGGCACTATCATGGCCACTGTGCCTGGAATTCCCATCATTTGTCATTCCTCTCACATCCAAGGCCTAAACACTGACTAATGACACCAAAAGCCTTGGTTAAAGCATGAGTCATTAAAATCAACTTCTTTTAAATTCACGTAGTAAACATTTATTGAGGGCCTGCCCATGGCAGGTACTGTGCTGGGTACTGGGGTGGAAGGGAGCAAGATGACTAAGGCTTGGGGACCTGCAGAAGTAAAGGGAAGCCAAATGTGCACATGGGGCCTTGTCACCCTGGCTAAGGAGACTAGACTCTACTCAGACTCCCTGGGAAGTTAACCGGAGAGTTTCTAAACCACTGGGGAATGATATGTTTTGATACCATCATTTTGCATCCCCTGGGGTAATAAGCACTATGTCATTAGCACCATTAACACCTTAGTGTGAATTAGGTAATCAGATGAAGTGTCACCTTGCAAAAGACTGAGATGTGGGACTGATAAGTTTTGATGCCAGAGGAGCAAAGCCAGGAAGAGCCCGGTGCTCAGTGGCCACTCAGTGGGGACTGAAGAGCAGGGGACAGAGCAGGGGTCAGATCCCAAGGGAATCGAGGTGCTGGGGCAATGGCAGCACAAGCAGACATGTCCTCCACATACCATTCATGCCTGCAAATATTTACTGGGCTCTTGGGTCCTGGGCCCTGGGCATAGTGGAGAATAAAAGAAATGGGCCCTGCCCTTGAGGGGAAGACAGACAGTAAACAAATAAGCACATAGAATTAAAACTACAAACTGGGGAAGGTCTCTGAATGAAAAGAACAGCATGCCATGAGAGAGTGTAGCAGGAGGTATAATGAAATGGAGGGGGCATCAAGGAGGTCTCTCTTAGGAGATGATAGTTAAGCTGAGACCTGATTCACATTTGCCAGCTGGAAACCGTGGGGAAAGAGTATTCCAGGCACAAGGCACAGCATGTGCAAAGGCCCTGAGGAAGGAAATTTAAGAAGGCCAGAGGGGGCATGGGAGCCCACTGGAAGTAGAGGTCGGACAGGCAGCCTAGGACCAGACCCCACAGCCTCGTTAGGGATTCGGACCCTCACCCTCAAGGCAACAGGAAGCCCCTGAGTGATTCTCAGCAGATGTGCCAGGTGATAGGATGTATGTTTTTTAGAGATCACTCTGGCTGCTGGTGGAGAATGGGCCTGGGGGAGAGGTGGATGCAGGCAGCGGGACCAGTTGGGAGGCAGGCTAGGCCAGAGAGACCCTGATTTGGATGAGGAAGCCACAGTCGAGACGGGAGGACACGGACGTTGACATTTTGGATGCAGGACTGGGCAGGGCTTGGTGATGGACTGGAGAGTGGGGGCGAGGGAGGCGGGGGGCAAGAGGATGACTCCTCCTGAAGTCTGGCTCAGGCATCTCAGGGGATGGTGGCCCTTCCACCGAGAAAGGGAAAACTGCAGGAGGCTGAGCAGACAGCAGGGAGGGTGCAGGGGAGGAGGGCAGATCAAGGCTCAGATTTGGGATGTGCTCAAGCAAGGCCCCAAGAAGTGGCCCAGGAGAGATTTCAAGGGACATTCACAGGCCCTGTGCAGCTTCAGGCAGAGACGGGTCACTGGTGGTAGAAAATCCCATGGGATCTCCGGCCAGGGCATCAGAATAAGAGAATTTCTTGGCACCTGAGCCCAGAGACACATTTGTTTCTCCCTCCCGTGCCCTGTCAGGGAGGAAGGCTTTCCCTTTTTGTCAAAAATGCAGCGCGGGAAACTCCTTCAGCTGCCAGGGTGACTAATATTTATCACTGGTATATACAGTAGCCATTCTTCAAGGCCATGAAATTCTGCCCATGGTTACAGCCACAAGGCTCTCAGCAGCCCTGCCCGAGCTCAGCCATGCCCCGGCATTCCTCAGGGCTGAGTAACACCGCTCGCTTCCCGGAGGGGCTCTGCTTACCCTACATCCCCCAGCTTCTCAGCATCCTGGACTCACTGCCTACAGGTCAAGGTCCAGAGTCTCCGCTGTGGCCACGGATGTAAACCATGACCTCGCCCAACCTGCCCCTGCAGCCTCAGATCCCACTGCAGGACAGAGGTAGCACTTCCCTGCCCAGAGGAAGGACAGGGATGGCAGGACTTAGGAGAGCACCTTGGCCAACCTTTTTCTTTTCACAGGAGCAAACTGAGGATCAGAGAAATCAAGTAGCTTGCCCAAGGTCACACAGCAGAGCTGAGACAAAAACTCCAGGCCAAGGCTTGCTCTTTGGGGTCCTGGCCATAGGATCAAGGCAGCAGGGCTTGGGTAGGTGAGAGAGAGCTGCAGGTAGCTCGATACTGAGACCCCTGGGAGAAAACAGGAAGCAGGGGGCTTCCCTGGTGGCACAGTGGTTGAGAATCTGCCTGCCAATGCAGGGAACACGGGTTCGAGCCCTGGTCTGGGAAGATCCCACATGCCGCGGAGCAACTAGGCCCGTGAGCCCCAACTGCTGAGCCTGCGCGTCTGGAGCCTGTGCTTCGCAACAAGAGAGGCGGCGATAGTGAGAGGCCCACGCACCGCGATGAAGAGTGGCCCCCGCTTGCCGCAACTAGAGAAAGCCCTCGCACAGAAACGAAGACCCAACACAGCCAAAATAAATAAATAAATAAATAAATAAATAAATAAAATTTAAAACAAACAAAAATACTCCCTCACCCAGTCATACCAATAGCCTACCTACCTATCCCTGGAATTTAAAAAAAAAAAACAAAAACAGGAAGCACATCAGGAAAAGCGGCCACTGGGACATCCCAAAAGATCAAACTCTCAAAGAAGTCTGCACATGGGATGCCACACCCTCTGTCCTCCCCTGACAACTCTCAAATGAGAAGCGGGTAGCCAAGCCAAAAGTGGGGGAAGAACTGGGCCTTGGGAGCCGGATGAAATGCTCCTGGCGAAGGGGAGCTTCTCTGAGGAGGCTTTCAGCAAGACCCCCAGCTCTTAACAGAAATAGTTTCACTCGTGCAATGCAGTTTACGAATTTATCTATGCCCACAGGTCTCTGTGAAGGGAAGCCCACAGAGGAAGTACTTTCTTGTGTGACAATGACCATCGAGGAAATGAGATAACAAGATAGCATGGAATACAGCGATCCGGTGTAAACTCTGCCATCGTGCCAAGCCCCCTGCCAAGGTTATCTGCCTACAGCACCTGCCAGAACAGAGCGGGGCTAATGCGAAATCAACTGGAAAAAGGGCACTGCTCACAATTGGTATGAATTTTTATCACTGAGCGTGTGCAGGACACATTAAAGTCCCTCCTGGGAACCAAGGAAAACAGGGCCTTCACTCCTTTCTAGTCTGAGATGTTCCTGAATTCAGGAATACGGAAGGGTGACCACAAAATGCACAAGAATGGGGACACAGAGGATAGCTTCAAAGGGCCATCCTTTCTTCCTAGAAGCTCCATCTTCTTCTATAATCAGAAATGTTGGTTAGTATTTCTTAACCCATCAGATCTGCTACTAACCATGGCTTTATATATTCACTGACACTACTGCTGTGATAAGAAGTGGTCATTCATTCAAACATTCACTGAGTATGCTGAAATACCAAGTATTGTGCCAGGCTCAGGGAATAGAAAAGTTGAAAAATACCCAGTCCCTGCCCTGGAAGAGCTCTCAGCTGTCAAAAATGGGGGCGGGGCGGGTGAAAATCCTGAAATCTGATCTTATCTATCTTCCTGCCTTTGACTGCCACCACTACAAAACCAGCGGAGGCAGGCACTTCTGAAAGTCGAAACCTGTTATACACACTTTCTCAGCAACCGGCCGCTTTCCTTCCTCCAGGTTTCCTGCCTCTCTTTCTGTACCATCACCCCCAACCACCCTTAAATGTCAACACCTCTAGAAAGGGTGAAATAATTCTGCCACCTTAAATAGTGCAAACAGCCTCTCTTAACAGTCAAAGCGAGTGCTTATGGAGATCTAGCCGTAAGCCTGGCACAAAGAAAGAGGTCCAGGGTGGTCCCTCAAGGTGACATCAAAGCTGCCACGGCCAACTCACAAGCACTAATGGTTGGAGGAAACCTTCCTGGTTGTCTCAGCTGAGTTCCTGCCACGCAGGAGTGGGGAGTCCACACCTGCCGCCCCCTCCCCCATACAGCACCATGACCACCAGCGTCAGAGCAGAAAGGGTAGTGGAGCTGAGAAAACTGGGGCCCAGGGATGGTGAGTGGAACTCAGGGGTCCTAGACTACGGGTCAGTGGCGTATAGCAGCTCTCCCTGAGGCCCCTTGCTCAAGCCAGCATTAATGTCAGGCCACAGCTATTGACAGAATACCCACAAGGCCATTAACAACTCATGTCTGCGCAGTGCTCTGCAGTTTTGCAAAACTCTCTCCCATCCCTCGCTCTCTCCCGATCATCACAGTCGCCTTCGGTGTAGGCAGGGTGGCTCTTCCTATCCACACGGTGTGTGGTATAAAATGAGTCCCATGGAGGCTGTGACAGGTCTGAAGCCACATCGAACAGGAAGAAGTGGCCAGGCCTGTCTACCCCTCTTCCACAGGGTGGCGGGAAGTGGGGCAGGAGCGAAAAAACGAGCCTGAGACACAGCTCCTGTACGAGGTAAGGTGGTGATCACATTTGGGAGGATGAAGGACACACAGACAAGCTATCTCCCACGGAGAAGGGCCAAACTCATGCGTTCAAAAATATTATGTACTATGTGCCAGACCCAGGAGTGATTCAGGAGACCATTTAGAGAAAGGGGAGGTGGTCACAGTGAGCTGGAACAGTCAAGGAAAATGTGACAGAGGAGGTGGGACTCACTTCTAAGTTTTAAAGGCAGAAAGGGACAGAGGAGTTGGGGAACGCACCCCAGGAAACGTTAAGGGTGAGCCCCAGCCAGGCGGTGGGCGTGGGGACGGCGGGCTGGTTTGGGGTGGGGGGGTGTTATGAGGGGCCTCAGCTGGTGGGAGAAGAGGGCCAGACACAAGGTTAACCCCACAAAACGGTCAGCCCTAGAGGATTTTAAATACCAAGCGCGATGGGCCCTGAGTACCTTGTCTACAGAAATACAGGGTGTCCTGTCCGGTTCTGCCCAGCCCGTCCTAGGCCACCGCCTGCTACAGACCAACCAGGACCACCAAGAGGGTCAGAACTCACCTAACAGAATTCCCCGGGGCCTTGCTCACATCTGTACCTCACCCACACAAGTCAGCCTGGGCTGGTCCTGAGCCAGCACCTGGGGCAAACACAAAGTTCCTGCAGATGAGAAAAGATCGGAACCTTCACAAATCCATCCCTGCTCCAGGGAAGGCGGATGTCAGACATACTTTCAAAAGGGCCACATTTTGCACATTTTATGTGGTTTTCACACACTTCTGAGCAAGTGCATGACTGCTGTGTGTGTGTGTGTGTGAGTATAACGAGTTTCAAAAGGGAAATAACAGTGGGTAAATCTGACTCATCCTACACACACACACACACACACACACACACACACACACACACATATTTCCCCAAGGACTCTGATTTGAATAGCACAGCAGTGGGTGGTAGGCCTGGGGGCTGCATCGGGTCACCTGCACTCCCTTCTCAAGTGCTCACCTTCCAGGTGACCCACGAAAACACAATTACACTGTGAACTCCTGGAGGGCAGGAACTGGGTTTTACTCACACTGCCTTCGACAGAGCAGGGGCCTCAGAACCCTGCTGATCTGATGGCAGAAATAAATAACCATGCACGCCAAGTGCTGCTTCCCACGATAAGGCTCCCCGGAAAGTGAAGGCCAATTCTGCTCCACTGCTCCCAACACAAACCAGTTCGCATTAGTTCTTCACTCTTTCTTTCAGTCCCTCGGCCCCATGGCTTCATAAACCACCTCGGTAAGCGCCTCGACAGCTAACGAAGCACTTTCACATCCATCACCTCACTCAGATGCTCACACCAAATCCAGGACGTGGGAGAAGCTGGGATATTATTCACAGGCCAAGAGGAGGAAGCTGCAGCTTAGAAACTTTAGACCATCTTGCTAAGGTCAGGTCACTAATAAAACTCGGGTCCTGTCATTCCTGGCCCATGGGTCTTCCCAAGAGTTTAATTAACTTCCAAGATTCTGGAACTTGATTTGCCTTCTCCTAAGGATTAAATATACATTGAATTCCATACAGCTCAGTGTCTTTAAATGGCACCATCATCATCATCATCATCATCATCATCGCTGTCTTGCCACCAACTGGGACAGGAGGCTAGAGCCTGCCATAAGAGAGTAGGCAGGCCTATCTACTGCATAACCAGAGGGTGGGAGAGCCTGGGGGCTTGCTAAATTTGAAACCTTTTCTGACATTCAAGCATTTAAACAGCTCATTGACTCCCATACATAAATATTACTATAAGCTACAGTTTCATTTACCCTGTGCTGGGGCCAAGAGGGTTTGAAAGTAGAGTGAGCACAAATTAGGTACTGGAAAGTTTCTTATTTCCTGTAGTGTCAGATGTTCACAGTCAACAAGAAAAGAAAAGAAGAAGCAGGGTCACGTGGTAAGTCTCCCATCAAACACCAAACGTATGTGTTCACACATAATTGGTTCCTTTTGCTCAATGCCGAAATTAAGCAGCACAACTGGCATTGTTCTAGACACACGCCCAGGGACACAACCCAGGTCTTTGGCGGAGGGCCTCCTGACGGCTGAGTCAGTCCAGGGGCTGTTCCACCGGCGAGGGACGAACAGTTTCTCCAGGAACCCAAGGAAGGTACAAAACACCAGGTGGAACAGAGCTGAACTTCTGCAGCCCAGAATTTACCCAGCGGCACAAAAAGCACTTTCCCATTGTGATTTTCCTGATGAAAAGTGAGAAAGGCTAGAATCTATATCCCAACTCCAGGTACTTTGCTCTGTGCCCTTGGGTGAGTCACTCGCCCTCTCTGGGTCTCTGGTTCCTCCTAAAGGTGGAGCCTGAATTGGAAAGCCCTAAGCTTGCTTCAGCCTCACTGCACACATGAACGACCCCCTCCCTTTCTCTCCCACTCAACACAGCATATCTGAACCCAAGTCGGTGAGAGAGCCACCATGAGAAAAATACACTGATTAAAATATACATTGTGATAAAATGCACATAACGTAAAAAGTTACCACTTTAACCATTTTAATGTGTACAACCCAATGGCATTTAGTTCATGCACAATGTTGTGCAACCATCATATTTATTCACTTCTAGAATATTTTCATCACCCCTAAAGAAAACACTGTACCCATGAGGCAGTCACTACGCCCCATTCCACCTCATCTCAACCCCCTAGCAACCATTAATCTGCTTTCTATCTCTATGAATTGGCCTATTCTGGATAGTTCACGTAAATGGAATCATACAACACACGGCCTAGTGCGCCTGGCTTCTTGCACTCAGCATAACGTTTTCAAGGTTCATCCATGCTGCAGCATGTACTTCATTTCTTGGTTGAAAAATATTCCATTGTACAAAGGAATATGCCTTTGAATTAACTGCTAAGGAAATCATTCACGAACTTCAGTATTATTAGTAGTAATAATTAAGTGAGATAATCTATGTAAGGTCCCAGGTAGATACTAAGTGCTTAATTAACAACAGCTTCATTCTCATCGTCATTACCATCACTAAAAAAATTCCTCATAGCACTCCTCACTCGAGAATCACTGGCCTGGATGCCCCCTGAGGCCCTACACAGGCCCCAGCTTCTTCGAATAAGTGAATCAAAACATTCTGCCCGTGTACTACGTCTTCCCCCAGTTCTCCAGGATGTGTGAACCCTTCGGAGCACCTGAGAAGTAAACCATCCTGTTGTAGGCGGCAACAACACAAGCTAGCAAAACAGTGGGACCCCTCTTGTAAACCATCTTGCTCCTTGAATGTACCAAAATAGAACATTGCTGGGGAGACAGTGTAATTCTTCATTTTTCAAAATGACTCACAACAGGATTCCCTGAAATGGTTTTCCTGGTACACTTAAAACATAATTCAATTTACACCATCACTGTTTTAGCAACAGACCTTCTCCATAAAACAGTGCGCGGCTGTTAAAGAGTCGGGCTCTAATCCTGGACGACAGTGTTTGTTCCAAGTCAGTGGGACTGATGTTTGCTTTCCCCTCTCCTTGTAATCAGCAGGCTCCATCTGGAGACAGAAGTCCTGAGTCCTTACCCCACTTTCCAGCCCTGAGACTCTGAAGAGCCACCTCTGAGTGTCACTCTACTCTTGGGGAATAAAGAAGTCACAGCCACTTTCCCTAATAAGGCTGGTACCAGAATCAAAAGTGCCACAGAGAAGTGAATTCCTGTTACAGAACTAACGTAGGCTCTGTCCACAATTTGGGGCACAAGTCAACATTTGTGAAGCATTTCAAAACACTGTCCCACTTTGACGGGTAGCTTGAACTTCTTCCAGCTGGTCCCCTCACAGACCAAGATCACTCTCCCATCCCATGCAGGCCCCCCTATTGTCGGCATCCAGGTCTCCCAGTGGGCTCTCGGAGCTCCACTGGGGATGCACGGGGGCCCGGATGCCCGCTTCCACCTGTTTTCCGGGGGCTGTGGAGGCCTCTACAACCAAAGCAATCCTCCCCAAGTGCTCTGTGGCCAGTCCTCTCCCAACTCCCATAGCTTGTTTTCTTTAATTAGCTCTCTGTGGCAGGAGAAAAACGCGGCCCCACCCTCGAAATGAGCAGATCTGGGCCTCAAATGTACTCTGTGGTTTGCCTCTGTGCTGCCAAGCTGTTAGCCAGGGAGTGACAAGCTACCGGGGCTTAATAGGCAGGGGCCGGTGAGAAACCCTGCTACAGTAAGAGAGGCCTTTCTCTTCCCAACATCTGACGTTTCTCGCCCACAAGGCTGGGCTGCACCCCTTTCCGAGTCCCTGAAACCTGCGATTGTGGTTTGAGGAACAATTCCAAATTCTGCTGGTTTGCTTTCTCTTTTTTTCTCCCTCCTTCTTTCTTTTTTAACCTGCTCCTGGGACAGTTTATGGTACATCGCTGGTCTCAGAGATCAAGGACTGAGGCCCAAGCAAAGTAGCTGCTGCTTACCTCCTGACACTAGTGAGCAAGATTTAAATGAATACTGAGGATCCACCAGAGAGTTCTTCCCAACACAGCACCTTGAATTGAAGCTAAAGAAAGATTGCTACATACGTCATCTCAAATGGGCCCCAACCTGTAAGGCAGGCAGACCCATTTCACAGGTGAAGAAAGTGAGGCTTGGTGGGGAAGGGACTGTCAGAAGTCACGTGACTCGGGATGACAGAGGATGGAAGGACAAGGACCCAGATCTTCAAATTCCAAACACAACAATTTTTCTCTCATTCTGGTAACTTCTAAAAACACAGTCTAGGGACTTCCCTGATGGTCCAGTGGCTAAGACTCCACGCTCCCAATGCAGGGGGCCCGGGTTCAATCCCTGGTCAGGGAACTAGATCTCACATGTCGCAACTAAAGATCCCGCATGCCTTAACTAAGACCCAGTGCAGTCAAATAAATAAATATTTAAAACAAAAAAACAAAAAGCCACACAGTCTAAAGAGCTGCTTAGAAGTCTGAGGCAGAGGCTCCCCGGGCTCTCATACAGAATCTCTCAAGTTAGACCCTGAAGATGCTAATCCTTTGGTCCTAGAACATCTAAGGATTATTTCTGACCTTTTCACCATCATGACCATTGCTATCATATATTCAACACCATGTACCAGAACACAATGTTCGCTCCTTTCCCTGCACTCATTTCATACCATTTTACAGACAGGGAGACTGAGGGTCCAGGGGATTTGAACAACCTACCTAAGGTCCAATAACTAGTTAAGAGGTGGAGATGCGATTTGACCCAAGAATTCGGCCTCCAAGTAGCTCACACTCTTAACAGCTACACTACAACTGAGAGACTGAGGACTGCCCGATCAGAAAACCGATCCAGGAAGAAACGACTTGCCCCAGGACACCAAGCCAGAGCTGGGATTCCAAGTGGGGGTCTTCTCAGCCCACTACTGGCTTGCGCCCCTACACTAGGCTGCTCAACAATTTGCAAGAGTGAATGCACAGCAGGACCCCATAACATCTCCAACAAGGGTATGTTTGTAGCCTCTGAAATTCCTCAACTGTGATCTCTATCAACAACAGACCCACCATCACCTGGAACAGCCTGGAATCTTCAGAGTAAGTGCCAGTGCTCACTTATCCATATGTTGTTTCTTGGCTCTGCAACCCGGAAGAGAGTAGATCTAGCAAAGGACCTGTGTGTACAAGACCAGCCTGAGACCCCCGGTCCCAGGATGCTAGCCAGCGTCAGTTACGTAATTTGTGGGGTGCAGTGCAAAATGACAGTGTAGAGCCCTCTGAGCAAAAAGCAGGAAAACAGTATCATTAATGGTATTAAAATCTAACACTTTTCCCCTTTCTTCCAGAGTCTCTCTCTTGACTTGTGACAGTGGGTTTTTGTTTTGGTTTGTTTGGGTTTTTTTCCCTATTTAATATCATTCTAAGTCAAGAAATATTAAAATTTTAAATTATTGGCATGAATCTTGCCATTCATGTTTATATCGTGCAATGCCAAGTTCTGAATGCAAACAAAAGAGCATTTAACTAGTATGTGAAATCATCAAAATTGCACCATTTGTATTTCACGGCTTAGATACACATATACATCGTATGACTTACCAGAAAAAAAGCAACACTGCCTAAAACGAACTCCACTGTTTTCACTTCACTTCTTGATAGGTGCACATTCTACCAACACTCCCCCCTTGCTGCTTACTGATGAGTAGGGAAAAGCTGAAGGGAAAAGGCACTCTGGGCTGCCTGATCTTTCCTTTCCATTGTATGTCATCATTTTCAGGGTAAGGGATTAGCTAACACCGGGAAGCGACACGAGTAAGAAAGCATATGACGGGATTCCTTGGTGGTTGATGTTTCTTAGAATGACATCACCTTCTTTCTGTATCCCAAACAAGCTCTGGTTCAAGCTCAGGACTGTCAGAGTGGATCGCTCCTACCTCACATGCATGTCCACTGTCTATTGGGCTTCGCTTACAAAACACCAGCTCAAAGAAAATGAAGAATCTCAAGATGTCAACAACAGGCATTAAACCAAGCACAGAGCCCTCCTGAGCGTGGGGCTCTGTGACATCACATACCGCGTGCCTGTGAAGCTGGCCTTGATGCCAGGCATACCTGTGTCAAGGGCAGCCTCAAGACCACCACCAAGTCTATCCTCTCCTGTGCTGGCAGGTCGGTCTAAAGCCAAATTAGCTTAAGTCCCCACCCCCAGAGTCTGTGGGTCCAAGAAATGTTAGCAACAGGCTCCAATACTGAAACACAAAAAGGATCTGTATTACAAAGCTTACCCACCTCAGCACCTGATGGGCTGAAACACTTCCCTGGCATTTTTCACCCTTTCTGAGGCTGCCATATTGTGTGACAGTTCCTTTGTCAACACAGTAAAGCAGGTTAGGTGGGCAACCAGCATCTTTCGATCTGGTAAACACCAAGGGAAGGGAAGAAGGGACCAACCATGTACCGACTCTTAGCAAGGTGACAAACTGCGCTAAGCTTTGTATATGCATTAACTCAATCTCACAACAACCCTAAGAGACAGCAATCATTATTCCCATTTTACTGCTGGAGAAACTGAGGCACGAGAAGTGATGTGACTTGCCCAAGACCCGCCCAGCCAACTCAGGCTGTCTTCTCTGGGCTTATCACCAGCCCCCGCTGAGGCTGCTTGTAATATTGTGATTTATAGTAAGAAATATGTATTTGGAACGTAGCTCCTAAAATCCTTGTAATTTCCTATATAAGAGCCATAGGGGTATCTTTTGTTGTAATAGTTTTATTCCCAGTTCCTGAAATAGCTCCAGAGCCATAAAGGTGAAATGGGCATCTTTTAGTTATTCATAACACGCCCCTTTCGACCACACCTGAGTTTATGCAAAGCCTCCATGGATAAGGGGCCGGTTGCCAGGGAAACCAACCTTGTGCTTAGAAGGTAGGAACTTTCAGCCTTAGCCCCCCCAACTCTGCCCCCACCTCCAGAGAAGGGAGACAGGTTAGAGGCTGAATCAATCACCAACGGTCAATAATTTAATCAATCATGCCTACGTAATGAAGCCTCCATAAAAACCCAAAAGGACCGGGTTCAGAGAGCTTCTGGGTCGGTGAACACGTGGAGATGAGGGGAAAGCTGCATGTCCAGAGACAGCACGGATGCTTCAAGCTCCTTCCCACATACCTCGCCCTGTGCATCTCTGCCACGCGTCTATTCCCGAGTTATATCCTTTATAATAAACCAGTAGAATGTTTTCCTGAGTCCTGCGAGCCACTCTAGCAAATTAACTGAACCCTAGGAGGGGGCAGTGGGAACCTCTGATCAATAGCTGGTGGGTCAGAAGCACAGGTGTCAACCTGGACTTGTGATTGGCATCTGAAGTTAGGCGGGGGGGGGGGGGAGGGCAGCAGGCTTGTGGGACTGAGCTCTTATCTGTGGGATCTGATGCTATCTGCAGGTAGAGAGTGCCAGAATTGACTTAAACTGTTACTATCCAGCTGGTGTCCTGAGAATATGAGCATTGCTGGGTGTGGGGAAATCACCGTACCCCCCAGCCCAACACACACACACACACACACACACACACACATACACACACACACACACACACACACACACACACACACACACACACACACACACACACACACACACACACACACACACACACACACACACCCTAGTTATCGGAAGCATCAGGAGTGAAGTTTTCTGTGAGTAGTGTGGAGGGTAGAGGAGACACATGGAAGAGTTTTCTAGACACCCCTCCATGCAGCCCACATCCGCCCAGAGGCCGCTAGCAGAGCTGGGTTAAAACTCAAGTGCACTGAAGTCCAGGAAAGGAAAGAAAAAAGAGAGCGACCGACTCCAAAAGTTCTGGAACATTAAGTCAGTTGCAGCCTGCCAGGATTTAAATAAAGAATTACCGCGAAGGCCTCACTGAGATACCTCAGTGTAAGGTGTGGGGCAGGATCCTTACCTAGGTTAGCGCAGCCCCGTTTGTTTCCCTAAATGCCTGTAAAGCAGATCTCAGGTAATTGTGATCCTCAGATCATCCGGGCTATATTCGAAATACCGTGTATTTACTGAGTTAAAAGCTCAGGTCCTGCCTCCAACACAGTTATTTAGAGTCCTTAGGACCTGCCTGAGCAGGCCCGGTTCCATGTTAACACACCCTGCCCCGCCCTGCCCTGCCCCAGCTTTCTCCTCAGGGCAGCGATTCTGAGCAGAGCTTGCACAATAAGATTGTTTAGTGCTGAGTCTACGTTAGGAGATGGCTAGGTAGACGCCCTCAGTCCTGCCTGGGAGGAGCTAACCGGTGGGAAGACGGCCCCCACTGACCCCCAAGGGTGGGATGAATGGAAGCAGCGTGTCCTCCCGTCCCAGAGGCTTCACATCCCATCCTGGTCACTTCTAGTTGCAACCCAAACAGCAGGATAATGTTTGCTGGCTGGAGGATGACGCATCTTCTGACCTCCCCCGGATTTAGGCTGATTCACTGGACTTGTCACACCGCAGACCACCCAACGCCGGCCGCCTCAGGCAGACCTACTGCCTACCCTGAGGACCCCCAGAGGACGGCTGGGAAAGCTTATGGAAAACTGCCAAGTGCTGGTCACGCCTGGATCTAGGAAACACCTGGGGTCATGCAAAGAGCCCTGGACCAGAAAGGATGCGATCTGGACTCAGATTCCTGGCCTGGGTGACCTCAGGTAAACCATTTGACTCCTCTAAGCCTCAGCTTCCTCAGCCATTAAATATGGAAGGCACCCAGATCTGCAGGAGGATGCCGGCTGGTCCTCCCACTGGTCCAACAGGTTTCTCTCAGGTGCTGCCAGAGGCAATAAGATGGGAACACTGGCTGCTTGGGTCTCTGTTGGGGAGCCAGCCTCCCAGCCAGCTCCAACTGGCTTGTCAATTGCATCCACAATACTTGCAGGCCTGATATATCACCATAAGTCAGCAGGAGCCTTTACCCAGTTCCTCTTTCCCTTCTTAGTAATAGCAACTCTGTGGATGGCTCTGAGGCCAACTGGGCCTCTGTCTGTCCCCTCAGGACTGGGTTTGTTTACATCCTTCCTCTTCAGCTATCTGGGCCTTGGTTACTTCTTGTAAGACTCCCTCCTCGGTAAGGTTGCTGGGAGGATTGAGAGAGAAAGATGTGCGGAAGATCCCTGGCCTGGTGCCTTCCTACAGGTCACTGTTAGAACAAGGATGCACCCAGATGCCTGCCTTCGCTGGATGAAGCACCTCCTGCTTTGGGAGTAGAATAAGAGGTTTATGGAGATGGCAAGGCTGGCAAAGGGCCCCGGTGGAGGTGTGGACCCTAAAGCTTTATATTCAAGGGGTCCACTAAGGTTCAAGGCCGATTTCACATCCATCATCCCACCTGATCTGCACCATGGTCAGTGAGCGGGGACATTTTACAAATATGAAAAGTGCAGCTCAGGTAAGTGACATGCCCAAGAAGACACAGCCAGCACGGGAAACCAGGGGTCCTGGCCTGAGACCAGGGTCCTTTCCACGGCACCAAATGGCCAGACAAGAAAGAGTGACAAGATAGTGGTGATCACAGAGTCAGGTCAGCACCACTAATAAAAACGGGGTGGGGAGGGGAAGCTTGACTACAGATATGGAACTCTCAGCCCAAGATTCCTATTGCCTTAAAGCTCACTTTCGGGCTTCCCTGGTGGCACAGTGGTTGAGAATCTGCCTGCTAATGCAGGGGACACGGGTTCGCGCCCTGGTCTGGGAAGATCCCACATGCCGCGGAGCAACTAGACCCGTGAGCCACAACTACTGAGCCTGTGCGTCTGGAGCCTGTGCTCCACAACAAGAAAGGCCACGATAGTGAGAGGCCCGCGCACCGCGATGAAGAGTGGCCCCCGCTTGCCGCAACTAGAGAAAGCCCTAGCACAGAAACCAAGACCCAACATAGCAATCAAGCAATCAATCAATCAATAAATTAAAACTTTAAAAAAAAAAAAAAAAAAAAAAAAGCTCACTTTCAACCTCCTAAGTGTTCATCATTGACTTTTAGACTACACCCCTCAGGTACTGGCACCAGGGCCAATTTCCTATGGCCCAGAAGTGGGCTGCTATTGCCACATTTCCTTCCCCAAACCTCCAGAAGACCCAACATATAGGGAACATCATGCCCATTATTTCATTTAATCCTCATAATACCACCACTGGTATGACCTGATATTTTTAGCTGTTGAACAAAATAGAAAAGAATCACCCAGGGAAGTTAAGGGGCAGGAAAAAGGCCTGACCCTAGAGGTGTACAGCCCTGGAGTCTTGGGCCTTTTCTTCCACACCACACTTCTCTCTATAAAGACCCCTGACCAACAGTACCCTCAGTATCCTGTCCCCACCTTTAGTGAGGTGCAGGATCACCTGTAACAGTGGTTCTCAAATTTTAATGTGTGTCAGCATCCTCCAGAGGAAACACAGACTTCTTCTGGGCCATGCCCCCAGGGGTTCTGAGTAGGAAGGTCTGGAGTAAGGCCTGATACTCTAACAAGTTCCTGGGTGATGTTGATACTTTCTGGTTGGGGACCACAATTTGAGAACTGCTGATTTATCATCAATTTAAGCACTCTCCCAATGGTTAGGTTAACTCTGGTACACCTACTTGAAATAATGTGTAACTAAGAAGACCATGTGGAGACACAAGGAAATGCTTATGACAATGTCAAATTAGAACAGGAGGCTGGCACCCTAGGCTGGTCCAGGTGCTGTGTGTCCTCTAATCCCTTCCTCATCTTCCTGTCTTCTGCTCTGTATCCCCAGGGCTGACTCCTGACTTTCTAGGCCTCATGTCAGGGGGCTACTGGGGGGTTTGGACAACAGCAGGAACTTGTGGGACAGTGGAAGGTGGGGGGGAAGGGAGCGGCCAGGACATTTCTCCCCTCTCTCCCTTTCTGCCTTGGGTGGGCATTTCTAACAGAAGCAGCTGCATCTGCTCTACATAGGCCCACCGCTGACCCTGACCCTGGGCTCTGGTCACACCACCTCTTCCCTTGGTCCCTCCAGCCTATAGGCAGCAGTGATCTCCTGCCACTAAGCTCTGGGTCACCTCGCCTTTCCATGTTTGGCTTCTCAGCTTCTTTATCACCTGTGTAACAAAGGCCTGTATTAAATTCCCTTTGTGGTAAATACTTGATGGTGTTCCTGCTTTCCTGTTTAGACTTACTAACATACTCTGATTACAGCTACACAAAAATGCTTATGCCAACGGACAACTCTAGAAGGTGACATGGAAAAATTAAAAGAGGTAACAATATGAAGGTTGTCTTCCAAGAATGTAAGAAGAGTGTCAGTTATTTATTATCAATTACTAATATTAAAACTGGTACCAAGCACATGGTTTAAGAGAAAACAAAGTGAGTCTTGATAAGGAAAAGGTTGGGGAGCCAGGAGCCCATGACAACAAATCTAAGGAGACCAGTCGCTGTACCTTCATTTCTAAAAACACCTTCTTTTGCAGAAACCATGGCCACAGCCACAATGATACTAGCAGTTCCCCCTGAAAGTACCGGTGGTTATCTGGGGGCAAGTGACTCACTTGTTAATGAGGTCACATAACGTATCACCACAATGTTGGTCTCCGGGACAGGGCGGGTCACACTGGGCAACACCCCAAACCACCTTCAGCCCTCACTACCGTGGAGGCAGCTCCATCTCAGGTCAGGCTCTGAGCTGGGACCCATCTGAGCAATCCCTTTGGAGGAGCCAAGGGCCCGGGGACTGCTGGGAGAGCAGGAAGAATGAAAAAGGATGTTCAGAAACTCAGAGGATTCTGTTCAGCCACATCCACCAAGCACCATGGCAGCAACGTGTGTGTGCCTGGGGTGCCAGGGTGCGGAAGGGGGATCTTATTTTCCCACCACTTGTAGGGTTTCTCTCTCCCAAAGGGCACAACTAAAATCAAAAGCAAGACTCCACAAAACCAGATGGTAACAATATAAGAAATTATGCTGGATTCCTGCACTGAACTCAAAGCTGAACACTGCAGCAGATAATCAAACGCTCAAGTGGAGAAGGAGGTTCTTGGCCTTGGACCAAACACAGTTTGGTGGTCTGTTTATAATATTTTAGCCTGACAACACTGCACAAAATGGACCACGAGGCTCACCACTGTAATGGGTTACTTTCAACCCCAAGCCAAAGATGATTTAAAGCCCTAGGGAAATGGGGGTGGGGAACGCAGCAGAGAGAAGCATCAAGGGCTTTACGAGAAATGTACGTCTACTCTCCAAAACTCTGAGTGGAACATTTCAGCGTCAGCACCATGCTTACCATCGAGCATTCTTGGAAAACCAGGATGGTTCACATCAGGCAAGCATCAAAAAGTGTTTACCGCTCTGCCCCATCCTCCCACCCGTTCTCCTCTCCCTAAGAACCTGACATCAGAGGCCTTACACTTTCATCCCTGGGTGCTGGCTGACTCCATAAGAAAACTACCTACTCGGGGACAGGGCTATCGGCCAGGATGTGAACTAACAAGAAAAGCTACCCCGGGTTCAGGCAAAGCACAAGCAAACAAACAAAACACCCCGGCAGGGGGATCAAGAGACCTGCTCGAACTCTAGCTTTGCCGCACATTCACTGTGATCGTGGGCAAGTCCCTGTTCCTCTCAGGGCCTCAGTTTCCATCTGTTGAAGGGGTTGGACTAGATAACCTATCAAGTCACTTCTGACCCGGGGAGTACCTACTGTGTATGACCCAGACTGTGGCAGGGACCCCACGCTTCTGAAGGACAGAGTGAGTACCCTCAAGCTGAGGTTCAAAGTGTTGCAAGTGTCCCCAGAGCCCACAGCTACTAAGTCGCAGAGTTGGGATTTTCAGCAAAATCTGTCAGACTCCAGGTCTTCCTACTACCCCAGGAGAGGCGCCCTGCTCTGAAGTGCCGTCTTCCTTGCACACGCCCTGCCAAGTCGGCCTCGCGGTAGTGTGAGCCGAGCAGGGTGAACCCCGATTCCAGCCACTCCCAAACAGCCTGTCCCCACTCCCTCGGGGTAGCCCTTCGCTCGGCCTATCTGTACCTCCGCCTCACACTTGGGGGTCCAGGCTTCCACTCAGGGTAGGACATCCACAGTCAGGCCCTCCAGGGGAGGGTCAGGTCAGGAACCATGTCCCTGTGCGGCTTCGGAGGCAACAACAGCAAAACTCAACGCCTCCAACTGCTGGTTTCACCACCCCCTGCTCCGCTGGACTCTCACTTCCCCATCCAGCTGGTGCTACCCGCTTCCCACTGGGCCACTGACCAGCTGGGGGCCTCGGGCTGAGTCACTCAGCATCTCCAGGGCTCCCTTTGCTCGTCTGGACTAGCATCTACCTCCAGAGATTGTCACAGAGATGAAATAAAATCAGGTAGGTGACAGCACTTTGTAAACTGTAAAATACAGTACATGAAAGGTCATGGTGGTGTCTCCCCTTCCCAGTGACAGCGGTTGGAAAAGAGTCTGTTATCGTCGGAGGGATATACCGGGAACCCTGGCGAGCACACACACCTCGTGCATTTATTTGTGAGGCCACTCGGTGCGGTAAAAGAACGACCCCGTCGAAGAACTGGAGGAAGGGCCTCTGTCGCTGCTTCTCCACTAACACAGAGACTGTCCCCGTCACCTACGAGACAGGGGTGAGACCACTTCCCTGCCTCCCCCAGGGCTGCTGTGAAGACAGGACCATGGGAAAGCGCTCTGCAAACCCTCAAGTATGCTCCACGTCCCCTCCCCACCCCGCCCGCAGGAGGGGGCAGACGAAGGTCACAGACAGGAGGACACTTGGCTGCTTTTCCTGCTATTCAGAATCACCAAGAGGCTCACAGGGAGAAGAAAGCGGGGGAAAGGACAGCGCATTGAAAAAGCAGCCAGGGAGCAATGGTGGTCAGGCAGGCAGAGCTGACCGGGAAGGGGTGTGTGGTTTTCAGGGTCTCTGTCTCATCTCTCTGGGGGCTCCTAATCTGATGTCTTCAGAAGTACAAAAACAAAACAAAAGCAGCCATTTCCCCCAGCCAAAAAAAAAAAAAAAAAAAAAAGCCTACCTTGCAAGAGAAAGTTGTTGGCTGTGCTCACAACTCAAGACTGTTTGCTGTGTGTCAAATGCTCTCCTGGCGTCTCCTGGGAGCTCTGCGCGGCCAGGTGCTGAGGGTCCCTGAGGAAGGGCCTGCCCTTCTCGGTTCACTGGGCTCTCTCTGTCCGGAGAAAGGTCACCCCGACAGAGGTCTGAGCGGCCCTGTCCACGCGGCGTGCTCCCAGGTGCTGACGGACGCCAGGTGTGAACCGCTGCGGGAGCTGCTCCCCTCCTCCCCCCAGAACAGCTGCTCCCTCAGTTCATTGAGGGGGATCCTGAAACAGCCTTCCTAGCTGCGCCCAACTAGAAGGTGTGAAAAAGCAGCAGAACACCGCCTGTGTTCCCTTCATTCGAGCCTGCCCCCGCGATGCAGCCCGACAGCTCTGCTGCTCTTGTGAGTTTTCTCCCCACTCCGCTCCCCCACGGATGTTCACCCTCACTGATGCATTTCACCTGGCCTCCACCCCCGTGTTTCCGCAGTGGGCTTCCCCAGCTCCTGCCCGCCCCTCCGCCTTCCACCCCCGCCCACAGGTAAAGCAAAGAACAGGGGGATCCAGCTAGCCTACCGGGCGAGGCTGTTCTCACTTAGCAACAGCTGAGCCTCGTGTGTGCCCAGTCTCCAAGCCACAGTCTCAGAGAATTAGTTCCAGGTTTGGGGCTCTGGGCACTTCTGATTTCCAGAGCAGAAGCATCAACATGGGCAAATGGGGAACAGAGAAAACAAACGCCAGAGCAGAATTACATATAGATGATGCCTCCCGCGATAAAGGCGGTAACAGGGGAGAAACTAATAAATGCATATCCCCTCCCACCTCGAACTCCAGGTCTCTTGTTTTTTTTCTTCTAGATGAGCTCCAGCAATCACCGCTGAGCCGTCAATCAGCTGGGCCAGAGGAACTCTAAGAACTCTGATCGAAACCATGGCTTCCCAAGGGCCTGGCTTTCTCCCCGCCCACCCCCCCCCCCCTTCAGGCAGAGCTGGCATCACAGCAAAACAATTTCAAAGCACAGAGACCATAAACACCAAATTAAAAGGTAAAGTAAAAAGGGAAGAGATGTTTACTGGAAACTTAAGTTCTACTGCCCGGAAAATATAGGTCTTTTTTTAAACACACATACACCAACACACACATATATATAAGGCCTCTGCCGCCCACCTCGAGAAATATGTACTTTGCACTATATATGGCTTTCTTATCTGCCCCGATTATGCTCAGCTTGTGACCGTGAAGCCTGAAATAATTACCCACAGAGAAATAATAGCCTTGGCCACAGTCAGGGCCTAACAAAGCCAGTCCTGCATTTACCGATGATCACACAACTCGCTCACAGGACAAACTTGAGTTCGCTGATGCACAGATAATCATTCCCATCCATACCTGAAATGCAGCCACTGCTGAGAGGGTGCCAGGTGGCTACTGGAACCAAGAACAATCATCTTACATGATATTTCTGGGTCCAGAAAGAAAAGGCTTTCAAGCTGAAACTACGCAGGAAATTAAGGTGGGCAGATGGTAATCATCAAAGCAGAGGGCTGGCAAAGACCACCCCTCACAGGAGAAGGAAAAAGCTAGAGGAAAATTGACTCCTGAAAGCAGAGAATTTTGATGGGAGCAAGAACATAAAGTCGTTCCTACTAGCAATGGGGTGCCCCTCGGGGCTGCTCCCCGAAGATAATCAACATCGTGTTAGAAGTGAGGAGACAGGCACAATTCACTAGTGGGGCCCATGTGTCTCCCTTTCACTAGCTCAGGTCCACATCCCTTGATGCATTTGTCCCGTCCCACCCATTCCATGGCCCCTCCTTCTGAACCCCTGGGTACTCACCATGTGCCCACAGCACGGAAGACCTTCATACTATGCCACACTTGTGTATTCAAACCCCAAGTCAGACTGTAAGCTCTCTGAGGGCAGAGGCCATATCTGCCATTTCTCTGAGTGCCTTGCTTCATAAACATTTAGTGACTTGACGGATTCCCCATTTGCCTGAGAAATAATAACCTCCATCTGGCATCTTTGTCTACACCCACATCTCAAACCTTGTCACTGTAAAAGCTCCTCGACCCTGCTCCCCATCTGCGAGGCCCTTCGGGGCTAATCAATACTGACAAGTTCTCCTCCCTCCTGAAGCTCATTTCACACCCATTAAGTAGTCAGCTTCACAATCCCACCACCATCACAATATGCCCTCCCCTCTGCCTGAAAAGATATTAGAATTGAGCTGTCCTTTCCCATTAATGTTTAATCTGGACAGCTGTGTCGCCTCAGATTGCTTTGGCTGTAGGGATGGAGGCCCTGCAGGGAACCATGAACAACTGACTGGGCATAAACGGAAGTGTTTCGATGCTACGGCTGATGAGGGTGGTACCATCCTCTCAACCAAGGGCAGGGACACTCACCAAGGCACAGGAAACAGCATAGCACGTACTTTCACAGCCCCTCACATCCACCAGGGCATCGCCAAGGATCTGACACTAAGGTATGCCAGCGTTGGCTGAGGCCTCTGACTTAGCTTCATGAAAAAAGTGCGGCTGCGTGTTACGGTCTGTTTAATCCACTCCTGCTCCACCCCTGCCCTTGCTCCACCACCCACCCCCCCCACTTAGTACTCTGAGTTTCCCAAGCAGAAATAATCAACTACAGATGGTTCTACTCCTTCAGAGATGTTTGAGAAACCACTGACCCAGAGACAGGAGAAAACTGGGGATCCAAACCTCAGGGCAACTCACCATCAACAGCTGTGATTACCAAATCAACATGCTTCTAGAATCTAGAACTTTTTTTCTGTGTACCTGTGCTTTTTTTTTTTTTTTTTTTTAAACCAACCACTATCACTTTTCCCCTAAAAGAGATGCCCGGAACACTGCACCACAGCTTTACTTAAGATCTAGGGCTGTTGATTCTCAATGCTGGCCACACCCCAGAATCACCTGGATAACTTTAAAAATACTGATTCTCAGGCCCCACCTGTAGAAATTCTGAATTGGTCTGAGGTGTGGTATGGGTATCAGAATTTTTATAAGTAACCAAGGTTGAGAACATTCCATGGTGAGCCCGACCACCAAATGTGGTCATTAGGAAGCAGGAGTCCCAGCTGCCGCAGCTTACCCCGCACCGCAAAGCTCTTTCCATCCTGTCTTCAACGGCGGGCCCCAATCTCCAGCCCCCAGAGTGATTGTACAGTGATCCTGAAACTATCCGAATGAGTAACAGCGTCGGTCATTTCTTGGAATGCAAGCTCCAGAATTAGAATGTTTAAGGTGCAGAAACTTTAAAATCCTGCTAAGCCAACGCCTTTGGTTTGTCAAGGAGGAAACCAGGGGCCGGGGTAGCAAAGTGACTCACCCAAGGTCACGAAGCTGGTTCACAATGGGGCAGGCCTAGAACCGGGGTCTTCCACCTCTAGTTCTCTCTCCTGCACACCACCCAGGAGACCCTGGGGTGACAGACTCTCGAAAAAAGCAGGGTCACAGGAATGGCCACTGTTTACTTCTTGTGTGCTTTCAGTGGCCAGCCTCTCATTACTTCATCTCTAGAAGGCTCTGTCTCCTGACTGGCCTGAAAACAGCTGAGGACAAAGATGGTTCTTCTCTTTAAAGATTCCTGAGCGTGCTGGTCAAATCATAATCCTCAAAGAATATACTTGCTGGCTGGCTGGGGTTCATGGAAAAAGCCATTAGCAAGAAGAGTCTACCCCAGTTTTGAAACAGCACTCTGTTGAGCTGCGGGTGTGAGAGCCCGAAAGCCAGCAGTGGATTCTGGTTTCTTGTGGATAAGAGAGAGTTGATTGTTGGTTTCAAAATCTCTAACCAACCTGTGAACATGTTTCCCTTCCTTCCTGTATTTTTACAGCACCACGGCTGCAACGCAGCTGGTCCCAGAAGCACAGGAAGCCTGTGCTTTGGGCTAAATGAGAATTCCTCTTTGCCTGAAGGCTGATTTCCCCTAGCCCGGGAATAGAAGCCTGGCAGCTCCAGGCAACAGAAGTATGTATGACCGTCCAAATCCACAGGCCATTTACACCTCCTGGACCACAGTGTCTGGCGGTACTGCCGCCACCACCACCAACCGAAGATGCTCAGTAAGTATCTGGTGAGTTAAACCATTACTATAATAGGATTAAATAAGGAATGGGCTGCCTCTGAAGGTAGAGCATCAGATGAAAAATTACATTTGCCTCCCAGGAAAATATGTGCATCGAGAAAAGAGTGAAAAGCCGGAAGTCAAGGGAGGGCAGAAAGGTGTCATGAAATATTAGAGCTGATACAGACCTCTGAGGTTCTCTCTTGGAGCTTGTCATTTTCAAGATGCAAAGACCAATACCCAGAGAAGCCAAGCTGACCTTCCTGAAGTGAGAAAGCCAAGCTCCACCAAAGAGTGGCCAAGGGCCCTCAGCCTCATCAGAGAAACGGGATGCCAAGGTTCCTTTGTGTTCACGTGTCTGTTCTCTGGCTGATTCAACACTTCACTGACCCTGAGGACTGCGATCATGATGAAGATGAAGACTAGTGTCGGTCGTGGAAGGATAGAAAGAAATGGCCCATGTTCAATTCCAGGCGCTGCTGGGATGTTCAGATGTGGACGCCCAGAGAACAGCTGAAGCTGAGGGTCTCTGACTGTGCAGAACTACAGATCTGGAAGTCAACCCCCCAGTGAAACCCAGAGAGAGAGAAGCACTTTGAGCTGCAATTCTGAACTGTGATACCCAGCTGGGTTGAACGAGGTCCAGCATGTGGTTTGATTTTCTCGTCACTGAAGTTAAGGCTGATAGGCAAAAAATAAAAATAAAAAACACAGTGGTCAAAAGGCGACATTCAAAAAGATTGCTCGATCAAAGTCCCTTTGTGAGTACTGTTCTTTCACTCTCCTCTGAATGGTAACCACTTCCCACATGAGCCCCAGTAAGGCAACCGTGCAGCCCACAAAAGAGATAGAAATATGACCACACTTCCCTCTTATAAACAGGTGACGGTAAACATCTGAGACCACTGGTCCACAGCCGCGGTTAAACAAAGGGTCGGGGGACCCCCTGGAATGGCTGTCATGGCCTCCATCTCCCCACATACTAACTCTCTGAGTGGGGACCTTGGACCATTAACTTCAGAACTCAAGCTGGTCAAACAGAACCAGCCTCACCCTGGAACCACTTCATTGGGTTTCACGCCCAGGCTCACCTGGCCACTCTCCTCCTGGAGACTCAAGAATTTTCAAGGAAAGTAGCTGCTTTGGTTCCCGGCCCTGTGCTCAGAGATGCCACTCTGTGTGGGCCTAGTGCAGAGAGCAGGAGGGCACCGGCATCACGTGTGCGCTGAAGTGTGCAATCCCCCCACTCCCACCTCCTGGATCAGCTGTAGCGATAGAGTCTCCTTTTTTTTTTTTTAACAAGAAAAGCCAAAACTGCAACTTTTTCAATCAAGCAAGAAAAACAGGCAAACCTGAAACAAACATCTTTAATTAGCTTTGAGATGTTTCCCTGGGGGTCCTGAGTTAGCCTAGATCAATAGGAAAATAAGGGCCCATGAGGCCCTGGGACAGGCTCTGTTTTCTCTGAATTGGAATGAAAAAGCATTTGCAGACCTTAAGTCAGTTATTAGCTGACTGCGACAGGAAGACTCCAGGGTATTCCGTGTCTGCAGAATGTTCCATCAGAAAATGACCCCAAAATTCTATAAACTGGCCAGCAGTTTGTTTTTAACCACCAAACATTTATAGAATTCTTATTTCTTCGTCTATATGCTTTCAGAGAAAGTTTCCAGCAGCTTCAAAGCCAGTGAGACACACAAAGACGCTAAACATGCAATTAAATTTCACAGAGTTTCGAAGCTAAAATACCGCAAGAACCTTTAGAAAATTTCCCCTGGGGGCAGGAGGCGCTTAGCTCTGTACCCTGCCCCCACTCCATACTCAAGGGCAAATTTTTAATCTTCATTTTGTCAACAGGAAAACAAGACTGGTAGTGGGGCAGAGACAGAAATCCGAACTTCTTGAAAGACCTGGCTTAGGTCAGAAAATGTTCAGGCACAGCGTTCAGAGGCCCTGAGGGTCCCCTCAGTGAGTCTCACTTCCATTTGTCCCCCTGAGCCCCAATTTCACACCTGTTCCTAAGGTGCCCCACAGCAGACTGCTACAACCCACATGGTTGAATATTCTGAACACAAATAATAGTCTCTCCATCTTGACTGTAAGCTCCCTGAGGGCAAGATCTGGTCCCTGATTGGTTTACCAACATAACCTCTGAAATCAGCAAGACATCAGATAAGTATTCAGGAGTCTACTGAGAAGAAGGAAAACAGTAATCAACAAGTATTAATTGACATTTACTAAGTGCCTAGCAGGTACTGGTGAGCCAAAGAAATAGCCTGGATCTTTGACATCAAAAGGCTTATTACCATCCATTATTTCTGCCATGACTGAATGTGACAAAATACTGGCCAGTGAGATAGCAGGAGGCTTCTGGGAAAGATTTCCTTCCTGGATTAAGAGACCCCCAAGGAGAAGCAGGCTTCTCTGCCGCTAGAGGCAACCGTGTAGAGACGGTAACTCTTGGAGCAGCTGTGGCCGTCACTGGATCATGAAGGCTGAAGATGGCAGGGCAGAAAGATGGAAGGCTCCCAAGTCCTTGCTGGTGCCCGAAACCTCCCTGCCTCCAGACTTCTTAGAGGAGATAATAAGCCCTCACACTGGTGAAGATGTTAGTTGGGTTTCAGGTTACTTGTAGCCCAAAGCATCCTAATACAGTGAGTCTGGCCCCTGGTCCCAGAGTATGGGATGGATCAGAGAGGGAAGGAGCCCACTGGCTTACTGCAGTATCCAGGCGTGAGAAACTGAGGGCCTCCACTAAGGAGGAGAGGGTGGCAATGGTGAGGAGAGCCGGAACTCAAAAGATACAAAAGCACAGTCCAGCCTTACCCACAAGATGGCCTAGTCATCTCCGTGAAGCCCAGGGCCCAGTTCCCACGCTGACTCTCTGATGAACTGGAACATAAATAATTAATATTCCCTGCCCATACTCACCCACACACATGCCTCCTTGTGTCTCTGGGGTTAAAAAAAAAAAAAAAGGAAATGCATCTTGTTCTATTTATAAGACACAGCACAGCCACAAAGGATGACGACCAGAGTCGTATCAGCTGAAGTTCTCCAAGCAAGTGCCAAGTTTGGTTTGAATTTACACTTCACTTTTCTCAGCCTGTAACCAGTCCTCTTTGTCACTCCAGCTGCTCTCCTTGGAGTTCATCAGACAGGGCCTCGCTCATGGCAAACAGTTTGGTTGCAGAGTATAGAGAGCTCAAGTCCCTCTCCAGACTTCCAACAGATTATTTGGGGCAAGAGAGGAAGCATGAGGCTTGGACGATCGCAGAAACGTGTCCCGTGAACATGGGGCAGGAGTGAAGCTGTGCAAAGCCTTTCCATGTTCTCTACGGAGTTCCATTGACAGAGGGGGTTATTTAGGGCCACATGCCCTGGCACATTCCATGCATTTACCACCATCAAAGAGAGAAAAAAAGGCATGCTTGCTGTTATTTTTAATTCCTTCCTCAATGCCTTCCCAAACTCTTCAGCAGAAGGTTTATCCACTACACCCCCACCAGCTCCCAGCCAGTAATATCTTTGAGGCCTCAGCAAAAATGGAGCAGGGGAGCAGGAGAGGTCAGCTCACAGAAGAAGACTCTGCTCCTGGACATTAAATCCCATCTCAGCTGCACTGCACCTAGGGGCACCTCCTGGGCTCCGAAGGGACATGGCCTGATGAGGATGCAGATGTTCTAGAGCCAGGTGAACACCCTACCACCCCCTCACTGCCATCCTCACGTCCCCCGCCTCCACCTCCCACTTCTCCCCCTTCCCTTCAGAGTGGCCATCAGCAGAGCCAAAGGTTCCCCAACTCCTACTGCAGCTAAGTAAGCTCTGGTGCTAACTTGACTATTTTAGATTACCTCTAAGGTCTCATCCAGTTTTAAATTATGTTGCCAACCTGCTGAATGATCTTAGGCAAGTCCCCTCACTCGGAATAGCAGTAAATAATCCAGACAGTCCCTGACACTTTAGCAGTGGCAGAGAAAGCTGCTGATGTAATCCTCCCAGTTTCCTTGGTCAGGTATCGTGATCACTGGCACAGAGGCAGGGTGACTTAGAATGACTATTTTATCCAGGTTTGCCTGGACAGTCCAGGTTGATGCCCATTTTCTGGCCATCACTAATGACAGCACTGCCCTTTTACACTCTTTCTAGAAGTGTCCTGGTTTGTTTAATAAATTACATAGTCACCCCTGATTCTAGAAGGGGCAGAGCTTCAGAGGCAAATCCAGCTCCATCTCTTACCATGAGACCTACGGCAACTTTCCTAAGCAAGTTCATGGATTTTGTTGTGAGGATGAGAACAGCAGCCCATTCTTGGGGAGCCTTGGGGCAGGCAACTGGGTGTCAGGAACCAGACCTGAATTCAGATTCCTGTTCTGCCGCTGACCCCTCAAAGCCTCAGCCTCCTCTTTTTTTTTTTTTTAACTTCAAACCGTTTTTATTTATTTACTTATAGCTGCGTTGAGTCTTTGTTGCTGTACGCAGGCTTTCTCTAGTTGCGGCGAGTGGGGACTACTCTTCGTTGCGGTCCGTGGGCTTCTCGTTGCGGTGGCTTCTCTCGTTGCAGAGCACGGGATCTAGGCGTGTGGGCTTCAGTAGTTGTGGCACGTGGGCTCAGTAGTTGTGGCTCGCGGGCTCTAGAGCGCAGGTTCAGTAGTTGTGGCGCACGGGCTTAGTTGCTCCGCGGCACGTGGGATCTTCCCGGGCCAGGGCTCAAACCCACGTCCCCTGCATTGGCAGGCGGATTCTTAACCACTGCGCCACCAGGGAAGCCCCTGCTTCCTCTTCTATAAACATGGATTACTCACCCTTCGCAGGAGATGGGTAAAGAAGACCAACCAGTTGATCAATGGCCCACCTTGGTGTCTGGCATATAGTCAGCAGCCAGTCCACACTGCATGTGCCAGGATCACTCCCAGGTGAGAGGGCTCAGGTGATCAGCCACAGGTCAGCACAGCTGACCCAAATCCTCAGACAAGGCCACGAGCACCAACTCACCTAAGCTTCTGGAACCAGACCCTGCAGCACACACGCCCTGAGTTCATATTCCTATTGAATTTGTGCATCATGAATGATTTTCTCTAAGGCGGCGGTGAAAATCTGGGTGTGAGCTTGGAAGCCTTAACTCCATCTCTGTCAGGAAGGGCTTTTAGCAATACTATAGAGTTGTGCTTCATGAAGAAATAATGAGTGACACTGCATAATATTTTACAGTCTGCAAAGAGCTTTTAATGCATAGCTCATCTAAATAAACAACTGGAATCATCCTACCGAGGGAGGCAAGGTTTTTCCCATTTTACTGATGAGGAAAGGGAGGCTCAAAGAAATCAGGTGATTGGTCTATGGTCACCAAAGCAAGAAAGGGGAGAGCAGGGATTTGAACTTGGGTCTTCTGAATGTAAGCCCAGAATGCTCCACCACTGCAGTAGGCTGCCCCTTCAGCAGCAGGCCTCTATCAGGGTTCTCAAAAATGGTCCATGAACTAGAATGAGTCTGTGGACACAAAACTTTTATCTTCTAAAAACCTATAAACTTCAATTAACAACAAAAAAAAGCTGACTCTAATAAACAGATGAAGTAAATTGTATGCACTCTCTCAGTGGTCACCAAAATTTCTGCTTGCTCTCAGTGATAGAATATATGAACTTAAACTATTTTACTTTCCTATTAAGGAATATAATCTGTTTTTAATACATGATAGCATTCGATGAGTCTGCAGTAGAGAATTTAGGTATTTTTGCTGATTGCAGTGTGGTCTGGAATTGGAAAGCTTGGCCTAGGCGATCATCAGTGAAGACATTTAAAACACTGACCAGAGATATTGCACACAAAGACACCGTACCAGGCACAGAGAAGACCCGGGGAGAGGCCAGGATCTGATGTTGAGGCCTCTGCATGGAGCCCAGCGACACCCTGCTTAATTTCCCAAGGAATCCATGTCAAGAGGCTGGCATGACTCACTGGCTAATTACCTGAACACTTGGGCTCCCCCAGCCCTCCTGGCTGTACAACTTGTCTTCTCTCCTGACGGCCAACAAAACACTATTTTCACCCTGGTCCAGACATAGCCTAAAGCTGTCCACATGGTGGTGTAAGGGATTATGACTCTGACCCGGATAACTCAGGCAGAAAACCTGCTCTTACCAGCCTCGGGGTGGGGGAGGAACGCGAATAGAATGGTGGCTTCAGCCATGCCGCTCCCCTACTTAAAGATCTCCTGGGCGCTTACGGAGCAAGGTCCAAACGCCAAGTTTGGCCAACTGAAGCCCTTGGCAACATCCTTCTCCCGACTCCTCTCTGGCCACTCCCTCTTCCACGTTCTGGCCACCCTGCCCCAGACACCAGGCCCTTCCACGCTCTGTCTGGCCAATGCTCCATTGCAGCCTTCCCCTCACTCCCACACTCCTATCCACCCTTCAAAGTCCCGCTGGAGCATCACCTCTTCTGTGAAGTCTTCTGGGTCCCCCAGAAAAGAGCTGCTCTTTCTCTGGGCTCCCAAATACCTCTTTGTTCAGCCTTTGCTAGACTGTCTTTCCCATAAGCCCACCGTAACTGTGGTCACCGTGTCCCTTTTTGCCTCTGCACAGTTCAGTGACAGGACTTTATCTCTGCATCTCTGTATCTCCTGAGGCCCAGCACAAAGTCAGTGCCCAATAAATGGATCCAAAAACCAAATGCACTACAGTGGTTGGGCTCTTTGCTCCACCTTTCAGGTGGGCAGCTGCCATATGTATCACCTTCTCCCTGATCTGCATTTAATTCACTCTGATCTGGGTTCAAGGTGAGGGAAATCAATCCCTATAGAAGCACCCACAATCCTGTCCATATAATGGTGCCACCTGAGAGGGGCCTCAGTCATGGCTACATAACTGAGAGGATGGTGTTAAGAACAGGCCTGCCTCACCATCAATGGGTCCCAGAGCAAGAAGACCTATGAAGGCCCACATAGGATATGTCATATTTAAAAGACAGAAATCAAGATAACAGACTGATAAATAGAATATGTTCTATCATATTGACAAATACCTTGATACAACCTGGGAGGCCAGGTTTGGATTTAGAGTTCTCTGACCCCTCGGTTTTACAATGGGATGCGGACACTCAGGGAGAGCTGGCCATGCCCAGCATCACCCCACACTTAGAGGGGCTCATGTACACCCATGCAGACACCCCCAGTCTGAATTCCATCCAATCCCTCCATCTCCCGGCCCTACCCACCTTGTCAGCCTGGGGCCCACGGGTGCACACACGGTCCGTGGTCGACGCAGTCTGCCCTTCCTCAGGCAGATGGACCTGGAAGCAGGCTTGAGACCATGTGGGCAGGGAACTGAAGGGTCGGGACCCAGCATACAGTCTGTAAGGAGGAAGTGCAGACTCCACGTGGGCCATCCCTGGGCCCTACAGCTCTGCCCCATAGAAAGGACCACATCCAGAAGGATGTCCAAAGCATGGCCCACTAAGTGTGAGTGCCCTCTGGCACACCTCAAGGCGCAGCCAACGGTACCGCCATCCACATCTGGGTTATTTTGGAGCCGTGAGCTTCTGGCACCGAACATTCTCACCTGACAACCAAGCCAACTGGTGAGGTGGTACTTGGAGCTGGAACTGCTTTCCAACCAGGCCTCAAACACACACCAGCAACAATAAACATGCACTTCCACACACGGAAGGGCAGGCTATCGGTGACAAGCCTGTGAGTCACAGTGTTTCTTCTTCAGGATCTTATACCCCCCACCCCAGGAGCACTGATTCATCAAAGTTTATTTTCAATACTATTATTTTTAGTCAGCCAAACAATTTTTAGAATGATGATGGAGGAGGGGAGAACCACCGAAGAATACGAATTCTCTTTCGATAGCCTTCCAAGCCATAAACCAACAAGTGGTGTGACTGTGGCCACTTGGTGCGCACCTGCTAGAGGAAGGTCCTCTCACTACATCAACCAATGTTCTCCAAACAGCGAGCCCTGAGAACAAGTGTGTCGGGGTTGGGGGGGAGGCGGGGGGGGACCCTTACTGGAATCTACTGACACCATCAGTCAGATTTCCCCCTTGAAAGGGAAAAATGAGTGTTTACTAAGCACCTACTGTGTGCTGTGAGCCACACGTATCAGTCAAGTACTTGCTCTCTCTTATCTCATTTTGCGTTGACTTACAGGAGGTAGGTGGGCCCATGCCCATTATACAGATGAGGCAAATGGAGCTTAATCAATGGAAGCAGATGTCCCCAAGGCTGTCACATAGCCAGTAACTGGCCGACTCAAACTCCGGTCTGTCAGACTCCAGGGCCCTTTGTTCTCGCTTGATGACTCTGCTCTTCCAGCCCACCCACGCCCCCAACTCCTGCTCCCCAGGCAATATTTTAAGACTATCTTTGGGTAGAGATAAATGGCTACACAAAGCGTTTAAAGAGGTAGCAAAACAAGCTCACTCACCCTGCCCTTCCAGGCACACAGAGAAATAAGATTCACCTCGAGTCTGAATTCAATGAGGATGCAAGAAAGTTTACAATGGGGCACATTTGAAGCAAAAGGAAAAAACCCAACTTCCATCACCAGTGCCTGCTTTCAGCCACTTGTAACTACTCAAAAAGTCCTTTCTGGGTCCATTACTCCATATTTGGGCTTAGCCCAGAGGTGATTTTTTAAGGAAAAAATGCCTTTTGGCATTTTTGAGCTGTGACAGCGTAAAAACAGACCTTTAAAAAACACACACCCAAAAAGCATTACTATTTTCAAAAGTCCAGTCTCAAAGGAAAAAACAAAACAAAACGGTGACACCTCAGAACTACAACTTGGCCTGGCGGTCTGTGATGCAAGAGTTAGCAGGGAAAGCCACCAGACTGATAACGCTGTAGGTTTCAAAGGCAAACCTTGACCCAGGGTTTCTTAAACAACCCCCTAGTCCTAACTCCCAGCAAAGTTGTCAGGAGAAAAACTTGCCAGATGTAATCAGGGAGAGCCATGTGATACAGAAAAAATACTATTTCGGGGGAAACTCACTTTTCATTTCCTAGCTGGGGTTTCAACTTGTAACCTCCGCGCCGCCCCACAAGAGGCGCACGCTTACACAATCGAGTACAGCCTTTCTTTATATAGATGCTTGAAAATAAATAAAGGAAGCTTCCTGGGTAAACCCTGACATATGAGCAAACATTTTCCACAGGTATCCTCTATAATGCCTACCTCTCACATTTAACCATTTTTAGGCAATTGTGGTCATTAGTTTAAGTAAACTTCCTGCTCTGAGAATAGCCAAAAATAGCAACAAAAGAAGAAAAATTGCTCACTGCATCTCAAGGCACACAGCCTTCACTTCGTTACCCTCATATTCAGTTATTTTTATATTCCTTTGTAGTTATATTTCACTGATTTAGACTGACAGGGCGAGGGAGAGGCAAGGAGGGCAGAGGGGGAAAATAACCAAAATTAAAGGCTGAATTATAGTTTTATTACTTTCAACTACAGAAATTCATAGGGCCTTAGGATATTAATCATTAAGAAAGATCTGTGATTCAATGATCAACCGGATGCATGCAAAGGGGAGCTTCTAAAATGCTTGCATGAAAACCACTTTAGAGTTAGAAAGATCCTCTGATAGAGCTTATTTAGCCCATTTTCCAGTTGAGAACATCTGAGGCCCAGAGATGTTAAGCGACTTGGCCCAGGTGACACAGCTAGTTAGAAACAGAGCTTAAGTCTAGAACCTACTCAGGTCTGTTGACTCCTGCCTCCAAAATGACTCCCAAAAGTTTGTTTATGACTAATTTTTCTCTGACCACATTTATGGGGAGAAAAGGCCTGCTACACAAACTTCAGCCTAGTCCAGCATTAGCCAAACTTCTTAATTAATAGGCTTCTACCGTGTTTTCGTTTTAAACCAAGTCTCTCTGTCAAAACATTCTGTAGCAGTGTGCCACGGTGGCAGGCTGCTGTTTCCAGCAGAGGCCTCAGATAATCACTGCAGACAGTGTGACTTGTGCTCTAGATTTGTTATTTCTCAAACTGTTAATTAAGTCAAAACAAAGAATAATGTTACACACACACACACACACACACACCCTCATCAGGACTCAATAAACTGCAGAGCTTGGGGGATTTGGTTCTCTGGCATTAAGAAAACAGTATTTACAAGTTAACCAGAGTGAACACATACATGATTATTACAATTCCGAAGGACTCATGTTCAGCAGCCAGTGGACCAGAGGCTACAGGAGGGCAGAATCAGGCGTCTGCCTTGTTCACTGCTACCTGGAGCAGGTTCTGGCACCCAGTAGGTGCACTGAAGGAAAGCGTAAACATGAATTGGACAAGTTCTCTCGGATCTTTGTTCTAAAACCTGGAATACAGTAAAATTAGAAACCAGACTTCTGCAGGGCGGGTTTAATATGGCAATTTCCAACCGTTTCCAGGAACCACGGCACTTGAAGATGAGGAGACTGAAGTGGTCAGCAGATGATGCCCAGCCCTCCTGGGGAAGAGCTAGTCCCATCTAGCACTGCACGGGACACTCGTGTCTGCAAAAGGCTGGTAAATCTCCCAGGCCCCTTCACCGGCAGCCTTTCTAGGCAGTTCCCTTCCCAGCAGACTGGTACTACCAGACATGGATTTGGGGAAGGGGGCACGGTGGATTTTGGTTTTCTTAAATATGTCAATACATCAGAGGAGACAAGGACAAAGTTAATTAGGACTATTCATGAGCCTTGTTGATTGAGAAAGCTGCATTCCACTTTAGAGAGCTTAACTGCACTTAAAGGAGGCTGGGGGAGGGGTGAATAAAGAAGGTGGGAGAATAGGTAAAGGAATAAAGTTGGACTTCAAGTTTTAAAGCAAGCGCTGCTTGCAACATAGATGGACCTAGAGATTATCAGACTAAGTGAAGTAAAGCCAGACAGAGAAAGACAAATGTCATATGATATCGCTTATATCTAAAAAAAAAAAAAAAAGATACAAATGAACTTATATACAAAACAGAAATAGACCCACAGACATAGAAAACAAACTTATGGTTACCAAAGGGGAAAGGGGGTTGGGGGGAAGGGACAAATTAGGAGTTTGGGATTAACATACACACTACTGTACATAAAATAGATAACCAACAAGGACCTACAGTATAGCACAGAGAACTATAGTCAATATTTTGTAATAATCTATAAAGGAAGAGAATCTGAAAAAGAATATATATATGTTATATATAACTGAATCACTGTGCTGTATACCTGAAACTAACACAACATTGTAAATCAACTATACTTCAATAAAAATAAATAAATAAATGAAGCAAGCGCTACTTGCTCCTATTCATAAAGGAGCTCATGCAGACACGGCCGTACTGTGCATCCAATGGCATTTAGAAACCTCCCAATAAGTTAACAAGTGAAAATTAATGGTTGCTCAGTCCATTAAATCGTGTTAATTTTATTTCCATTATAATAATACAGCAATTACAAATTTACATTATTGAACCAATATTTATTTTTCAAAAACTCATTTTAATTGGATTCCTGATGTGATAAGCTCGAGCCACATTCTCTCAATGCCATCAGCTGCTTGCATTTCTCATCAGAACGAAATGACTACTGTATTCATTGACTTTTTCTATTGTTAGAATTGTCATTTGACACTTTACATCCTTGCAAAGACTTCTTAAAATACATTATTAAAAGCTCTTATGTCCATATAGAAACTCAGGTTTATAGGATTTATTTTCAGCAAGTGTTAACCAGAGAAATGAAAAGCTAGGTCACACCAAAAGTCTGCAATTCTGAGGATCCACCATCACCTCCAAGTTGTCTACTGCTTATCGACATGGTCCGTTACATTCTGCGCTAATATATCTAAAGTCACTGTTTCCACCAAGGAAACCTGAATTTCAGGTTTGCAATACTAATTACTCTTGACTTCAAAGCGAGGACACTTTACAGTGGCATAAAATACTGAACACAAGTCACTAGTCCCTAGTTCAGTGCGAGCTAGGAGGTAACAAATCCATAGCAGTGCTCCGTTTAGAGAGAGAAGGAAGATAAAGAAGATAAAGACATCCTCATTCTTGTAGGCAACGATCACCATGAACCCAAAAGTTCGTATGATCGTACTACAGTCCAGAAACGTCCTTTGGATAATAACTCCTGTCCTCTTGGTTTTCCACCTCACACGGACTCTTCCCTCCTCTCCCCACCTCCTCCCACAGAATTAACGGTCTGTCCCCCACATCCCTGGGCATTTTGTACATCCCTTGGCTGCAGCTCATGGCCTATATTTTGGGCAAGTCTGTCTCCCACTCTAGATAGGGAGCCCCTTGAGAATAGGCACCCTGCCCTGCTCATCATAGTAGGTATTTAATAAGTGACTGAATAATTTAGTCAATGAATGAATGATACACATAGAGGTCGAAACATAACACATCTGTCAAACTCTCTGGTTTACAAAACACTTCCACAGGCTTTACCTCCTCCTGATTTTACAGGTGCTGGCACGAAGCCTCTGAGGCATTAAGTGAACTGCTAAATCCATCCAGGTATTAAAACGGCAAGATACAGGACCTGAATTCTGTGCTTTTTCTGGAGAAAACAGATGGCTGTCATTATTTTGTTTTCTAACACAGTGACCTCTACAATATTTAAAAAACACATCATAATCCCCCCTGCCCGCCAAAAATATCACTCCATTCTAGAGTTCATATTTCTTCTGATGGCTGGGAATAAGAAAGAAATAGACACTCAATGCCCTATTGCTGTTTCCCTTACTGAAGTGTAAGCTCCTCACAGGCAGGGACCACCTCCAATTTATCTCTGCATCCTCCCCCACTTCCTGGAATAACTGACTCAGACGTGGGAGGGGCCAACACCTATCAATGAATCCACAAAATCCAATCCTGTAACATTCGATGCGCAAGTGTGAGCAACGGGCTGTCTGCAACATGCACTGGCCCACACGTTCAACTCCTGGGTGCAAGCAGCAAGGTCCAAGGTTCCAAATGTCAAGGGAATGTCGAGTGGCTCCTAGGTTCGGCCATAGCTCTGAGCCAGCCCCACGGTCAGCTACCCGGTGTCCTGCAGACCCCTCCTCATCCCAGCCCTTGTGCGGAGCTCCCCTAATCAAGGTTAACAAGAGAAAGGAGAGGACGGGTGCAAGCAAGTGAGCTTGCTTCCAACGGGCCACATAAGAATGGTGCTCTGAGCAGCAGCTGAGAGAGGACGGAGGACAGGAGACGCTGAGATGGAGACGGTATTAAAGACGCCCCTCCTGCACCCTCGCTCTGTCCCCAGAAGCCTGAGAAAGGAGTGTTAGAGACGGGGATCATTTCCCTTTCTCCCCAGGGTGAGAGCAGCCTGGCAAAGTCCAGGTAGATAACAGGAGGAGGCTGCACCAAAAGAACAGATGCACAGAAAGGGAGGAGAGGGTGTGTGTCAGACCTGGGGTCTGGTTTAATTCTCCCACTTTCCTCTGGACCTGGTGCTCCGACACAAGAAAGCCCAAATTTCCCTCCAAACAAACCAGGCCTTAAGCTTGGTCCAGCTCTCAACAAGTGGGCCAAGTCATGGGTCCCATTTGGTGGAAACACAAGTTATCAGTGTCCATCAGAACAGTCCTTTTTAAGTGCACCTGGCTCCTTATCACTGACATAACCTACACACACCTTCTCTATGCTATAACTCCATTCTTATACACTGGCCAGGAAGATACCTGCAGCTGTACTCAGGTACTCAACTAGGTGACAGGTAAGATGCTGTTATACAACTTGCCAAAGTTCTGCCCATCCTGTCAGACCTCAGAGTACCCTGATAGCCCCTCTGTTGGTGTATCTAAATCAGGCTCTTACCACTGCCTTGGCACCGGTCTCTTTGACATTCTTGACACCAGGAAGCCTGTACCACTCCAGCTCTCCAGATCACTGAGACAGGTTAGAGCCGGGGTAACAGAAGCAAGCGTGCGGTCTGGGGGGCCCTAGTATCCAGCTCTAATTGCCACATGGCGCTGTTGCTGCTCAAGATTTCGTATTAGCCAAAACAGGCTTGTTAAAAATCTCCTTAGACTGAGGGCTCCTTACACCCCAAGGTCCAGACCTCGCAGAGTATTTTTAAGTACCCAGTGCCCCACCCCACACACCCTGTGGGATAACTAGGTTCAACATTTCCTTTTGTCGACTTTCCAAAGCCCTAGTTATAAAAGGCAGTGAGGACAGAACAATTTGACAAGCAACCCCACAGCCTACGGGGCTCAGAGACACACCGATATCACCAGTGTGAGGCCAGCTAGCTACCTCCCCAAGACGTGGCCTTTAGTTCTCTGCCCACGACCAAAAACAGCAGTAGCTGTTGCCAAGGGAGACAAGGTGACCCAGAGGCGTGGGCACAAAATCCAGGGATGGAAATCCACTTTGTCTGGATCCACCCAAGCAACTGGGTTTCCCTAACTGAAAAAGATGGAAAAAAATCTGCCTTAGCATTAGGTCCTTGCCAGGCAGGTAGAAGATGGCCCAGTCCTAACAGAGTCATGAGAAGGCCAAGTTAACTTGAACTCTCAGAGACACCCAAAGTGTTCATATGCCTCAGGCTGAGCAGGACTTTGGAAAAGGAAAAGGCAGGCCATAGCTATGCTTCCCCAGAGTGCAAACTCCTACCTTGCCAGGCCTCTCCTCCAGGCTGTCACCAGCCCAAAGACTGAACACTGGCAACCTTACCAACAAAGATCCATGGGGCCCAATCCCCCTAGTTAACACTGCTCTAGCCATTAGTAAAGAATGTATTCAGAACCTTCAAAGGGAAGAGCAGCCTGGGCCAGCAGAAGGAGCACATTTGGTCAGAACTGCATGTCTACCATGCCAAGCCTTTTTCACCTCTCTCCTCCAAAGGTTTCTCAACATTAAACGTGGGATAAATCTTAGGCCTAATTACCTGATCTATTTTCCATGAGTTTCTTTTTCTTGATCTCATAAAAGCATGTGAAAGTCCTCTGTAAGCTGTGAAACACTTTACACAGCTGCTCATTTTATAATTAATAGCTTTTTTTTTTTTCCTGTTTCACAACATGAAGCACTTGTCCTCAATGCACTCAGGCAGGTAAGAAGGCAGGTTTTGCAAAGCCTTCCCCAGGCTGGAGAAGTATGACATTTATTCACCCTACTCCCCACCCTCCACGGAAAGGGATAAAGAAGAATGAAGAACTAGGGCTGGGACCAGGACCTAGGGCTCACTGACCATCACATCACACCACCTTCTCTTAAGTCAATTCTGGCTCCCGATCACACACCCAAAACACACTTCCCAGACAGCACACTGCCTTCCCTCCCGCTTTATTGACTGGATCCACCCAGTTTTGAAAAAAATTATTATTTTTCAAGTCAGCACTCCCACCATATGTGGCATTTATTTCCAGAGGAGGCCTGGGTTCCCATGGACAGATGTTGCTTTGTGCCTGCCTGACACGGATGGCAGCCCTTGTACAGCTGCCCCAAGCAGGTGGCCAAGGATGGAGTCTACTCCTGGCCCAGCAGCAAGGATGACAATTTCTGTGGGGCTCTGGCCTTGGGGACCCTCTACTCATTGCTCTGCAGCCTGGAACCCCAAGAACGTCCCCTACTCACACAGACACACAAACTCTCCCTTGGTTCAGAATAAGACTTTTAAAGGGGGCTGAGAGGGAGAGACAGGAGGCTAAGGCGCCCCCTCAAGACACCCCAATCCCCAGCCTGGCACATCTCAGCTAAGAGAAGGCCGTGGGGAGTGGAGAGAAGTCACTGACCCCTTCTACCAGCCATCTGTGAGCTCCCGCCTGACCTAGCTGGCGCGAAGTGGAGGATAAAGGAGGTCCAGACAGATGGCAAAGCGCTTTGGGAAGGAGGGCTCTGTAGGAATGCGAGGGCCGATGCGAGGCCCACTTTGGGGTGCGTTTTGTTATCTCAGCTCTGAGCCCCGTCCTTTCGGCATCCACCCGCAATCTCAGACTGAAAGGTGGGCAAAAAACAGTCGGGGGAGGCGGAGGAGAGGACCCCACTCTCTGCCACTTATCTCTCTCATCTGAAAGTCAGAGCCCTGCACTGCAACTAAAAGTGCGTGTGTGCGGAGGGGGCGGGAGACTGGCACAACCGAATCTAAAAATACTCGATAAAAATGCTAATCCCGAAGGCAAAGAGAGAATGAAGAAGGAATCTGTCAATCACGAGGCTCCCGCTCCTCACCCACAGCCCCAGCTGTACGGACTGCATTCCTGCCGAGGAGGAAAGAAGTGGGGGGACAGGAATGAAGAAAAGAAAAGGAGAGACACCACCACCTCCACGAGCGCGGGCCGCGGGGGCGGGAGGCGGCGGCGGAGGAGGGGCTCCGGCCAGCAGAGCTGAACAAAGCGGGCCTCAAGTTCTAGTCCGCAGCTCCCCGGGGTGGGGGCGGCCGATTCCTGCAGCACCCCCTATTCCCGTAGGTGAAAAGCGAATGCGAGGTCTAGGAGCGCGAGTGCCGCGTGGAAGCCCCAGGCTCTGAATCTTTGCACATCTAGAGAAGGTTTTGTTTGGGGTCCCCCCACCCCCTTCCTGCCCGCGTTCCCACCCCCCTTACGCGCGCGCGCGCGCACACACACACACACACACACACACACACACGCTATCCCTCCCGCTCCTATCCCACCAGGCCGGCCTCGCCACGCCAGGGGGCTGGGCGGGCGCGCCCCAGCGTCCCTCGGGCCCCCACCTGGGGATGGTGATGCACTTGGTGTTGACGTTCTGCGTGGTGATGGCCTTCTCCAGTTCGTCCAGCTGCCCCGTCTTCTTGAGCTTCTTGACCAAACTCTTGACCGCCTTCTCGCACCACTTCTCCTCCTGCCCGTTCTGCTCGCCCTTCTTCCAGCCCAACAGGCGCTTCACGATCGGGGGGGTGAAGGGCAGGATGGACGACATGGCTGGGGAGGGCGCGCGGGCGGCGAGGAGCGCCCCCGGCGGGGCTGGGCGCGGCAGGACGCCGGGGGCGCAGCGGGGTGCTCGGCCGGGGAAGGCAGCGGCCGCCCAAACTTCGCCTCAACTCTCAGCGAACTTGCCGGTGCTCCCGGCCGGGCCGCGGCGCTGCAGCCGGCGGGGCTCGGCGCGCGGCCCTGCGCCCCGGGCGGCTCCCACGGCGGGGAGAAGGGCGGAGGGGCGGCGGGCGGGCGGGCAGGCAGCAGAGGCGCGGGATCGGGAAGGCCCCGGACGCGGGGCGGAGACGGCGGCCGCAGGGCTCGGAGTGGCAGAAGAAAGTTTGGGTTTCCGCACGGGGTGGCTGTTTGGGTGCCGCCTCCAGGAAGGAAAGTCCAACTCCCAGCCAAACTTTGCTCGCCTCGCTCGCTTTGATGCGCAGATCCCTCCGCCTCGGTAGCCTCGCCTCCCCGCTGCCCTCCTCCTTCCCGGCTCGCTCGCTTGCTCGCTGGGCCGTCCCCGGGTTTGCGCCGCGCTCCCGCTCCCGCCCGCTGCCAGTCTGTGTTTCATGCAAATCCGCGTGCAGCCTCCTTTCCAAGCGCTGTCACCGCCCCCTTGCCGCCGGGGCTCCCCGCCTTCTCCCCCGCGCCCTGCTGCCTCCTCCCGCGGGCGCCCTGCCCGCCCCCCGCCTCCGGGAGGGCGCCCGGCCTTCCCCCGCCCGGAGCGGAGCACGCCCACGTGGGCGTCCGGGGACAGCGGCGGCCCGGGCTGGAGCGCGCAGGACCCCGCGCGGCCCCGACCTGAAGTCCGGCGGGCGCCAGGAGGAAGTCGTGGGAAAGGAGCGGCGAGAGGGGCCCCAGGCTGGAGGGCCGGGCTCGGGCCGTGGCGTCTGCTCTCGGAACCCACACTCAGGAAGCTCAGTTGGAGTGGCGGGCCCGAGAGGGTTAGACTCGCACGAACGAGCGCCGTCCGGCCGCAGGCTGGCGGTGCACCCCCGGGAGGACCCCGGTCCGAGAGAGGGCGCGCGGAAGGCTTAGGCCCAGGAAGTTGGGGCGCGCACCGAGACGCGGGAGCGCCGATCCCGGTCAGGGGCCTTGGCGGCGCCGGTGACTCTAGGGCTGTTTTTATTCTCGCACCGGTGAGATCATACCGGCTTAGAGCCCCGAGACCGTGCGAAAGAGGGATTAGGGAGAGGCTCTCAGAAGTGGAGATTTGGGGACCCCAGTGACTCCCTGGATAATAGCTGGAGCCAGGGGTCCCCTGGGCCTTGGAAACCAAGTGCCCGGCAGAAAATGGGCCTCAGAGACATCTGTTGAGTTCAGGAAGAAATGAATGGGGGCGCTTTAGAACTTATCTTTGGAGGAAAGGTTTCATTACAGGGTGTTGGAATCTTATGATAAAGAAAGATCCGAAATTCGACACCCAATAAATAGGAGAGAGAGCTTTGTTTTCAAAGCTGTAAACTCGCAAAAAGTGGGGCAAAAGGGCAGTATTGGGGAACCTTATGCATTCCAAATTAGTTTTGCTGGGAAGCAAAGGAACACGGGAATATTGGGGGAGCTCTGGGGTTTTTCTCCCTACCAGCACAGTTCAGGGGCATCTGCCCACAGACCCCCTCACTCAGCTGCTTTCAGGAGTCACCCCAGGCCCCCAGGGCCTTTCTCCTGCTGCCCCTCCCCCTACCAGGCCTCTAGGCTTTGTTTGTTTTTAACAGCAGGAAACTCCCGTGGTGAGAAAGAAGTTATCTGCAAACCCTCTAGCGGGTGGGGAGTTACAAAGCCCTGTGAGGTATGTCCTAATCCACAAAGTCAGCCCAGAAGCTGCAGGGGTCCCTGCCTGGTAGGAGAGAATGGCCGCCCACAAGCCTGTCAGCTGCTGGGGCTGAGCGCTGGGTTTCTCGCCCTCCCCTCCTTCTAACTCCCCGCCTGCTTGGACCTTAAAGGAGAATCCCTGAACCCCAACTGGGGCTTAATGACCTGGTTCCCGTTCCTGGCTGGTCCTCGGGCTAACCAGCAGCCACTGTAATCTGGTTTCACTCCCTTCCTGCCAGCCCTCATCAAAAAAGAGAAGGGAGGAAGGCAATCAACATTTATTGATGGCTTTCTTCATTCCAGGTAGCCTGAGTGCTGTCCTCTGATTTCACCTTCACAATGGCTCTTGGGGTAGATGTCCCTATGTCTCCCATTTACAGATAAAGCACCTGAGGCACAGAGATTATAATAAGTACTCGAGAGCCCTAGCAGCAGAGCTGGGATCTGATCCCCATGCTTTGTGAGGCCTCAGTCCACATTCTTGCCACTGCACCCAGCTAGCTGCCTTATAGAGTCATGGAGGGCGAAGGTGACACCACAGATGGAGCTCTTTGCAAAACAAAAGTTCTTTACACAGGTGCACTATTGTGATACTAGAAGAAATGTTTGCTCACCTGTGAAATGGAGCTAGAGATAGCTTTCCTCTCAGTCTCCTACAGTGGTTGTGGGAATACAACGTGGAAAGCTTTGCAAACAGTCGAATGCTGTAAAGGAATAGAACCACACCTTGGGGCCACCATTAGTGCCATGGAGAGCCGTGCAGGGGGGGAGCAGGTTTCGGTTAGACGTGCACATCTACGGAGTACCTCCGTGTTGCCGTCCTACTCATTTCTGGGATGCTGAAATGAAAGATGAAGGTCCCTAACCTCAGGAGCGCACGGCCTAGAGAAGCACCAAGGGGTAGGAGGTGTGTGCCCACATGAAAGGGGCCCTTGCCGTCATCCCAGTAAAACATTCATTTTAACCTGAACATCGAATGAGGCAGGTCCCACTGTTGAGAGGCAGTCAGATCGAGCTAAAGGACCTCAAGCTTCATCAATGACTGACCTGGCTTTCGATCCTGGCTCTCTTCATCCCTTCACCCCACTGAGCGTCTATTCTCTCACCTGTAAGAATGAAGCACACAACTACGAATGTAGAAAGAGCATTAAAATTGTTCCCCTTCAGTGCAAGGCCCTCATTTTACACAGGAAGAAAGCCATGTATGGTGAAGTGCAATGTGTGCTATGGAGGTGAGGAGCCCAAGAGAGATCTGAGGATTGCATGTAGTGGAAGGACCTAGCATGTCCCTAAGCCTCTGAATTGTGACATGGAAAGGGCCCCCGGTTCAGCCCTCTCATTTTCCTGAGGGGGGGGCAGTAACTTGTCAGCAGCTAGTGTGGCTGAAACATGCTTTCCTGCGCTTCCTTCATATGCCGTCATGCATGGGACAGGGACAGCTGTACATGCAGAAAACAGCGCTGGACCCATGTTATGAAGCCAGCAAGTACCATTTCTGGGCTGGTTCTTTCTTCTCTGGCCTCCGTTTCTCCACAAGAAGAGTTGGGGCAATCAGCCCAGTTTCACAAAGCAGTGAGGAGGGCTAAGGATTAGATTCCTCCGGGTGCCAGGAGGACCCCACATGCTCCCTTGACTTTGGGCAGTGAGTGGGTGGGTGGCTCCAGATGGATAGGAACTCTGTTCTGGTGCCTGGTCTCCTGGGGCCCAGCCAGGCTGGCTTCTGCAGAGGTTGTCCTTGGAAGGGAAACATTAGCCCGGTTAATTTTTCATCACGGTAAGTGCAAAGTTCAAGAGAGGTGGGATAGGGCCAGAGGCAGAGCCTCTGTTTTCCTGAAAATAGTTAGTCCTATGGGGGAGGAGCCTTACAAGTGGATTTGCCAAAAGGTTTTCATGTATTTGGAGTGGCTCCCAGGTGGAACACTGGAAAGAAACAAACGCCTGCCTCCAATGCTGATGATTTTTCCAGTAGCTAAAGGGTGTTTCATCAATAAGTGAGTGAAGCAATTATACTCCAATAAAGATCTATTAAAATAAATAAATAATCAATAAGTGGTGAATCTAGAAAGAGCAAGAAAATTGTTCTGTCTTCATTTTACACAAACATAAAGGGACATCTGGTGAAGGGAGGGCATTCACAATCTGCAGATAAGTCAGGATCTAGTCAGGACTAGAACTTTCATCCAAGTGCCCTCACCTGAGAGAGAGCATCTGTCTGCAGTCAGCCCCCATTTTTTAGCTCTTTCTAGCACCTTACACACGTGAGCTCTCCTGTGGCACCAGACGGACTTGAGTTAAAATGTCTAGTCTCCCGTTTCCAGCTGTGTGACTTCAGGCAAGTCCCTTAACTCTGTGCGTCAGTTTCCTCATCCATATAATGGGAGTAATAACAACATCTGCCTCTTAGGATTGCTGTAAGGACTCAAATAACCATGTAGAGAGCTTTCTAAAAGCACATAGAACATTTTCAATACACATGGCTGGTGCTCAGCGTAGAGTACTATGCACAAGTTAGAAGCAATGTGTTCTGCTTACATGAGACAAATGGTTGGACCTTAAAAACAGTTCTAGGTGAAGACAGTAACACACAGAATGAAACAAATAACACAATGCTACTTATGTAAAAAATTACATAGACACAAAACAACTGTATACATTTTGAAAGAAGTCATACAAACAAAAAGATAAATATTGAATCACCTCACACCCATTAGGATGGCTATTATCAAAAAAAGAGAAAAGAGCAAGTGTTGGTGAAGATGTGGAGAAATTGGGACCCTTGGGCATTGCTGGTGGGAATGCAAAACGGTGCAGTCCTGTGAAAATGGTATGGTGGTTCCTCAAAAAATTAAACATGGAATTAACACTTGATCTAATAATTCCATTTCTGGGCATATATCCTAAAGAAGTGAAAGCAGGGACTCAGGTATTTATACAGCAGTGTTCACACCAGCGTTATTCTTGATAGCCAAGAGGTGGAAGTAACTCTAGTGTCTACTGATGGATGAATGCATAAGCAAAATACAGTATATACGTACTGTAGAATATTATTCAGCCTTAACAAGGAAGGACATCCTGTCATATGCTACAACATGGATGAAACTTGAAGACCTTGTGCTAAGTGAAATAAGCTAGTCACAAAAGGACAAATACCATATGATTCCATTTACGTGAGGTACCTAGAACTGTCAAATTCATTGAGACAAAAAGAATGGTGGTTGCCATGGACTCGGGGGAGGGAAGGAGGGGAAGTTAGTGTTTAATGGGTATGGAGTTTGAGGTGGGGAAGATGAAAAAATTCTGGAGATGGATGGTGGTGATGAATGTACAACCACGTGAATGTACTTAATGCCACAGAACTGTATACTTAAAAATGGTTAAAATGATAAATTTTATGTTATCTATATTTTATCACAATAAAAAATAAACAGAGAGAGAGAGAGAAAATATATATACATTGAACAGAACAAAATAGGTGTTTGAGGGTGGGCATATGGGAATTGGAGAGGAGGCTAAAGGGGGAAAATAAGTAAGTGGATCTGTGAACCTGTAATGATGAAGTACTGCGTGGTACTGTGGAGTGTGTTAACCTCACCCTCTGCTGCAGAGCTGCAATGGTACCACGTGCTCAGCACATGGTAGTCAATATACTAACTATTCTCTAGTTTGCTCAAAAGACAGAGCCTTTTTCTAGCACCTTCCAACCCAGTGATGGTGATATCTCATATTTGGAGAAAACCAGTCAAAATTATTTAAAACGCCTGCCTCAGGGCCACCCCTAGGACCATGCAGGCTCAGACACTGCCCCCACCTGACAGTTTAGGGAACTGAGGGCTGGGGGACCAATACCCTTTGCAGGTCTGCTCTGGGCCAGGCTGTGGGCCAGGACTTCAAGGATAGGGTCTTGTTTGAAGTTCTCATTCCCCAAAAGATGGTTGCTATTGTTGCTGCTTCGCAGAGGAGGGACCAGAGACTCAGGAATTTAAGTTGCTGTTGTCCAAACTGGACGGCTGACCCCTGACTGCCAGCCCAGCAGGTTCCTGGGGTTGATTACAGACTGTCCCTGGGAGAAGGGGGCTGGCACAGAAGGAGCTGGGTGCAGATACTGTCCAAGGAAGGTAAGGCGAGAGACCAGTTCTGACTCGAGGAGATTTGGGGCAGGGGATTGGACCTGGGGGTAGGCATAGCCAACCGCCGCTGTGTGCAGACCAAGGCACGGGGCCAGGGCTGCGGGGGAGGACAGGATGGGCCTGTGGGCAGGCGGTTGGAGCCCAGGGCAGGGTTCACAGAGCTATTTTGAGTTCTCCTGCAGGAGCTCCTTCCCAGCGTTCAGAAATTGCAGGCCTGGGAGTCAGGGGCCAGGAGAGGATCCCGGTAGGTGTAGAGTTGTGTGTGTGAGTGCGTGTATGCTTGATTACACCATCTGTGTATGTCCTGGTGTGTTGGTCACTCTCTCTGTGTACACAGGTGTTGTTGAGATTCAGGGGTGTGTGTGTGTGTGTGTTAGATGTCTCTGTCTGCCCATGCCTCTGAGATCTGTCTTGTTCAGATCACATTATTTCAGAGTCCAGCCCCATATGTTTAAGAGAAATGGATACACGTTGTGTGAATTTTCTCCCTCGGTTCATGTGTTTTTGTGTCTTCGTCTTTGCATCTTGTACATATGTACGTTTGTAGAGGTCACTTTATTTGCTCTTTCCTATTTTCTGGGATAATAAGAGTCACAAATGTGGCCTTGGCTCAGACCCAGGATCTCCCTCGGCCCAGTGTTCAATTTACAATGTGGCCCTAAAAAAAAAACAGTTGTTGGCAAATTGTTGGTTCATTATATTTGCATTTATTTTTAAAAGCACATGTGCATATGGACAAACACCAAGGAGTGGTGTGTTGAAATAAAAATATAGTTCTAGAAAGGCAGTGAGATTGTATTACTTTTAATATATTGCAAGCTATTTTTACGCTAGAAGTGAATGGAATATACTATATCAAAGTTGTACCTCAATTTAAACAAAGATTTTAAAGAAAGACAGCAATGTGTAGGGTGAAAGTAGAGTTAGGTCTCTCCGGGGTAAGGAATGTGGATTCTGGAGGGTGGAGGGGAATGAGGCAGGGGTGGTTTGGACTATCTGGTCAGGTCTGAGAGGGGTTCTGATGCTCAGGATGGCGGGCGGGGTGTGGGGTGGGAGAGCTGTTAGGGCCTCTGTGTAGTCAAACACCGGGCATGTGAAAAGAGAAGAAAAGTCCTCACCGCTCAAAACAACACACATGTCTAGAGTACTCTGTCCCTTAGACACAACCTAGCATCTGGAAACAAACCTCCTGGGGTTGACTCAGACTTTGAAGGAATGACATGAAAGTCAGAGGAACGGGGAAAGCTGTCCCTCTCCCAAGCGATTCAATCTGACCAAAGGGAGGGACACCAGCTTAAAGAGAGATGAGTTGGATTGTTGTTGTTTAAAAGAACCACGTTACAGGATTCTATTTCTATGAAATGCCCAGAATAGGCCAATCTATACAGGCAGAAAGTATATTACTGGTTGCTGGGGTGTCTGGTGGAGGGGTGGGGTGGGAGTGACTTCCAGTGGGTACAGAGTTTCTTTCTGGGGGAATGAAAATGTTCTAAAGTTGACTGGGGTGATGGTTGCACAGCTCTTTGAACATACTAAACCCCATTGACTTGTACATTTTTAAGCGGGTGAATTGTATGGTATGTGAATTATAGCTCAATAAAGATGTCTTTAAAAATAATAATAAAGGGCTTCCCTGGTGGCGCAGTGGTTAAGAATCCGCTTGCCAATGCAGGGGACACGGGTTTGAGCCCTGGTCCGGGAAGATCCCACATGCCGCGGAGCAACTAAGCCCGTGCGCCACAACTACTGGGCCTGCGCTCCAGAGCCCGTGAGCCACAGCTACTGAAGCCCACGTGCCACAACTACTGAAGCCCGCGTGCCTAGAGCCCGTGCTCCACAACAAGAGAAGCCACCGCAATGAGAAGCCTGTGCACCGCAACGAAGACCCAACACAGCCAAAAATAAATTAAATTAAATTAAATTTAATTTTAAAAAATAATAATAATAATAAAGGCTAACACATATTGAACGTCTCACAAGTGCTAGGCCCTGTTCTCAGTGCTTTACGTTGATGAGATTAACTCATTTAGTTTCTACAACTGGCCATGGTTGGTGTTATTATCGTGCCCTTTCCAAAAGAGGACACTGAGGCATGGCGAGGTGACATCAGTGAGTAACCTTGCTCAGACAAGCCAGGCAGCCTGCTGGACAGTCCTTGCTCTTAACCATGATGAAGACAAACAACCACTCACTAGAGATAATCACACTGCAGTCCCCTGATTTTTTCATGAAACATATCATGAACATCTTTCTATGTCAAGAAATATACATTTACTCCATTATTTTGAATGTGGAGCATTCTGCCACATGGATCTATCATAATTTGTGAAGCCAGTTTCCCACCACTGGACCTTTAGGTGGCTCTCCATTTTATTTGGCATTGTAAAAAGTGCTGCTTTAAACACTTTTGTACATACGCATCTGTGTACATCTCTGATTATTTTCTTAGAATAAGTCCCTGCAAGGAGAATGGCTACTTCTGATGCTGTTACTAAATGGTCCCTGAAAAGCCATTGTACCAGCTTATCCTCACCACACCAGCTTTATACAGTGAGAATGCACCTGGGGCAGAATTTTTCTTATCGTCTTACTTAGTCATCAATAGCTCCATTCAGCTTTAGCTATGACTTTGTTTGTTTGTTTCCTTCTGAAATCAAGACATGAAAAAGGGTCTCTGCTGAAAGACCTCTCATTATGGAGCAGAGGAGTCATAGGTGAGGAATCACAGGGGGGTGGTGTTGGCAGGCAGTATAAGGATGCATTTTTCGGTCTTCTTCCCCTGCCCTCCCACAGGTGTTGGTGTTCCCCAGGGCCAGGTACTTGCTTCTTTCCTTTTACATCCTCTCCCCGGGTGATCTTATTCACCCTGAGTCTCACCTAACCTTTATAAACTGACTCCCAAATCTGAGTATCTGGCCCAAACCCCTCTCCTGAGCTCTGGTCTCAAACTGTCCCCTGGAATTAGAGGCCCACAGTCACCTCAAGTTCACGTTCAGAACTGAGCACATCAGCTTCCTCCATGAACCTCCTTCTCAGTCCTCCATCCTCAGGGGGCATCACCATTGTCTCCAGTCACCCAACTAGTAACCTGGAAACTCCTCCCTTCTTTCTCCCCTACATCCAATCTGCCACGAAACCCTATAGAATCTGCCTCCCATCTCCCAGCCTTCACCTTACTTCAGGCCCCTATCACTGCTCACCACCAATTATTACAATAATTTTCTAATTGTCTTCCTTCTCTACTTGCAGCCAGAGTGAGCACTGTAAAAGCACAAATCGCATCTACATCTCCCTGCTTTGTAAAAAATACTTTCAATGATTTGTAAAACATGCTTTCAATTGTCTACAGCGGTGCTGTCCCATAGAAATATATGAGAGTGACCTATGTAATCTTAAATGTTCTTGAGGCTATGTTAAAAAAAGGAAAAAGGAACAGGTGAAGTTAATATTTATTAATATTAAATATTTGATTTAACCCAACCTATCCAGTATATTATCATTTTAACATGTAATCAATATAAAAACTATCTCTACTTTTTTGTGTGTGCAAAGTCTTTGAAATCTGTTGTGTGCTTTACGCTTACATCTCAATTTGGACTGGCCACATTTCAAGTGCTCAATAGCCACATGTGGCCAGTGGCTATGCTGTTGGACAGCACAGGCCTAGAGAATAGAGTCCATAGTCCTTCACACAGAGTGAAGGCTCTGAGTGATGGGACCCAGCCTATCTCTGGCCTCATCTCTCTTGCTGTGCCCATATCACATCCTCTCTCCAGGCACATCACAAATATCCCTGGTTCTTTTCATACCACTGTGTCTTTGTTCATACCACTCCTTCTGGCCTTTGGTGTCCTCTCCATCCCTTCAATCTCCACATCCCACCCCTTCAACTAGATGAACACTCCTCCCATCCAAGACTAGGTTCAAGCATCACCCACTTCGTGAAGTCCTCCCTTCTCTGACTATCCTGTTCAGACCTCTATGCTGATACGTAGGGACCCGTTAGGGCATTTGTCTGTTTAATTAACTGATTCATTACAGTAGATTTTAAGCCCTTGAAAGTCCAAGACCTTGTCATATTTTTTCTCCCCAACACCTGTGCCTGAGCCCACTGAAGGTACTTAATAAATGTCTGGTGATGAACTGAATTAATAATTAGGATGCCGAGGCCCATAAAGATTAAGTGATGTTCCCACAGTCTCATAACTAAAACATGGCATCCTGACTTACACTGCAGGCTCTCAGCCCCATGCTTATTTGGCCACCGGGTTAGGGGATGTCAGAAAGCCAATCTGTAGGGTATGCGTGGAAGGATTTACATGAAGATCGGTCTGAGGTGCCAACTGCTAAAATCCAGGCAACCTGGACCACAATCTTGCCTTTTCTGGTGTGGACTCAGCTTCTGTTGCACTATATTTTACTGCCCTCAAACAATTATGAGGAAATGACGGGGACCAAAAGAAACATAGGAGCAGGGTGCGTGATGATACACAGCCCTTGATCTGGACTGACCTCACCCACAGATGAAGAGAATGGCTGTGACTTGGGGAGGAATTTTCTCGGAAGTGCTTGAAGCCTGGTTAAGTGGCAGGAGAACTGATTGACTAGACTGCCAGTGGGGAGGGGTTGGGGAGGGTGAAGGGTCTGGTTCTATCAATGGACCTGCTCTAACTTGCACATTATTTACACCCCCAGTCTCAGTTTCCTCATCTGTAAAATGAAAGGATTGGATTGGCCTTGGGTATTATAAATACAAGACTCAAATACCCTCCTTTGCCTGACCCATGGCAGATGTTACGAATGGCTTTCTGAGTTCTCTCCTGCCTTGGAATTCTTTAAACTCTGCCACGGAGCTGTCATTCCTCTAGCTGGAGCCTGCCTGCCTTTGTGCCTCTTCTAGCTCCAATCTTCGAATTCACTGATAGAGACACATCCTCTGATCTCTGGGAATCCCCTAACTAGTTGCAAATGACTGTGGGAGGAAAACACCTCGAGTTCTTATCAGCTTCAATCGACAGCTAAATTCTCAGGGCCCCATCCTGCCATGGCCACCCAGGAGGCCCAGGAGAGAATTCTAGGAGAGGGGGTGGTAGAAGGAAAGGGTGTGCATTTGTGAGCCTGCTGGGCCCGGTGCCTGAGCTTCCATTGTAGGCACCCTTGTTCAGGGTGATGGGTAGAAGAAATGCCCAGGGAGAGCCTGGCCTCCTGCCCTTGGGTGGCATGTAGCTTAATTCGGGAGCCAGAAAATACGAGTGCTGTTCCCACTGACTTCAATACGCAGAGCAGCACTCATCTGTCTAATTAACGGACGTGTCACAAAGTGTCCAGGACAGCACATGGCACAAAGCAGCCTCGCAATAAATATCTGATTGAATGAATGAAAAAAAATGAACGTACGTAGGCACTAACAATGCTTAAGCTTAGCTGGTGAGGGTGGAGTTGAACTCCCAGCCAGCACGGACTCATATTTTCACAGTTCTCTCCCTCCTCCCCTCAGATTTTTCCAAGTGAGGCCATGTTACCTTAACTTAATGTCTAAAACACACACAATTATACACTTCCCCTCAAACTCAAACCCCACTGGCCATGGTTTTGTGGTGTGTTACACCTTCATTAAGTGTATTTTTGCCTCCGATTTTATTTTTTAAGCAGATCCAGGGCAGTTTTAAGTCGGAAAGCATTACCCTATGATGCATCTACCTGGGGTTGCGTCAGGAAATTCTAAAATCCCCTTGTGGAATTGCATCTTCTGTGAAGCTGTGGCTTCCAGGCCCAGCACTCTATCCATTCAGTTCAAGGCTAGGAGTTGATTCTTCTGTGGGAGATGTGTCCACAAGAGACAGTCAGCATCGGGGGTCGGTCCACACCTGGGCAGGTGTGGAAATCCCAAACTTGGATGTTAATTACGAGAGAGAATAACACGTTTTTATTTTGCTGTCCCTTTAAGCTGGAACTAAGGAAGGGTGCTGAGGCCACACATATTCTCCCCCCACGCCCCCTCCGTGTGTACACATGCACACACACCCATGCTGGGCTGGCACGGACTCCCTGCCCCCACCTCACACAGTACTGCTTAGACACAATCCTCTTCTGGGAAGGGGGCACACCTCACCCAATTTAGAAGATGGGGGCTGAGCAAGGCCCACTATGTGCAAGGCCCCCTTGGTAGACCGGGGGACACAAGAGGCACAGCAAGAAGGCACTTAGGCCAACCGCAAAGCCCCCTCCCCCTCCTGCCCCTCTCCCAGCCACGGAGAAAAGTTCAACTTCCTTGCGTTCATATAGGATTTTTGCAATCAGAATCTCTAGAAAGAAGCTATTTGAGTCCAGCACATATGGATGGGAGGCACATTATCAGGTTTAGACACATTATCAGGTATTTGTTTGAATTTTGTGTGAGGAGGCTGAATCTCTCAGGGCATCTCAGGGTCTTGTCCCAGGCCAGTCCTTCTGCAAGATGATCAAAAGAGGCCCCCAGGACAAGGCCCGCACGATGCAATAAACCCAGCCTCTCCAAGCTCCATCCCATTGTCCTAAAGCTGGTGAAGAGAAGCAAGGGTTCCCTGTGACCACACAGCCTGGGCACCACAGTTCCAGAGTCCTGGACAGAAGCCACATGTAGTTCCCATGTTACTTGGGACCAACATAATCACATCCGGGACTTCAGGCGGCATCCGAGAAACATTCTGCTGAAACCAGGATCTGCTGAACTAGGAGTCAGGGACCAAGGTTCCTTTCCCAGCTCTGCCAGGAATTCTGTTAAGATCTTACGTCCAAGAGTCCTTTGCAAATGCAAACCCCATTGTCCGTGGTTTATGATCCATTCCCCATTGCTACCTCGAGCACATCACAGAGCTTCTCTGACAGTCAGGCCCTCACCTGTAAGATGAGGTCATAAACACACCTGAGAGTGTAGATGTGAACACCTTTGAAAAGCTCCGTGGTGGCAGGCCAAGATACACCACTTTTAGCATCTTCTCTCTTTCCCACACCTGAGTACCTGGGACAGTCAATAACAACAAGGATGCTCTGCCAGGCACTGTATCCTCATTTGCATAACAGCTCCTAAGCCCCTCCCTCCCCTGATCCCAGGGCTTTCCTGTGAAAGAGCCAACTCCAGAAGCCGAAGGAATTTAGTTAAACCAGGTGTTGATTCCAGCACCCATTTTACAAAAGGCCTGAGGATAAAGCAGAGCTTCCCTCCCCCGTGGGTGTTTCTTCCTCTTCCCTTAAGAAGCTGGTGGGAAGAGGTGGAGGCCATGGGAGACAGGGTCCTGGGCCCTTGGAGCTCACTCGCCCTCTGCCCCGGGCACAGATGGGTTCTGTCTATCCTCCATGGGGCCCACTGGGAGTAGGACCAGGGGCAATAGTGTTCCCCAGACTTGAGGTGGAGGGTAGAGTGAGTGCTCTGAAGAGTAGGTTTTAGATTTCACTGACCTGGGTCTAAAACTCCTCTTCCCCATTCATTTCGCCAGGTTAAGACATGGTTCCAGTGTGAACTAATTTCCCCGTCTCTGGGCTATGCTATCGCAAATAACTTACTCATGAGTAATGTGACCATGTTTGTGCAGAGTTTATTTAGATAAGAAAAACAACCCCAGGCCTCATGGGAGGGGATTCTCAGCAGCTCAGAGCCAACCCTGTTTCCTGGGCCTGCCAGGGAGGGTGAGGCCTTAGGCTGCAGGAGGCTGGACTTGGAGGGCTGCTGAGAAGCAGGACTGTCCCCAGATGCCCCCAGGCCCTGCATCAGGGAGTAAAGGTAAGGGAAGGAGTAGAGTGGGCTGCGGAAATGGAGCTGGACATTGAATGCAGCTCGGTCACTTCACAGTGTGTGGCCTTGGGTGAGACACCTCCACCCTCTGAGCGCTAGTTTCCCCCTCTTTGAAAAGAGAGAGGTTGCATCCACCCCACAGAAGGGTGTGGAGAGCGCTTGTAAACTGCAGAGGGTAATGCACAGGTTACTTATTAATCGATATCTGGATTAAGGCCATGTTTTCAGGCCACACACACCAGTGGAATGGGCCCAGTGCCAGGATTCAAAGGCCTGGGTCCAAGGCCTGAATCTGCCACCGACCAATCACGTGACCTCAAGTCTCTTCACCTCCCTGAGCCTCAATATTCACCTCTGTGAAGTGGGAATAGTCATTCCTCCACTGTGTAAGCCTCAAAGCTCTGACTAGGCTGATCTAAAGGGAAAGATAGATATAAAAGTGGTTTGTCCTATACGAGAAAAGAATCTGAAAAAGAATGGATATATGTATGTGTATAACCGAATCACTTTGCTGTACACCTGAAACTAACACAACACTGTAAATCAACTATACTCCAATATAAAATAAAATTTTTTTTAAAAATAAAAAAATAAAAGTGGTTTGTTTATGAACTGCAAAACGTACAGATATGAGATGACAATGGCGCCAGCTTATTCAAAAGTTTATCCATCAGTTAATCTGTCAACAAATGTTTACTGAATTGGACACTGAGGATACAGAAATAGTCTAGCTGGAGAGAAGAAAAGGGAGGCCTGCACGTGAAGAGTCAATGAACAGTGCAGGGCAAAGTAGCAGAGGAGCAGCCTGGCTTGGGCTGAAGGGGGAACTAATCACCGCCTCGCAGTTGACACAGTCCAATGGTACCTGTAACACTTAGTGAACAATGCCTTCACTCAGTTACTTGTTTTCATGCTATTTTTGTTTTTTAAAGCAGAATCCATTTTTCAAACCAAGCGTTAAACAGAACCCCGGGTCCTAATGCATGAAAGCAAATCTGTTCTAGCTGAAACGGGTGGGGGCCGAGAGCCAAGACTACCCAGCACCCGCCACCGCCATCTACCCACCCATCTCTCTCCCCAGTCCTGCTCTGCAGCAGCCCTGAGGCCTCTCCTCAGAGTGCTGAGTTTCTACAGCTCTAAAACCACAGTCTCATCTGTAAGGTATGCACCCCACAGACGCTCTCACACAAGGAGGCACCTGCCTGCGAATTCATGGGAGCATTGTTCGTGCTGCTGAGCATTGGAGGCGAGCAAACGTTCATCAGCAGGAGAAAGGGTTTTAAACAGATGGCGTTATATGTATACAGTGTAATTAACTTTGCTGCCGCGAAAGGGAATGAGTGAAAGCTACACATGTCAACAAAGATTAATCTCATAAATGTACCATCCAGTACAAAAAGTTGCAGAATGTTATTATATATATTACTGTGTTATAATATGTTATTATATATTATTTGTATAAAACAAAAAAAACCCTAACAATATACGAAACAATACCATATTTGTTTATGATACATATATACATGGAGTTAGAATATAAAGATGTGCATGGGAAATAATAAAGCTTCTAGAGGAAAACCTAGGAGAATATCTTCATGACCTGGGGGCAGGCAAAGACTTCTTAGGGCACAAAAAGCACTAGCCATAAACAAGTTGATAAATTGGACTGCAGTAAAGTTAAGAAGTGCATGAAAAGAGACAATGACAAGAAACAAAAAAGTAACACAGTTTAAAAAGCAGTTCAAAAGCAACACAGAGGAAAAGATATTTGCAACACATATACCTAAGGACCACATCCAAAATTCATAATGAGCTGCTACAAATCAATAAGAAAAAGACAATTCAATTATTAAAAATCTAACTTGCACAGGCACTTTAGAAAAGAGGCCATTCAAAGGCCACTAGGCATATAAAAAGATATTCAACATCATTAGGAAAATGCAAATTAAAACGGCATGCCATACCACTACACACCCATTAGGATGGCTACAATTTTAAAGACTGAGACACCAAGTACTACCAAGGATGTGGATCAATCCAAGCTCCCATACATTGCTGGTGGGAATGTAAATTGGTAAAACTACTTTGGAAAACTGCTTGACAATATTTACTACTGAATGAAGGTAAACATCCCCCAGAAATTCTATCCCTGATCATATACCAAGCAGAAATGAATGACTGGGTCCATCAAAAGTCATGTACTGGGTTGGCCAAAAAGTTCGTTCGGGTTTTTCCATAACATCTTACAGAAAAACCCGAACGAACTTTTTGGCCAACCCAATACAAGCATGTTATGTCTTCATAGTATCCTCAAACTGAAGTAACCCAAACGTCCATCATCGGTAGAATGGACAAATTATGGCATATCTACACAATGAAATACTACACAATAGTAAAAGACAGAAGCACTGCTACACACAACAATCTTTTTCTTTTTTTTTTTTTTAACATCTTTATTGGAGTATAATTGCTTTACAATGGTGTGTTAGTTTCTGCTTTATAACAAAGTGAATCAGTTATACATATACATGTGTCCCCATATCTCTTCCCTCTTGCGTCTCCCTCCCTCCCACCCTCCCTATCCCACCCCTCTAGGTGGTCACAAAGCACCAAGCTGACCTCCCTGTGCTATGCAGCTGCTTCCCACTAGCTACCTATTTTACGTTTCGTAGTGTATATATGTCCATGCCACTCTCTCACTTCATCCCAGCTTACCCTTCCCCCTCCCCATATCCTCAAGTCCATTCTCTAGTAGGTCTGTGTCTTTATTCCCATCTTGCCACTAGGTTCTTCATGACCTTTTTTTTTTTTTAGATTCCATATATGTGTGTTAGCATACGGTATTTGTTTTTCTCTTTCTGACTTACTTCACTCTGTATGACAGACTCTACGTCCACCCACCTCACTACAAATAACTCAATTTCATTTCTTTTTATGGCTGAGTAATATTCCATTGTATATATGTGCCACATCTTCTTTATCCATTCATCTGTCGATGGACACTTAGGTTGCTTCCATGTCCTGGCTACTGTAAATAGAGCTGCAATGAACATTGTGGTACATGACTCTTTTTGAATTATGGTTTTCTCAGCGTATATGCCCAGTAGTGGGATTGCTGGGTCGTATGGTAGTTTTATTTTTAGTTTTTAAAGGAACCTCCATACTGTTCTCCATAGTGGCTGTATCGATTTACATTTCCACCAACAGTGCAAGAGGGTTCCCTTTTCTGCACACTCTCTCCAGCATTTATTGTTTGTAGATTTTTTGATGATGGCAATTCTGACCGGTACACACAACAATCTTATAAGTGAATCTTACAGGTGAAATAAACCAGTTATAAGAGAGGAAATACCATATCATTCATATGAAGATCAAAGGCCAGCAAAATGAACCTATGTGTTAAAGGTCAGACTAGTGGTACTTTGGGGAGGTGCTGCCGGTGAAGGGGTTTGAGGGGACTTCTTGAGTTCCTTGATCTCAGTGGTGGTGACACAGGCATCACCTGTGTAAAATTCATCAGCTGTACGCTTAAGACTTGTGCACTTAATGCAAGCAATTACATTACAAACTTACAAAAGATTACAAACTTACGGAATTCCCTGGCGGTCCAGTGGTTAGGACTCCGTGCCTCCACTGCAGGGGGCAGGGGTTCAATCCCTGGTTGGGGAACTAAGATCCCACATGCTGCACGGTGCAGCCAAAAATAATAACTAAGTAAAAATAAAAATAAAAAACTTACAAAACATAAAGATGTGTATGGGAATGAAAACTACTCAGTTCAGGATAAGTACTACATTGAGAAGTGTTTCTTATGCAGGGAGGGAGAAATTACCTTGAACAGCTTCATGGAGAGGGTAGGGCTTTAACTGGACCTTAAAGAATACGACTGGGGCAGGGATCGTTCCAGGAGTGCAGATTGGACAGTGAGAAAGCACAAGATGTGCTTAGACGACAGGGAGAAAGAGGATGTGGTTAGAGCAGAGGACTCAGGGCAGGGCAGCGGGGAGAGGAACCGCACTGTGAACTTGGGTCGGGGAGTCCAGGTTCAAATCCTAACTCCATAACCGACCAGCTCTGTGACCTTGGGGATAGTCACTTAACCTCTCTGAGTCTCAGTTCCTCCCTTTGTAAAATGGGAATTGCTATGAAATAATGCATCTAAGCTGCTTAATATAGTGGCTGGCACACAGTACTCAAGAAACAGGTGTGCCCCCATCTCGACCATTACACTAGGGAGCTCTCCTAACAAGGTGCTACAATGGGGCGCTTGCTGTCTCTACCTCAGCCATCACCCCAAAGCCCTGAAATAACACAATAGGTGCCAAGAACCTCCACATCATAAAGCAAGGGCCTGGGCCATCTGTGTGGGACAAGCTAAGAGATTGTAGAACATTCTGCCAGCACCTCCAGGGTAACAAAGAGTAGAATGGAAAGAGGACAGTTGTGAGAAATTCTTTGAAGAGAGTTGCAAGTGTGTCCTGTCTTCCCCAGACATGCAGGCAAAGGGAGGTAGTGCTTCAAGAGGGCACTTGGAAAATTTGATATGTGACCCCAGAGTTTGGGGGACACAGGGATGGTGTCACACACCTGTCTAGGAAATCGAAAGGTGAGAAGCTGGCTGAACAGGCTGGAGCAGGGAGAGAGGGGGCTGCCCTGGGAGGGAGCATCCCACTGCTATCGGGTCAAGGACAGCCCAACTGGGGTGTCCCCAACTGGGTTTCACTGCAGATGACACCGGGAAGGGGGAAGGGGTCTAACAGGGCACTGATCAGTTGAAAGCCCAGGGCTGAGGGGGGTCGTAAGTAGCAGAGGAGAGAGAGGCACGGGCCACAGCAGGATACCACATGAGAGGATGTGATGCCAGGGTGCCAGTTGTGGGTGACCTTTCCTGCCCCTCACCTCTCCTCCACCCCAGTGCCTGCCCTGCAGGGGCCAAAGCAGTGGCCAGTGGGACAGAGGTGGAGTGAAGAAAGCCTAGTGGCCATGGCTTCCACTGCCATGTCTGAACCTTAGAGTAGGGCTGAGCTACAGGAGCAGAAAAGCCTTAATTAGACCAGAGCTTGGAGTTATTTTGTTTGTCTGTTTTTTATTGACGTACAATCAATGTACAATACTATATTAGTTTCATGTATATAACATAGTGATTCAATATTTTTATAGACTATACTCCATTTAAAGTTATTACAAAATAACGACTATATTCCCTGTACTGTACAATATATCCTTGTAGCTTATTTATTTTATACATAGTTGTTTGTACCTCTTAATCCCCTACTCCTGTCTTGCCCCTCCCGACTTCCTTCTCCCCACTGGTAACCACTAGTTTGTTCTCTATATCTGTGAGTCTATTTCTGTTTTGTTATACACATTTATTTGTTTTATTTTTTATATTCTACATAGAGTAGTAACATATCTAAGTGATAACATATCTAAGTGATAACAGAGTATCTGTCTTTCACTGTCTGACTTTTTTCACTAAGCATAAGAGTCTTATTATGATCCACCCATGTGGTTGCAAATGGCAGAATTTCATTCTTTTTTATGGCTGAGTAGTATTCCATTGTATATATACCACCTCTTCTTTATCCATTGATCTTTGATGGACAATTAGGTTGCTTCCATATCTTGGATATTGTAAATAATGCTACTATGAACATTGGGGTGCATGTAATTTTTCAAATTAGTGTTTTCGTTTTCTTTGGATATATACCCAGCAGTGGGATTGCTGTATCATATGGTACTTCTATTTTTAGTTTTTTGAGGAACCAGAGCTTAGAGTTTTGATATTAAACTAGACTAGATTTTCTATTTAACAAAATAAAATTCTTAGAGAACAAAAAGGCCCAGAAAAGCTACAAGACCTGAAATTTTATTTAGGGATGGGAAGAAAGAGAACAGTCTAAAAAGGACAGGGAAAAAAAAGTGAAGTTGATTTCTGTTTGCATATTGAATCCAGCTGGAACCATAAAGTGGCCACATCTGTGTAAATTGCCTGGCACACGAGGTGCACCGACTCTTTCCCCTGGACCCTGGGAGAAGCTGCTTCCCAGGCCCCCTTGGCCCTGTTCCAACCCGAGAGGTGCCTCCCACTCCCAGAAAGGCCTTGCTCGAGGCTGGAAGCTGACAGGGGAAAACTCCTCTGCAAAGTGTAGCCTCAGCCTCCAGAATTTACACTTGCCCCACCGCCGTCTGCTAAACACTCCTGCCTGAAATTCCAGCCGAACCAAGGAACAACTACTCTGGGAAGGCCCCACGACGGGCAGGGGCTGGCAGGACTCTCCCAACTTCCGAATTGCTGTCCGAGGCTGTGACCTCACTTCCTCAGCCCAGTTCAGCGTGGGCCTCCTCCCCGCCGGCCTGGATGCTGTGTGGATGCAAGGATCTGATGTGGCTCAGACCCCCTCGGGCTGCTGAGCGGGCTTGGTGAGGCCAATGCCATCCCTCACTCCCTGCTCTAGAGCATGCAACACCACGCCCTTGTTCAAAGTTACATGCACAGAGGAGATGCCCCGTTCCAGGGGATTTGGGACCAGGAGGGGTTCTCTTGGCTCAGCTTTTGAGTTAAGGAGAAGGGAGGAAAGGAGCGGCCATTTATTGGGTGCTTACTGTATACCCCGTGCTAGGTGCCTTCCATGGGCTGTCCTACACTCCTGCGAGCAGCCAGGTGACGTGGATATTGCTATTCCCATTTTACAGAAGAGATGGAGAGATGCCCCAGGAGTTAGAAAACTAGCGAATGGTGGGGCTGCATTTTCCACATGTTCTTGCCACACCATTATGCTATTCTGGATATGGTAACATTCTCATGTTAATAAGCCCCTCAGCCATTGAAAATTCAGATTATTTTTTCTGGCATAGAATACTGAATGGAGTACTACAGTGTTAAAAGACAAGGGCTGGGGACTTCCCTGGTGGCGCAGTGGATAAGACTCTGTGCTCCCAATGCAAGGGGCCTGGGCTCAATCCCTGGTCAGGGAACTAGATCCCACATGCATGCCGTAGCTAAGAGTTCGCATGCCACAACTAAGGAGCCCACGTGCCGCAACTAAGACCTGGCGCAACCAAATAAATAAATAAATATTTAAAAAAAAAAAAGACAAGGGCTGGAGTCAGCCTGCTTGAGTTCCATTGCTTATGAGCTGTGTGCCCGTAAAAGAGTTACTTAACTTCTCTGAACCTCAGTTTCCCTATCTGTAAGGAAGAATAATAATAATAGTACCTTCTCCATCGCATTGTGAAGATGACATGCAATGGTGCCTGGGAACCACTAGTCCAGAGCTCGGCGTGTTGCATGTGCTCAGTAATTAATTATCACTTGTGATTACTCTTATCACAGACTAGTGAGGGGATGGGACAGACCAAGGTTACTCTGTGTTGAGAGATGATTAGGACTCTGAGGTTCAAAGCTTAGATGATATCCAAGGTCACACATGGTCACTGAAATGGCCCTAATCCACGGCCTGTGTCTCCACAGGGTGCCAGCTCCCTCAAGGGTCCCATCTCACCCTGGAGACCTCCCATGGGTTTCTGAGCCCTTGCCAACACACCCTCCCCTCCCAGCCTGCACACAGGGGGAGGCACTGAGCCATGTGCAAAGATGGAGAAGACTGTGTAGGTGGCCAGTGCCGCAGGCTACCAGGGAATGCTGGGTCTCTGTACTCTGTACTCTGGGGAGCAGTTTGCAGGGGTGGGAGGGGCTGGCTGCTTGGGATAGACAAAAAGTACAGAAGGTTCCATAGGCAAAAAGTTGTCCCCCACTCTTCTGCCCCAGTCCCTGCAAGACCCCTCTGCCCTCACGATTAAGTCCTTAACATCGTTGCACGTCACATTCAGTTTTTTCCTAGATCCCTCCATTTGATTCCTTGAAGCATTACACTGAGCTTCTCTACCCATTTCTTCCCCGGGCACCCCCTAAACACTCTCACACTCATACACTGGGAGCTCAGTTCCCCCCAGGTTAAGCTGGAGATCCCCCCCACCCACCCTCAAGTGGAAACCAGCCCAAATCTGCATATCTGGGCATCTGGACCATTGCCATCCTGGACTTTGAGAACAATAGCAAATCTACGAGCCAGCAGAGGAACCCAGCTCGTTCTGAGTAAAAATAACCTGTCAAATCAATTACAGTGGCAGAGCCAATTAGGGTGACCGCAGGGGAATAAACATGCAGTGTTCAACTTAATCATCTTTCTGTTCCAACGGCACTCTGGCAGGGCTGCATGAGTAAGGCAAATGACTATTATATAACTGATATTTTTATTCTTTGCCCCTTCTCTTCAGAAAGAGAAGCCGTTAAATTTCATTTTCCTTCAAAGTGGGGGAAAAAAGACAAAGGAAAAAAAAGATTGTCTCTGAACTTGCATGAATGATAAAAAAAGAAAGTCTAGGACCTTCCATTGTGAATAAATACATGTAAAACGACTCATTAGCTATGTGACCTTAGGCAAGTCACTTTTCTTCTGTGATTCCCCATTTGTGAAGGAAGGCGTTTGGACTTGTTGATCTCCAAGGGCCATCCTTACATATTCTGGCTTTCTATTACCTCGGACAACTTTGACTCTGAAATTCTGCACAGTCTCGATGGCGTCTTATTTATCTTTGACTTACCCTACTTCTCCTTGGACAGCGTCTGTATACTGAGATGCCTAACCAATACTTGCTGAATTGAATTAATTGGCTCACTCTTTATTTCAGTTATTTCTGGTCTCTCGGTCACTAGCCAGGCACTGGAAGACAGACAGCCAAATGGTGGAAAGAAGAGTGTTCTCCATTTGAGGAAGGTTAGGCGCGTCGCTGTGAAATGCCAGAGTCTTGTGCGATCAGGTTAGATGATGTCAGAGGCAACAGATGTTCAGAGAAGAGGAAGCTTTCCAACCCTGGGATGGTGAGGAGGAGGTACTTCCTGGAGGAGGTGAGGTTTGGGTTGGGCCCTGAATTCTGACAGATCAATTCAATGAAAGGTGCTCTCAGGGTACCTGGAGGAATGGCCTATGCAGAAGTGGGGAGGGAGAAAGCCTGACAGCATTGAGGGTTTGTGTTGGAAAATAAGGTATTTTGGAAGCAGACCAAGCTTTGGAAGCTGGGGCGGGGGGGGGGGGTGTTAATATCCTGAATGCAATGGAGAGGAAGGTGGCATAGAGTCTGTAAGAACATTACCTCCCCCTCTGGCCAGCGGATGAGCTCACCATTCTGACTAGTTAGAGGTGAACTCAGTATCAGCCCCTGGGAACAGTCTAGAGGTTCTAGAATCATGGGGAAAGAGATAGGGGCGTCACTGATTGCAGAAGATGCAGTCCTTACACTCTGTTCATCATACCAAGGCCCTAAATTCACCTACTTTGCCCAAGTATATGCCTATAGCTTTTCAGGGCTGGGGGAGATTTGAAGGTCAATGATTATAGAGATGTTGTCAGGGCCTTCTCTCTGTCTTGTCCGCACTCACCCTGACACTGATGGTTGCTTCCTTCCAATACGTGCAAGCATGGTGGGCCACTGTGGAGCAAAGCCTGAAGTGGCTGAGAATGAATGCTTCTGGAAACAGCCCTCTATTAAGAGGGATGCAGATGTGGTGGGTTAATCCCCAGTTTGGGCAGGAGAACTCTGAGGTGTGCTCCAACTCAGTCTCCCAGAACCCCCCAACTAGATGGAGCCCCAGTTGCCATGGTGATGACATGCTCAGCAGCACACCCTGTATTGGTTTCCTTCCCTCGGTCTCACTTCCACACCCCTCGACCCGAGTTTCCAGGAACTGCTTACACCTGAATCCTTGACTCAAGTTCAGCTTCTGGGGCAAACTAAACCAAGACAGTTAATGAACCTCCCGCAGTTTACAGCTGGGAAACTGAGGCCCAGAGCGGAGAAGGGGATTTGTTCATGGTCACCAAACAGCTGGTTGAGTTGGGGTGTGAGCCTGGGCCTTCAGGCCCCCAGCGTCAAAGACCAGATATGTCTTTGATTAGCTTTCCCCCCGCCTCTGCTCCCCACTTAGACCCCCCAAAGTCAAAAGTGAGTAGTAGAAGTTATTCTTTCTCCACTCCTATTTGAACAGAAAGCAAAAGCCCTCAGCAAGGGGGAAGGGGCGAGGGTCTGAGGCTCCCAGGTGTGGCCCGTGTTATCCTGGGAAGTGTGCTTTTGTCTCCATGGTAACCAGGGCAGCCTCCCCATTTATCTGTTTCAGCGAAGCAGCTGTATTCTTGGGTTCCAACTGCTGGGGCTTAAATGGCATGTTTGCAAAATGGAGTTATTAGCCTCAAAAAAAAGGAGAGGTAGGGGACACGAAGCTTGGGGTCTTTTATATCAACATTAAAGTGTGATATCCAGAGAAACAACTTTGAAGGAGCCAGAGCAACTCCACGTAAAGATAGCGACCAGAAAAATGGAGTGGAGGTGGATAGAGCGGTTTCCTTTTAAAAGCCAGCAGAGACATCTTACAATAGTGAAGCTGTTTACTGTCAGTGAAAAGAATCCAAGGGCAATATCACTGAGGAACAAAGACACTTTCTGTCTCTTTAAATAACTCAAGACAGCTTGACATCTTAGTCAACAGAAGGAACAAAGATATTATGTGTTCAGGGAAAGGAAACTATTTTTCTCCTGAAAAGAAAGCAGATGTTATCACCTAGCTCCGGAGAAGTTTGCAGAACCTCCGCACAATTTGACACTTTTCCAGGTTCAATAAACACTGCTTTGATGTGCTAACAACCCCTAATGAAGCTGTTCAGTTAAATGAGCTAACCTCTAGGCTACTAATAGATTGTTATGACAGTTTGCTTTTCAGTGTATGGAACATTAAACTGCAGACGCCTTGAGCAAATCATTCTGTTCCTGCCTTGCCATGCAGTATTTGTGAAGCGCTAATTACAGATTCATTCATTCATTCATTCATTCACTCAGAAAATTCATTATGTATACAGTATGGTTGAAGAAATAAGATATATATACAATACAGATGATGGATTAGATTGGTCACTCTTATTACTGCGTATGGTCAAAAAAGTGCCCCAGAGAATCATGTTGCAGGCATGGCAGGGAAGTATCACTATGTTCAGGGGAAGGAAAGGGATTTCATTGAGACCAATTATCTTTTTGACTGATTATCTCCCTCATATGTTTGGGGAGAATATGAATAAATAGGTGGGAAGGTAGCCAAGGCCAAAGCCGAGGTAGTTTGGCTGGGGCTGATGGTATAAGATGTGGAGTTGTTGGAGATGAAACTGGAGAGATAACTTGGGTCCCAATTAGCTTTTTCTTAAAGGCAACAGGGAGCCACTGAATGCTCAGGGTCATACTGGGGAGGAAGACTGGGCAGAAGATGGTTGCCTACTTACTCCAAAGGACACTAGTTAATTTCCCTGGTACGGTACTGACATGACAAGTTGGTTATGAAGGCCATTCACACATATGGCTAATTTTGGGGGTGGGAGGCAGAGGAAGGAAGGGAGTGAATTATTAAAGATTTCAAATTACAAAGTGGAAGAGGAATTTCTCAACTGGGTTAGACAGCAAGGACACACTCTCCTTGCTGGGAACCAAGACCCAGCTGCTACCCAGATCTGGTGCACACCGTGGAATTAGAGCAGCCCCCGTTTGAGTTGCTGGTTAAACTTCTGCTGGGTTTTCCCTGATAAACTCGTAGACACTTAACATTTATTTATATGGCTCGTCCACAAAACTTTTGCTTCAAGCTGGACCTCAGCCTGTTACTTGCTTAATTAATTTGCTCCCCCCCCCCCCGCCCGCCCCCGCATCCTTCCCAAATCTATCAGGGTGAGTAAAACTTTAGCAAGGTCTCTCGCATTTCTGATTATTTGGGGTTTTCCCCTTCTACTCCTCTTAGGCCAGACTTCGGAAATGTAATATGTTTCAGTCAATACCTCTTAGGCAGAAAGCTCAGGGAGTGAGGGCATGTGGGTGTATGGGGTAATGAAATTTTCTGGGTAATGGACAGATCTGTTGATAAAACTCAATTTGTTTCAGTCTTCTTTCTGGCCGCTAGTTATTAAAAAAATGTCTGAGACACTTTTTCTGCCCTGCGATTGTGATTAAGTGGATTCTTGCTGAAGAGGGTTCTTGCGGCCACAGAGGAGTGGTGCGGTCATCAATAACCACAGGCTGGGGCTAGAGGAGGGCATGAAAAAGGAGAAGGACACGGGTCAGTCGCACGCCCGACCATGTGGCCACAGGGCACCACGGGAACTGAAGGCCAGCTGCTGCCGCACCCCTCACGGCCCCCTCCATCCTCCTCCTCCCCTCACATAACCCAGCAGAGGAAGCAGGGTCAGAATCGTGGCACAATCTTGTTTCTTGCCTAATCTTCACCCAACTTTCACAAGGGAAAAGGCAGATATTGGGAGAAACACTGTGAAGGAGATTTGTTTTAAATGGCAACTTCCAGGGGAAGTCCTAGGGGTCTGGACACCCTGGGTCAAATCATGTGTTAGGGAGACCACCACCCATGAGCGGGAAGAGTTCATTTCTTGCCCTGCTGTGCTGTTCATCACCTGTGTGGCCTTGGGCAAGCGGCTTCTCCTTTCTGGGCCTCATTTTCTGCCTCTATAAAGGGAGGGGTCTGGGCTGCGATCTGCAGGATCCCTTCCACGTGGCTGTAAAGTTGGGATAATAATGCCTTTCCTGCTCACCTCAGGGAGGTGTGGCAAGATCAAAATAAAAAGTGATGGGAAATACTTGGTAAGCTATAAAGCCCTACGTCACCGGGAGAGGTAAGTCTCCATGAGAGGCTCCCCTCAGCAGTCAGGGACTTCTTGATGCAAACCAGGTGTCAGTGTGATCAGATTTGAGGGAACGGGGCCTGGGGAGACCCGTGGCCTGGGGGAGGGGGGAGGGAAGTCAGGTGGGCAGCCTGGCCTCCCAGAGTCTCCCGTCAGGCAGGGCTCCCCATCCCACCCTCAGTCTCTGTACCCAGTACGACCCCCCGCCCCCTCCCCCTGCTCATGCCTTGTGATGCTGTGAGAGCACCTCCCTTGCCCCTGTGATTTTGCACCCCGGGTCCTCACCACATCCCTGGTGAGGAAGCAGGCAGATACCTTCATCATGCTTCTGCCCAGAGGAGAAACTAAACCACCTCCAGAGAGAGGTTAGGTGATGGGCCCCAAGCCCCCTGGCACGTCAGAGCCCTAACTAGCCTCTGCAAAGTATTATGGGAAAAGCACTGGCTCTGAAAGCAGAGGGTTTTAATCCCTGCTGGGCAAGACTCCCTTACTAGCTGTGTGCCCTTGGGCAACGTATTTTACTTCTCTGAACTTTACTTTCAGACAAATCTGGGAGGCCTTCCGTATGCGTCTCTGGAGGTTCCAACTGAGTTGAAACCCCCTTTGCCCACAGCAGTGAGCTCAACAGTACCCCCCTATATTGGACAATGCCTGGCAATGGAGAGGCACTTAAAAATGCCAGATGCAGCTGAAGCTGGAAAGTGCACTGTTTTTCAGATGGCTTCCATCAAAAGCTCTGAAAACCTATCCCCTCCCACTGCCCCTGCCACCAACGCAGACCCTGTCTTTAGACCCAGACCACACTCTAGTCCACTATAACTCCCAAACAGCTTCTCTTCACTCCCTCCAGCTTTGACCTTGAGGCTCAGCCGTTCTCATGAGGGTGTTGGGACAGATCCATAATTCTGGGACATTATCACTCCTCAAAGGTTCAGGGAAGTTTTCGGGAAATAGAACTTGTGGGGAGCTTGACTTTGGCCAAGAGGGTTGTGCTTTGGTCCCTTGAGCCTGGAGTATAACAGAACCTTAAGACATTTGGCATCTGTGTAAAATCTCTGCTCTGTGTCCCCAGCTACAGGACAATGGGGGCCATTTATAACTTTGCACATGGAATGAGAACATCTGGTTCAAATAACACACACACATACACCCCAACAGGAACACGTTACAATAGAGACAATCACTCTTAAACTGAATGTACTCTCCTGCCTCTCAATTCAGGGACCACAGGAAACAACAAAGAAGACACAAGCCCTGTCCTGGAGGAACTGGTAGGGATCATTTTATCTAACACTGATTGCTTTAAAGTTAGGATATCTGAGATGGTGAGTAACTGGTCTGAGGTCACACAGTGGGACCGGAATCTAGGTGGCTCAGCTTCCTTCCAGGCTGCAGTCTCCCCCAGCTCCACACGCATGTACTTCACCCAGGGCAGAAGCAAGCAGGCCCTCTGCCCTTTTGAGTCTCGAGGACAGAGAGAGGTACCCTCTTCCACCAAGAAGTCAGAGGTTCTCAGGGTCCCCAGCCAGCAGATGGCCTTTTATCACATGCAGCAAGGCCATCTGTGACGCCGGTCCTGACACTGCAGAGGGAGACCCCAGAGGCATGGAATCTGCAGGAAGGTGGGGTGCTCCGCAACCAGCCAGGCCGGGGTCACAGGCCCCAGGGTGTGCAGGGCCCCTCCTCCAAGGGCAGCGCAAGTGGGTGCAGGTGTACCCAGCGGGGTGGGCCCAGGCACACATGCCTGGTGGAGAGTAGATGGGTGTGCCCACCGGCCCGCCGAGCGTGCACTCCCTTCATGGAAAACATCTGCAGAGCTGGGCTCTCTTCTTGCCCTATTTTGTTATAATTTCTTGATTTCTCTGGTTCTCCCTCTTTCCAGGGTCCCTCCGTTAGGTTTCTGCTGCCCCAGGTTCCTGCAAGGAACTTTGCCTTTCTTCTTCGTTGGGAATCACTGATTTCTGAGGCCCTGAGGGAGGAGAAACATCCCTTCATAGTTACCCCTGCCCTGTCTTCCCAGAAGACTGTCGCTCCACCCCCTGTGATCTCATAGATGGCTCCATTAAAACCAAGTATACCCCACAGGGAGCAGAGGGAAGCTGATAGCATATGGGGCCTGAGAGCTACCCAGGAATCAAGGATGATGCTTACTTACTTACTTACTTACTTACTTACTTACTTACTTATTTATTTACCTAAACAGCTAGAAGGATGGAGTTGCCATCAACTGAGATGGGGAAGATGTGGGTGACACGGGTTGGGGCAGTGAAGATCCGGAGTTCCACTTTGGACCATATTTTATAGGACTTCTCAGAAGACAGTTGAATGTATGAACCTGGAGTTCAGAAGAGAGGTCTGATTGGAGAGAGAAATTTGGAAGCCCTCAGTATAGATGATATACAAAGCCATGAGCTGGATGGGGTAACCTAGGGAGTGAGTGTCGGCACTTTACCCCTCTTCTCTGAAGTGGGGTAACAAGAGAACCTTTCCCACAAGAGATACTGTGGGGATGAAAAGGGATGATGAATGTGAGATGCCTAGCCTGACAGCTTGAGGTGCCTGGCGCCTGATACTTAGTTATTACAGACGGATACAGGGAGGATCAGGGAGGGAGGGTCACTGTGGGCAGCAGGGACCTTGGGAAGGGTAGACTACACATAGATTATTAATGGTAGACCCTAAACTCCCCACCCCTGGTAGAAGGGGTCACTGTCTCTGCAGAGATCAGATTCCCAGGAGCCCTCTGGACCCTGATCCTTTAATCCACGCTGTCTTACCAACAAGTCCTCCATGCAGGCAGAACCCAGCTAGAGGGAGGTCTGGACATCCCAGCCCCATCAAGACAAAACCCAGGCCCTGCTTGCCTCATGTTCACTTTACACCCGCTACTGTCTGGTGGGTCTCTTGCTTCTGACTGCTGGGGGCTTACCGTTTCCCTGCCTGGCGTGCTTACAGATCAGATGTTTCCCACCCCTGCATCATCCCATTCTATCCCCACAACAAGTGATAAGGAAGATTTGCTTGTTACCCCACTTCAGAAGGATGGGTAAAGTGACAGCCTTCATTCCCTAGGTCATCTCACCAGTCCCATGGCCTCAAACTTCATCTATGCCAAGGGCTCCCAAATTCTCCTCTTCAGTCAGACCTCTCTCCTGAACTACAAACTCTTAATCTCTGCCTAAATCCATTTTGTCTTTCTCTACTTGGTTAACTGTTACTCATCCTTCGTTTCAGCTTAGATGTTCCATCCTTCAAGACACCTCTAAAAGCCTCCCCTCAATCTGGACTAGGTACCTTCTCAGAGTTCCCATAACACCCTGTCAACACATGCCATTGAATTCATCTATTTTTTGGCTTCTCTATATCTCTAGATTTGGTAAAGTTCATTGCTTAAAATACAAAGTATAAAATAGGTAAATGACAAAAGCCCTACTGTATAGCACAGGGAACTATACTCAGTATCTTGTAATAACCTATAATGGAAAAGAATCTGAAAGAGAATATATATATGTATTGGCCTTGGCCTTCAGCCTCCTCTCCTGGGCAGTAGACCCAGGCCCAGACCCCATTTTGGCCTCACTAGTCTTAACCGGGAGCTGACTGCTTACAGGGACCACAGCCTCACCACTGGCCCAAGGTAGGACAGGCCCTCCACCACCAGCCTTTAGGGCTCAGTACGGCCTCACCTCTTCTGTGAAGGCGTCTTCATACTCTTGAGTCCTCACTGAACCCCACTTCTTTGAACTCTTAAAGCCTTAGTATCAAAAAAATTTGCACCCCTCATTCTAGTCCTTAGTTATATACTTTAGAAATCAATCGTTTTTGCATAGTGTGGTGAAAAAGAAGGCATTCTTTATAGTCACTAAATCCTGGCTCTGCTGAGGGATTTAGGCAAACAACTCCACCTTTCTGGGCCTCAGTTTCTGCATCTGTAAAATGGGACAACAGTAACCTTTCTCACGGGGCTAGTTGTAAGGATTCAGTGGGTTATCACATCAAGTGCCTAGCACAGAGCCTGCCACATAATAAGTGATCAATAAATGGTGGTGTTATTACCTATATGGAGGCAGGGACTCAGTGTGTGTGTACTCTACGGCTTTAACTGCGCTCCACCGCTTACCAGCTTTGGGATCTTGGGTAAACTTCTTAACCTTTATAAGCTTTGACTTCCTCATCTGTGAAATGGGACTAATAATGTCTATTTTTATTTTTATTTATTTTTTTAAAGATTTATTTATTATTTATTTAGTTTTGGCTGTGTTGGGTCTTAGTTGCCGCACGCGGGATCTTCATTGAGGCATGCGGGATCTTTCGTTGCGGTGCGCGGGCTTCTCTCTAGTTGTAGCGTGTGGGTTTTCTCTTCTCTAGTTGTGGTGTGGAGGCTCCAGGGTGTGTGGGCTCTGTAGTTGTGGTGCGTGGGTTCCAGAGCGCGTGGGCTCTGTAGTTTGCGGCATGCGGGCTCTTTAGTTGAGGCGCGCGAGCTCAGTAGTTGTGGCACGTGGGCTTAGTTGCCCCGCGGCATGTGGGATCTTAGTTCCCTGACCAAGGATCGAACCCGTGTCCCCTGCATTGGAAGGCGGATTCTTTACCACTGAACTGAATGAATTCTTTACCACTGAAGTCCCAATACTGTCTATTTTTAAAGATGAGGAAACCGAGGCACAGATAGGTTAAGTGACTTGCCCCAGATTATGCAGCTGGCAGGTGTCAAATACAGGATATGAAGACTCTAGAGCCTGTTCACTTGACCACTGCTGCAGAATGACATGAGGAACACACAGAGGTCCCTGCAACAAGGAAGTAGAGAGGAAGGAGCCATCATTTCTGCAGGCGGAGTCGGGGGAGATGGGGAAAGCTTTAAACAGAAGGTGAACATTGCTCTAGTCCTGGAGAGATAGTGCGTGTGGCTGAGAATGAGGTTAGAAAGTCATCCCAGATGGGAACCCTCTTACACTTCTGGTGGGAATATAAATTGGTGCAGCCACTATGGAAAACAGTATGGAGGTTCTTAAAAAAACTAAAAATAGAGTTGCCATATGATCCAGCAATCCCACTCCTGGGCATATACCCAGACAAAATTATAATTTGAAAAGATACATGCACCCCTATGTTCAAAGCAGCACTATTTACAATAGCCAAGACATAGAAACAACCTAAATGTCCATCAACAGGTGAATGGATAAAGAATATGTGGTATATATATACAATGGAATATTAGCCATAAAAAAGAATGAAATAATGCCATTTGCATCAACATGGATGGGCCTAGAGATTATCATACTAAGCAAAGTAAGTCAGAAAGAGAAAGACAAATACCATATGCTATCACTTATATATGGAATCTAAAATACGACATAAATGAACATATCTATGAAACAAAAACAGACTCACAGATATAGAGAACAGACTTGCGGATGCCAAGGGGGAGGGGAGAGGAAGGATTGGGAGTTTGGGATTAGCAGATGCAAACTATTATATATAGGATGGATAAACAACAGTGTCCTACTGTATAGCACAGGGAACTATATTCAATCTCTTGTAATAACCATAATAGAAAAGAATATGAAAAAGAATATGTATATATAACTGAGTCACTTTGCTGTACAGCAGAAACTAAACACAACATTGTAAATTAAAAAAAAATCCACTTGCGAGCTTTAAATGCTTTTAGTATATTTTTTTTTTTTTTTAATGCTATTATTGTCTGCTTACATTCTTTTTTATTTATGTATGTATGGCTGTGTTGGGTCTTCGTTTCTGTGCGAGAGCTTTCTCTAGTTGTGGCAAGCGGGGGTCACTCTTCATCGCGGTGCGTGGGCCTCTCATCATCGCGGCCTCTCCCGCTGCAGAGCACAGGCTCCAGACGCGCAGGCCCAGTAATTGTGGCTCACGGGCCCAGCCGCTCCGCGGCACGCGGGATCCTCCCAGACCAGGGCTCGAACCCGTGTGCCCTGCATTGGCAAGCAGATTCTCAACCACTGCGCCACCAGGGAAGCCCAGTATATATGTTTAAAAGCTAAAACAAACAAACAAAAAGTCATCCCAGACGGCTGCACAACAATGTGAATGTGCTTAATGCCACAGAACTGTACACTTAAAAATTGCTGAAATGCTAATTAAGATTTTTTAAAATTAAAAATAAAAACTTAATGTACAATCTTCTTTAAAATCACAACTTACTCTAGTGATACCTATTTTCTGTGAACATTCAGAAGATAGAGATAATCAATCAAAAAATAAATAAAATAGGGACTTCCCAGGTGGTCCAGTGGGTAAGACTCCACGCTCCCAGTGCAGGGGGCCCAGGTTTGATCCCTTGTCATGGAACTAGATCCCACATGCATGCCGCAACTAAGAGTCCGTATGCCACAACTAAAGATCATGCATGCCGCAACTGAGACCTGGTGCAGCCAAAATATATAAATAAATAAAGTAATTTGTTATTCTACCATTCAGATATAAATAGTGTAATTTTAATGCATAACTCTCTGGGGTTGTTTTCATACATATGTTTTGATGGTTATTTACTAAAGATGGGAGCTTTTTGTATTTCTCTACATACACTTTTGTAACTTACTCTTTCCACTCACTAAATTAAAAAATTTCCAAGTCATTAAAGTAAAAATAAAAAGAGAAAGAAAGTCTCCAATAAAGATGTTAAAAAAATAATAATAAAATAAAATACCACATTTAAAAAAAAAAAGAAAGCCATCCCAGGTAGGAGGACTGGCCTGAACAAAGGCATGGAGGGATGACAATGCAAAGCAAGTCTGGAAAAAGTGAGGAGTCCAGAGTAGCAGGAGCACAAGTTACAAAGAGGAATATAGTGGGAAGAAAACCTGGATAGGTCGCTTGGATCTGGAGATTAGAGGGCCTTAAAGGCTAAAATAAAAATTATGTCAGAAAATCTGGGCTAAAGGAGGACACTACACTTTATCACAAAACTTAGCTGAGGCTCCTGGTAGCCAAGGCGAAAAGAGAAACACGAAAAGGAAAAGAGGTTTCCACGTTACAAAGGAATGAGAGCACATGCTCTGGAGACTGGCTCCCAGGACTTAAGTCCTGGCTCTGCCATTTAGTAGTTGTGTTGCTTTGGCAAATTAGTTAATTTCTTTGTGATTCATCCCTCTACTTATACAACAGGACAGATAGCAGTGCCTACTTCATATGGTTGTCGTGAGGATTAAATGAGCTAATACATGTGAAGCACTCAGAGCCTGCCATATTGTAAACTCCCAATAAAAGTTAGAAATTATTTTTAACAATACCTTTTCCTGGCTGAATTCTAAGATGAATGTATCTTGAGGCTTCCTTATACAAAGAGCTCTAAGCAACGTCAGGGACAGTACTTTCAATAAAAATGGGACGGTAACCATGCCTGTCTTCTCAGTGAGCCTGTGTCTGACATCTCCTGGAAAGAAGCTAAAGGGCTCTAAGAGAGAGTCGGTGCTCACATCCAGGCCCCGAGCTTCCTGACTGCCTGACCTGTGCCAGGAAAGGAAGGATTTTCACTCCCTTCCCGCCTGCCCTCTCTCACCCTGTTCAGGTCATCCTCTCAGCCTGGCTTTCTGCCCAAGTTGTTTCCTGTTTCCTGAACATTTATCTCCTGCACATTCATGCTTTTTTCTCCTATCATCCCCCTGCCTGGAATACTTCTTCCTTCCAGAATCCTCCTGGCAAACGCCTACACGTCCTTCAAAACTCACTTCCTGTCTCTGTCATTCCCTGACTCTCCAAGTTCTTCTCTGCTCCTGGGTGACTCTGCACCGCCCTCTCTTCTGGGTTGTGTGATGGTGATAAAGGTGGCAGTGATGAAGATGGCGGTAGCTTACCTTTCTCAGCCTCTTCTTATACACTGGGTACTATGTTAAGTACTTTCCAAGCATTATTTCAATTTACTTTTTATAACCACCCTATAAGGGAGTTGCTATTTGCACCCCCATTTTATAGAAAAGGAAACTGAGGCAGAGAATGGTGGAATAACTTGCTGGAGCCACACAACTCGAAGCAAAAGAGCTGAGATTTGCACACAGGGCATCTGTTTTCAGAACCAGCGCCCACAACTATTATGCCAAACTGCTTCCTCGTATTATTATTTCTATTTTTATTGTTATTATTATTAAAAATTGATGATCGAGTTGTTTCCTTTGTCTTTGCATCCTCAGGGCCTGGCACCAGGCTGGACACCCAGTGAGCAGTGAAGGAAAAAAACTGCCACTGCTCAGTTGAAATGAGTCAAAGCTCGTTTCAAAGGCCTCTTCCTCCCTGCTGGACCCCCTGAACCACCCCAACCAGATTTGAGAGCTCCTTTCACTGAGCCCCTTTATGGCTTTACGCATCTCCAGCGGCACTTTTGGTCCTGCGGTGCGCACGTGTGTATACACACGCTGAGGATTCTTCCAGAGGGGTGCAGGAGCAGCTGCCACATGGTGAAGCTCTACTACGTGCTCATCAGCGTGCTGGGGACTTCCGTACCTTATCTCATTGAACCCGCACTCAATTTAATGAGGTGGGCATTGCTATCCCCACTTCACAGACAAGGAAAGCAAGGTTTGGAGCTGGTCAGGGACCATGCTGGGGTTTGACTCCATCATTCTCTGGCTCCAAAACCCATTCACTCTTCCTTCCACGTTTTCCTTATCGTGTCTCCAGCATCCCTGGATTTCCCACCCCTAAATCCTTTTACATGGGGCTTGGCGCACAGTAGGCCTGCAATAAATATTTGTTGAATTGAAATGAACTAGATTAGGGTGTGAAATGAACTAGATTAGCGTGCCACGACTCAAGCATTTCAAGTGAGATGCATAGTTTCCAAACCCCAGCATGGAGGAGCCCGCTATTTTTGGATGGCTTTGCACAAATGTTGTATGGGCTTCCTTTCTGCCACTAAATGTCACTGCATTCGTTTCCTAGTTTCATTCTCCTGCCTGGGCTGGGGAGGATTACGCAACCAGAGTCTAGGAATGAGTCACTGCTGGCTCAGCTGCCAAACTGTCCACGATTGCCATGATATGGTAGTCTTTTTTTTCTTTCCAGGTTATATGTGGGTGGTTTTGTTTAACTTTTACAGTCTTTCTTTCTTTTCTTCTGATTTTGCATCTCCCTGTCTTTTGCTTTGAGGGTATGAGCTAAGGGTACTGAAGGCCTTCAAAACTCTGGCCACTCTGTGTCTGCCAGTACAAGTCCATCTACTGTCTGTGAAATCTACACGGGGAAGAAAACCCTTCTGGCGACAATATTATGAGGAGCTGACCCACAAAGAAAGATGGACACTCTCTTCAGGGTGCACAGGGGTTTCCCTCCACTAGGCCAGCTGCTGCCACCACCCCCTCTCCTGCAAGCCTGATGGGAAACAAGCAATATTGGAGATGAGCAGCCCCAGACTATGGCTGTGCCCTTCACGCTCCTTCCGCAAGCCTGTCTCCTGGATGAGTTGAGGCTGGCTGTTTACCTACAGCAGGACCCAGTGGCCTTGAGCCAGGGCAGCCCTGCGGTCAGCCCCCGGCCCTCACTGGATGAGCAGGGCAGACCCAGCTGCAGAGGCCAGCGGCTGTGGGCCACACAGAGGGGCAAGGCCCAGTGCTCAAGACGACTAATGGGTGTGTGGCACTTTCTGTGTGCCAGGCACAGCGCTGGGCCACCCGATAGGAAGGGTGACCTGATATCCAGCTGTGTAGGTGCTTCCTTATACAGGCTGAATGGTCTGCAAACCATGGCAGGGTTGGACCTGGAGCTGAAACCAGCAGATCCACACGTGAGGGGTGGGAGGGGGAAACAGGAGCTGGCACTGGAAGCTTCCTAGATGAATACCAGCTACCAGCAGTGCTCAGCCCAACGCAGTGGGAGGACTGTCAGGTACTGGGGACCTAGGGTCAGGAAGAATCGTTAGGAGCTTCTTATTAAGCTACTGTAGTGCTCACCATATGTGCAATACTTGATCGTTTCCAGAGCACTTTCTGTACATGCCCTCAAATGATACTGTAGAACAGGTCCAGATCCACCCAGCAATCCAGATGCAGGAAGAGCCAGCCCTGTCCTCCCCTTTCCCAGTCCTCTCAGGCAGGAGCAGAGGTTTACACATGAGAGAGGAAAGAGCCCTGGATTAGAAGGAAGAAGAGTCCAACTTAGAGTCCTGGCAGCTCATGCTGTGTGTGTGTAGGCAACTCTCTTAACCTTTCTGAATCTCAGTCTCCTCACCTTTAAGATGAGGCTAATAATACAATTGAGAAATGAGCTAACAGTGGCTTATAAAATGAGTGGTGTCACGCTTCTGCCTGATACTTTCCAATGGCTTCCCATCTCTCAGAGAAAAATCCAAAGGGCTCCCACTGGCCCAGGAGGTCCTGCATGATCTGCCCCATCCCCCCACGGACCTGATCTTCCACCCTGCCCTGCTCTATCCCTGGTTTTCCAAACACATCTGGCTTCACCGCTCCCTCCACCCGCACCTCAGGGCCTTTGCACTGTCTGTTTGCTTTGCCTGGAGCACTCTTTGTCCAGGTATCTGTTAGCACCCTCTCACCTCTCAGGCCTTTGTTCAAACATCAGCATCTGAGTGAAGCCTTTAAAGAACTCCCTAAAAGGCATCATTTCTTCCCCACACGCTCTGTCTCTTCCCTCCACTAAACTATCAGTTCCATGAGGGCAGGACTTTTTCTATTTTGTTCTCCGCTGTAATCCCAGTGTCTGTATAACGCCTGGGTGCACACAGTAGTGACTCCATAAATATTCTCTGAATGAATGAAGCAGTAAATGAATAAAGAGGTCTGTAGTACTAATATCCTAGAGTCAAAAGAGCCAGCCTCAGTTCTGGCATCCTGACCCCACTAAGGCCAAGGTCTTGGGATCTTCGGAGCCATGATCTCATGAGGGAAAATGTAGCCTCTTCTCTCTCACAGCTAGTCTGAAACTCCAGTTTGATAAAACAGAGCATCAATTTATCATGTAGCGGATGGCTGCATCTTGAACTGCATCATGCTAATGGTTTGCTAGTGAGAAAATGGGCGCTTAGCCTGTCATCAGAATCAAGTGGGGTGAGAAAAGCTTCTTCGAATGCCCATTTTCCCAAAGAGAGGAACAGTCAGTTTGCAAGAAACAGGCCAGTCTTTCATGACCAGCAGAAGTGGCAAGCCCAGCACCCTCCTGTCTGCGTGTCCAACAGAGGAGCAGGTTTGGAGCACGACTATGTCTGCCTCGCTGAACTTGACTGGCAAGCACTTGAGAGCTGCAGCCTGCTGGGAGAATGCTGGCTGACCCTCTGACCGCAAGAGTCCCAGGAGTGGGTTCCTCTGGGGATCCTTTTTAAAGCTGATTGTTCCCCAAGTGATAGCGCATTTTAATCTCTTCCTTTTGAAGACAGATCTTTTCGCTTAAAAGTCTAGCTAATCTTTCCGTGAAAGTGTTGGTTTTCCTTTTGTATAAATTCTAGATTTTTTAATATTCTCCTCTCTTCTTTCCTTCCTTACCAACACTTCTTCCTGAATAATGAAAGCATGTTGGGGGTTGGCGGGGGGAGATGATTATATTTTGGTAACCAATACACTTCACCAAAATGACATATATATATATATATAATTAAGCTGGATATATTTATAATTCATAGATTTTGAAATCTCTTTTCATTCTCACAATCTTCCACCACTGCTACCTTCGTTGGTTGAATGTTTTGAAGATTCCAGGTATAGGTCAGGTATACCCGAAAACTAGTGAAATAGAAACGGACTATTCCCCAGTGTTGCTAGTGTGCTCGCTGGACAGAAAGCCAGCTGAGGCCCCAGCAGCAGTCCTGGGGTGAGCTGAGGCCGGAGTGCCAGCCAGAGAGCAGGCAGGGAGCCCATACCTGGTCCCCCAGCAAAAGCTGGGTTGGAGCAGCCTCGGACTCTGCCAGGAGGGCACCAGCAGCTTTGGGATCTGAGTCTGGAGAGGCTGACAAGGAAGCAAGCCCAGGAAGGTGAGCTGCTAAATCCATCCAGGTAGAAGGCCCGAGCTCCTTGCCCCTCCAAGTCTCAGAGACACATCTCAGCAACCCTAGAATCAGCAAGCTGATCCCAGGGAGGCACCGCGCCTCTGTCAGAGGCCAAGCCCCCATGGTGACATAGGACTTCCTGATTCCACCACCACATGTGACGACAAGATGCAAATGTTACTATATGTGAATGGCTTGGCATCCACGCTGGTTTGAAAAGCTGCACAATTAATGCCTGTATCATCCCTCAAATAATAACAGTAACGATAAAACTTTCCTGAGTGTTTCACTGTGCAGCAAGCATGGTTCCAAGTGCTTTACATGAGTTAGATCAGTTATTCTCTACAACAACCCTATTGGTAAATATGGATATTATACACATTTTATTTTTATTTATTTTTTTGGCCACACCTCGAGCCTTGCAGGATCTTAATTCCCTGACCAGGGATTGAACCCGGGCCACGGCAGTGAAAGCGCCGAGTCCTAATCACTGGACTGCCAGGGAACTCCCTATTATACCCATTTTAAAGCTGAGGAAACTAAGGCAGCTGGAAGGTAGGTAAGTTGCTCCAGGTAGAGCTGGCGATGAAGCCAAGTGTCTGACTTTAAGATTTCTTAACCCTGGCATTACTGACGTATTGGAACAGACACTTCTGATAATTCTCTGGTGACGGGGCTGTCCTGTGCATTGTAGGAGGTTTAGCAGCAACCCTGGCCCCTAGATGTCAGTGGCACCTCCACCCTCACCCAAGATATGACCACCTTAAGTGTCTTCAGACGTTGCAAGATTTCCCTCCCTACTGAGAACCTCTGGTCTATAGCCAGGGCTGTTCACTGCTAAGCCCCTCTACCGGAGCGAACTGGATGGCGCCGGATGTGGAATCTGAGATGCATCTCGGAGGGACGCTCCAGGTGGCTGCTCAAACCAGGGCTCCCGGGGGAATCCTCACAAGGGTCCTTGGGTTTTCAGTTTTAAAAATCCCATTTATCAGGTCATCTAGGATCAGTTGGTCTCGGAGAAACAATCTCCCCCCAGGGCAGCTTGCAAGCCAGCTGGACAAACCAATTCTTGGAGGGGTGCAGATGGGTGATCTGGCTGGCTGACCACACGGGACATTCACCTGGGCAGGTGACCTAATTCTGGAGCAGCAGGAGAGCGTGGACGAGGGGCTAGGTTTCTTCACTATGTTCTGGTCCGGAGTCCTGGGCTGTCTCCTAGTTTTCCTCTGGGTAATTGATCGTGGGGGGCTTGCCTGTTTCCTGCCTTGTGAGGTAGGTGAGTCTGGTGGCTGGTTTGGCCCAACACAGAGCAAGGATTGTTTGTCCCTACTTCTGGCATGTTCCTCCCACCACACGCTGCCCTGTGAGGACCCTGGGACCCCTGTAGGCCTCCCCTCCCTGCGAAGGAATCCACTCCCCAACCTCCAGGTTACCGTTTGGAGACTGAGGCTGGGAGACCGGTGTGTCTCTCCCAGAGTCACACAGGTAATTAGTGATAGAACAAGGACAAAATTCCAGGTCTCTGGATCACCCCCTTTCACGCTCATTGGTGGGTCTTCTCAGAATGTTGAAGAAAGAAAGTGGTCTCCAGAACCTGGGCCTAACCTCCCTTCAGGATCAAATCACACATATTTATTGAGGTCTTACTGTGTCCCCAACTGTGCCCGGCCCTGTGAAGGATGCTGAGAGGTGCAATTCACAAACCCTGACCTCAGGGAGATGAGTGTGATTATGACATGAGACAGAAGCCAAGCAATTAATCTATAGATAAAATGAGAGAAGGAAGGAGGGGAGAGAGGTACCATGGGTAGACCCCCAGGTGGTTTCGGAGATTTGGAACACAGGTGGAAAGACGGGGCCCAGGGGAAGGTGATGACTCCATTTCAGCCCTGTTGATGTGCAAGCCCCGTGGGATACCCAGGGGAAAGTCGGGTGGCCAGGCCAGCAGTTCCAGCAGAATTCTGCGCCTGAGATGAAGATTGGAGGGTTTAAAGATGGAGGTGGAGGACTGACCTGCGGCAGCAGGTGAGGAGGCATAGGGTGGGTGTGCACAAGGAGGAGGGCCCGAGAAAGGAAGAGCTACAGGGATGATGGAGAAGGAGCAGCTGGAGAGGAGGGGGAAAGCCCAGGGTGGGCAGTGGCCCCAAAACCAGAGTGTCCTGCCAGGAGGCCCATGAGATGAGGATGGAAGAGGACTATCATTAGCAACAAGGAGGCACTCACGGTCTTATCAAGAACAAGTGTACGTGGGCGCTGGGGGCAGAAGCCAGAATACAGCTGACAGAGGAGGGAGTGGGAGGTGAGTACTGACTCCCCCTTCAAGAAGCTTCACTGTGTGCATCTATTTTATATATAGTAGGATGTATCTGTTAATACCAAACTCCTAATTTATCCCTTCTCCCTACCTTTCCCCTTTGGTAACCTTAAGTTTGTTTTCTATATCTGTGAGTCAATTTCTGTTTTGTAAATAGGTTCATTGGTATCATTTTTTAGATTCCAAATATAAGTGATATCATATGATATTTGTCATTCTCCATCTGACTTATTTCACTTAGTATGATAATCTCTAGGTCCATCCATGTTGCTGCAAATGGCATTATTTCATTCTTTTTTATGGCTGCGTAATATTCCATTGTATATACACCATATCTTCTTTATCCACTCATCTGTTGATGGACATTTAAGTTGCTTCCATGTCTTGGCTATTGTAAATAGTGCTGCTATGAACATTGGGGTGCATGAATCTTTTTGAATTAGAGTTTTTGTCTTTTCCAGATATATGCCCAGGAGTGGGATTGCTGGGTCATATGGTAGCTCTGTTTTTAGGAGTTTGGGATTAACAGATACACACTACTGTATATAAAATAGATAAACAACAAGGACCTAATACATAGCAGAGGGAACTATATTCAATATCTTGTAATAACCTATAATGGAAAAGAATCTGAAAAAGAATATATATATGTATAACTGAATCCCTTTGCTGTACACCAGATTCTAACACAACATTGTAAATCAACTATACTTCAATTTTAAAAAATAAAAAATTTTTTTTAAAAAAGAAGCTTCGCTGTAAAGGAGAGGAGAGAGGGCGAAGCTTGACGGAAAGGCGGACTCTCATTTTCAAATTCCTGCCTCTTGACTATCAGAGGAACTGGAAGATGGGGGAAGCCCCGACGAGATATTTCCCCGCACAGCTGCCAGAGGCTGCTTCCTCCAGGGGTTAAGTCCACTTCCTCTGCTACCAAGCACACTGCTGGTGCACCTCTTCTCCCAGCCACAGCTTTTCTGATTTCGCACAGACCTCTGACCCTGGCTTGGCTGTCAAGTGCATGGTGAAGAGGCGGCTCAAACTAGGTGATGAATGAAAGATGCCCTGGGGTTCTCAGTGCGCTCGAGGGAGTTCAGATCCAAAGCTCCATGGACTCTAAGCTGGAACGTTTTTGCCAACACCTAGTCCAAAGCATCTCAAATTTTTCCCGTGAAGGACCCGTATTGGCACACGGGAAAGAGGTCCTACCCCAGGGATCAGGGGTCAAAATGGAGTACAGAACAGCAGCCACAAGCCTAGAATTTCTCTAGTTTTTCTAAAGCCTCATGCTTAAAAATCCATGCAATTTTGCATTCTCCTCCGTGATATACTTGTGTGTTTTGGAGTTTTAAAATCACATTCTATGTTAAACTGACACTCAAGGAAGATGTGCCAGCTTTGCCCCATGGTGCCCCCAGTTAGAGTAGCAGAGTCTGACCACTCTGCCTCTACCTCCCCATATCTGCATGCACAGACACACAATTTCACAATTGAGGAGATACTGAGGCTCAGAGAGGGGAGGTCACATGCCCAAGGTCACACAGCAAGTACCTAAACTAGAATCTAGGTCCATCGACTCCCTATTCAGTGCTCCTTCTACCCAACTCTGTTGCCAAGGGAAGCGAGGATGGCATAGCTTTCTTGGGGGATCCTGGATTTCACATTAGATTTTGGCAGATGAAATTAGGAATGGGTAGCAGGAAGTTTAGAGTACAAAATAAGTAATTTAATCATCTGGGCTCCACAACTAGGTTCTGATGCTTTTAAGACTTGACACTATTAGAATTGATAGCCATGTCCCAGGGAAGTTTTGACAGACCTCAAGAAGGCCTTTCTGCTCCAAATTATCTCATCTCTTCTGGTGTTGAAAGATATGAAGTCCACCTTTCAGCTAAGCATTACCTTCTCCCCTTAGGTCATTGTTTTGGGGTGAATTGTGGTCCCCCCAAAATTCATATGCTGAAGTCCTAACCCCCAGTACCTCAGAATGTGACCTTATTTGGAGAGAGGGTCTTTACAGAGGTAATCATTAAAATGAGGTCTTTGCAGTGGGCACTAGTCTGATATGACTGGTATCCTGATGAAAAGGGATTTGGACACAGATACACATAGAGAGAAGACTAGGTGAAGAGACACAGGGAAAAGACAGCCACCCACACACGAAGCAGAGTGGCCCAGGACAGATCCTTCCCTCATAGTCCTCAGTAGGAACCAACTCTGCTGACACCTGGATTTCAGACTTCTAGCCTCCAGAACTGCTAGACGATACTTTTCTGTTGTGAAATCTAACACAGTCACCTTTGTGGAGGCGTGTGATCCTGGGAAGGGACACACAGCCAGATTCGTGCAGCAGAAAAGGATGATCTCTTAGCAAAGGGAGCTTCTGTTTTTTGATCTGATCCCTTTGCTAGGTGCCTCCATATGGCATCTCATTTCCTCTTCACTGGAGAGATAATAAGAAAAATTGTTGTTCATCTTTACTGAGCATTTACTATGTACCAGGCAGTTTTTAATGCTTTATATTTAATACCCCCTGCCAGGAGGTCTGAGGCACTATTATTCCCATTTTATAGATGAGGAAGTTGAGTGCCAGTGAGGTCAGGTGCCTAGTCCGAGGCACTCAGCTAGCAGTAAGTAGTTGGACCAGATTAGAATCCACTTTCCACCCACGTTTCTATCTACTTTCAGGGTGAATGAGCTTTCCCTGGGCTTTCCCCCTGAGTGATGGATGGGGAGCTGACCCGAGGCACAGCCGGATGATGCAAAAGAAGAGGAAGGAGAGACGCCTCCTGGTGCCTGAAACCCTGCACCTTCTGACCTGCCCACAGCCCTCCCTCAGGCCCCCTGCAGGTCTAATGGGCTTGGCCAGAGTCCGGGCTGAGGTCAGCCGCCTGGAAATTCCTCTGCCCAGCGATCAAGGCTTGCAGAACAAAAGCTCCCACTGCAGGAAAAAACTTCCTGCTCAGCCCATAGCGAGAGGGTTCAGGTTTCAGCCACAGCCGGTGAAGTCATCGGTCGTGGGCCAGCAGAAGAGGTGTTCCTGAGGGCACGAAGCAGCTGGGCGGAAGGCCTCACCGATCTTCCCCTCCAGGCAGCAGGGGCCCTGTGGGATGGTGGGGAAGAGCTGCAGCCTGGCCTTGTCAAGGCCCTTTCCCATCTCTGACCTCGGCCAGTCCTCGCATCCATAGCCATATCTTTTGCCATTGGGGAAACTGAGGCCCAGAGAGGTTAAGTCAGTGGCTCAATGTTATTCCGCAAATTAGAATTGGCTGGGAGGACTGGAACACAGTCCTTGATCCCTCCTAGAATTCTTAAGAGGAGCTGAGCTCCTGGTTCTTGGATACTAAGCAAAGGGGGAAAGAGAGGTCCTCCAACAAAGACCTGGGTGGAAAGAAGACAAATTCCAAAGACCACCCTCCCTTGCCCCAACCGTCCATCTGCCCCCAGTGGAGCACTGAGGGCTGGGTGGGAGAACATTCACTCATTTACTCTTTCATTCATTCATTCATTTAGCATATCAGGTACCCAGCAGGTGTGGGGGCCAGGTGTAGATCTCTGGGTGGGGTCAGCCTGGGTGCCTTGTGTGCCCAGCTAACTTACAAGACAGCTCAGCCAGGTGGGGCCCACGATCAAAGCAAAGGGAGAAAGTCACTGAGAAAATGGACACAAAGCAGCCAGAGACATGAAAGACATTATCATTAACAAGTAATTCCTCATAGTCAAGCACCAGCTATGAACACAGCCTGGTGTCACAGTGCCGCATCTACACCTAGGCTATGCACCAGCCACTTTCCATGGAATTTCATTTAAGTTCACAACCAACCTATGAGGCTGTGGAGTGGATACCAGGATCCACAAGCCCTTCTTTCTTTGGAACTCAGACCCCTCCTCCATCCAGATGAGCGATTCCCTGAGGCCATGTTTCTCTTGAGCGGCCCTGCCCCACGGTCACAGATGATTAGACTGGGAGTGGACACACGACCCAAGCTGGGATGATCAGATTCTCCTTCCTGAGATTTGGAATTTGGATGTCCTATTGACTGAGGCTCACAGGAATCAGGTCTGGAAGGAGGATGAACAGTACAGCAGGTATGCTGGGGGCAATAGAATGGTTGGCGGTGCTTCCCACCCTGTGGCCCCCAGATTTGCCTACATCCTTATAATGCATTCTGGTTTTGTATGAGCTGGCTTGAGTCAGTTTCCATCACTTGCATCCAAGGAGTCTTAAGTAGACAGTGAGTTCCATGATGGCAAAGACCAGGTCTTGTTCACTGGTGTGTTCTCACAACGTGGCACATAAAAAGTGATCAGTAACGCAACAAGAGAGGCCGCGATAGTGAGAGATCCGCGCACCGCGATGAAGAGTGGCCCCCGCTCGCCGCAACTAGAGAAAGCCCTCGCACAGAAACGAAGACCCAACACAGCCAAAAACAAACAAACAAATAAATAAATAAATAAATTTTTTTTTTTAAAAAGTGCTCAGTAAATATTTGTTGAATTAATGAAAAGTGGAGGTTCAGAGAAGTTAACTGATTTGGACCCAGGTTACACAGTAACAGCTGGGGTTTGAACTGGTTTTCCAGCTTCAGAGCATGTGTTTTCTCTACTATACCACGGCCTTTTACACATTGGTTTTGAAATCACAGGCCTTCAGAGCTGGAGCGGATCAGAAAGATTAGAAAGTCTGACTTCTTTGTTTTATAGATGGGAAACTGGAGCCTAGGGAGGGGGATGGCATAAGTCTCCTGATTCCTATGCAACCTCCTAACTGGGCCTGGCATTCTGTCCTTGCGTGTGTGTGATACGGCCGTGCTGGTTGTTGGAATCCTGAAGTACTTTCATACCTGTTGGTGAATAACAGCTGCTGGGAGCCCCTAGACCCCCCTCTCTCACAGGCCCTTCCCTTTGGGACCCCTGGGCCTCCCATTACGCACAAGCAAAGAGATGATGCTTAGCCCAGCGGGGGTCTCCAGGTGCCTGGTCAGTACTTACGCTTGCTCCACCTGCTAAAGATTTTGAATATCAGCCCTCCACAAACCTAGGGCAATCTGAGGAATTCTGGTCACTGTCTCTCCCTTAAAGAGATCCTCCACCTCTGTCTCCCATCACAGCTGAAATTCCACCATTCAGAGATTTCGTGTATCCATTCATTCTTTTTTTTTTTTTTTAACATCTTTATTGTAGTATAATTGCTTTACAATGTTGTGTTAGTTTCTGCTGTATAACAAGGTGAATCAGCTATACGTACACGTATATTCCCATATCCCTTCCCTCTTGCATCTCCCTCCCACCCTCCCTATCACACCCCTCTAGGTGGTCACAAACCACCGAGCTGATCTCCCTGTGCTACGCGGCTGCTTCCCACTAGCTATCTATTTTACACTTGGTAGTGTATATATGTCCATGCCGCTCTCTCACTTCGTCCCAGCTTACCCTTCCCCCTTCCCATGTCCTCAAATCCATTCTCTACATCTGCGTCTTTATTCCTGTCCTACCCCCATGTTCATCAGAACCATTTTTTTTTAGATTCCATGTATATGTGTTAGCATACGATATTTGTTTTTCTCTTTCCGACTTACTTTACTCTGTATGACAGACTCTAGGCCCGTCCACCTCACTACAAATAACTCAATTTCGTTTCTTGCATTCCACAAATATTTACTGAGTGCCCCTTCTGTGCCAGCTTTCAGCCCCCAAGAGCTCTTGCTTCCCCCTACCTAAAATGCAAATACCCCTGGGGAGGGAGAAATCTGAAGTCGTTATGGCCCCTACGTCATGGGGATGATTTGGCAATGGGCTGGGATGACCCACCAGGGAAAAAAGCCCAGTAGCAAACAGGGGAACCAAAAAATAAGCAAGAGTGAGAGAGAAAATACTGAAATAAGCGATTGTATTTGCAGCATACAAGTAAGTTTTGTGGCACATCAAAACACCAACTTTTATTTTACAGATTGACGTTGTTGTTTTTTTTTTTAATTTTTATTTATTTATTTTTTGGCTGCGTTGGGTCTTTGTTGCTGCACACAGGCTTTCTCTACGTGCGGCGGGCAGGGGCTACACTTCGTTGCGTTGCACAGGCTTCTCATTGCGGTGGCTTCTCTTGTTGCGGAGCACGGGCTCTAGGCCCACGGGCTTCAGTGGTTGTGGGGCATGGGCTCAGTAGTTGTGGCTCGCGGGCTCTAGAGCACAGGCTCAGTAGTTGTGGCGCACGGGCTTAGTTGCTCTGAGGCATGTGGGATCTTCCTGGATCAGGGATCGAACCCGTGTCCCCTGCATTGGCAGGAGGATTCTTAACCCTCGTGCCACCAGGGAAGTCCCAGTACTGTTATTTTGATTCACATATTTTGGAGGTAGGTGGCATCATGAGCTTCAGGGTTTGGGGCCATCTGAAGATCTTAATCTGGTCTAACTGGCAGACAGCTGAGAGCAAATTCCATGACCACAGATATGGGCTGGGCACTTGGGCTGGGCTGAAGTTCTAGGAGGAGAAGTGAGGAATCGAAGGTAGATTAAGGACTTCTACGCTCCAAGCCCCATTCTAGGTACTTTCTTGTGCAATCTCATTCCCCCTAAGCCAGACTAAGCAGTAGATTTTGTTACTCCATTTTACAGATGGAAGAAACTGAGATTCAATGTTGCTAAGTGATTTTCTCAAGGTGACATCACTAATAATTAATGCAACTGGGATTTGCACCTGGATCTGGCATTTGGTAAAAATCTGTTGAATGAATAATCTTTTTGGCCCCAAAGCCCATGCCCTTCCTACTACAATTGACGGAAAATGATGGGGAAGGCACCCCCATCTACAAATAACAGCTAACATGTATATAGTACTTACTATGTGCCAGGTACTATTCCAAGCACTATATATATATTTACTGACTCATTTAAACCTCATTTGACAGACAAGGTGGTGCAGTGGTTGGGAATCCGCCTGCCAATGCAGGGGACATGGGTTCAGTCCCTGGTCGGGGAAGATCCCACATGTCACGGAGAAACTAAGCCCGTGCGCCACAACTACTGAGCCTGTGCTCTAGAGCCCACGAGCCACAACTACTGAGCCCGCATGCCACAACTACTGAAGCCTGCACTCTAGAGCCCGCGAGCCACAACTACTGAGCCCACGTGCCACAGCTACTGAAGCCCGCGCACCTAGAGCCTGTGCTCTAATCAAATATATATATTTACTGACTCATTTAAACCTCATTTGACAGATGAGGAAACCAAGACACAGAGAGATTAAGTCACTCACAGAAGGTATCAGAAGTGGCCCGTGGTGGAGCTGGTATTGCAGCAGCCTGGCTCCACAGTCCCTGCCCCAAACGTCTCTATACTATCTTGCCTGTTTCCCACAGCTCTACCAGCACAGGGTTTTGCCATTTTATTTTATTTTATTTTGATTAGTTTGATAAGTATGTGCTGATACCTCATAGCTGATTTGTTTGCATTTCTCTCATTTCTGGTAGCGTTATGTACTTTTTCATGTTTTGATTTACCATCTGTACTTCCTGTGTAAACTGTTCATCTCTTTTGTTGCTTACTGGGCACTGATTTTAGCTTTTTGTGAAAAAGCAAAAATTAATATATTTTAGATGTATCGGTGTTTTTTTTTTTCCCACACTGATATTTTCCTCTTGCAATTAATTGTCCTATATTTTCTTTAACAAAACGTTCTTATTTTTTAATTTGAAAATCTTTTGTTTTCTCTGGTGATGGATTCTCTTCCAATATGATAAATGTGGAATTATACTTTCTTGCCTTTTTTATGGTTTGTTTTTCAGATATGCACAAAATCTCATCTGCAATTTATTGCAGGAAATGGTATAAGGTGTAACTTTTCTCTGTATTAATTACAGTTCTCTCCCAAACATTTATTATATGGTAATTACTTTCCTCATTGTTGGATTATTTATAGTTTTACTATATACTGAATTAATTTTGGATCATTTAATCTCTTCCACTGATCTTTTTCTCCCATTGTTACCATGTGGTTTAGATAATTGTCTCTTTGTAACATGTTATGGAATCTGGTAAGCTAAATTTACTATCATACCTTTTAAAAAGAAGCTTTAGTTTTTTTAACCATTTAATCTGGGTAACTGAACATCACTATTCATTTCTCAAGCTCTTGTAAAGTATCCCTTGGGAGCCTTAATAGGTAGTGCACTAAATCTATATAGAAACTCATGGAAAATGAGTTGCCTTCGCTATTTTTAATCTTCTAGCCTGGCGTGGGTGGGCTTTCCATTAATTCTGATCTTGCTTTATTTCTCCCACTAGGGTTCTATAACTTTCTTTGAAAAAATCTTATGACTTGAAGTAAACTGATGTCAAGCACTGGGTATTTGATGTTAAATGAAGGAAACACCCTTTCCTGTCTCTTTCCTATCTATGGAGGCCTGGTATATGGGCCAGAATGGGAGCTCTCGGCTTAAGGGAAGATGTCAAAGACTTGGAAACTGGGCGTTCACGTTGGAGTGTGGCAGGGGCCTCGACAGCTGCAGGCAGGGGGAGGAAGGTTCCCTGGGGGGGGTGTGGGCAGATCCTGGGTGCCTGTGAGAGTCCTGCAAGTGGGAAGAACCCACTGGGACGTGTGACCACATGAACCGGCATGGCCTGTCACAGACAGCCCACGCAGGAGGTAGGAGTGGGGAGCAGGAGGGCTCTTTGGTCCAGGCCTCAGATGTACACTCTTGACATTAGCTCCAAATGAGATTATTTACATTATCAGTGGGTCCCTTTGAGACGTCTAAGGGTATGACCTCCTCAGAGTCTCTGTTAGGCTCTTACCCAAAATGCTCTTTGGTATTTCAAAGCTTGCTTCAGCAGGAAGCAGGAGTTTGTAACTGCTGTTGAGTGCCTACCACATGTACCAAACCCTGTTCTTGAAGCTCTAGTCTTGCTCTCTTATTTAATCCTCATGACAGCCTCATGAGGTAAATATCATTACACCCATTTTGAGATGAGGAAACTAAGGCTGCAAGAGGTTAAGGATGAAGCCCAAAGGCACACAGCTAGTAAGTTTCAACCTGCCATTGAACCTGATGTTGGCTTCAAAGCCCACATTCTTTCCATGCACCATTCTGCTTTTTCATAGTGCAAGGTCTCAGTGAGTGACTTTCGCTTGGGAATGAGTGAAACGTGAGCAAATCCATGTTGACCAGGTCATTCATTCATTCATTCATTCACTCATTCACCCAACAAGAACCTGTCAAGCATCAGTTATGCCCTCCACCTCTCCCGGAGTGAAATCATCCTCTCCATGGTCTCAACCACCAACATGCTGAAGCTACTCACATCTATCCTCCCAACCCAGACTTCTTTCCTAAACTTTATACTTGAACAGCCAACTTCCCGTTGGTAAATCTAGCAGGATGTCTCATGTCTCAACATGTCAGAATGGAACTGGCCATTTCTCCTTCATCTCCCAAACTGTTCTATGTTCCTTCTCAGTGAACGATGCCACCATCTCTCCTCCTTCTAGTTCATTCCTTATATCCAATTTTTCACCAAGGCTTACTGATTTTCTTCCAAATTATGTCTAAATCTGTGTCTTCCTCTCTGCCTCTGCAACCACCCCCTTACTGAATACTGCCCATTTGGTGTGAGTTTTCCCCTTGGCTGCTTCCTCCAGAGCCTGACTGTGCTGGTATCCCTTGTATGGCTCAGATGGGCCTTCCCACGCCAGGACTCCGAAACCTTCCTAAGCTGAGAACTGTAAATTCGATTTTGGTGTGAAATCTCCAAATTGGACTTTTATGCCAGCCATATCACTCACAGCCCCTGCCCTTTAAGCCCTTTTCAAGGGGCACTGGCCCACTGTTACCACCTGCTCAAAGAGCAATTGTGTTTTAGGCCATGCCAGCTGATTAAACCAGTGCCGGCCACCTGGCCCAAAGGCAGCTGGCTGATGGGCTGGCCAACAACACGAGACATGGTCTGGTGTAAAAGAGACATGTTAGGTCAATCAGATTCTCTCTAGAAAACGTGAGCAAAGAAATATTGAGAGAAGGGACTTCCCTGGTGGTCCAGTGGGTGAGACTCCGAGCTCCCAATGCAGGAGGCACAGGTTCAATCCCTGCCGCAACTAAAAGATCCCGCATGCCACAACTAAACATGCTGCAACGAAGACCCCGTGCGCCGCAACGAAGACCCGGCGCAGCCAAAATAAATAAATAGTTTTTAAAAACAGAAATATTGAGAGGATGAGGCAGTGAGCAGTGGAAACTGAGACTGGTAAGTCATGAAGCCACCATTAGCGCCTTGTGCAATGAGTGCAGAGAGGCGGATGGAGTAGTAGAAAGCATAGGAGCCATGGAAAGGATGCTCAGCATCAAAAATAGAGTTCTGTAAGTCGAATACTTTTAGCTTTAGGAAAAACTCTCCATATTGTCCTTATTTTCTTGTTTTGCTCTAGGTCAGTAAAGATCACAGTGGGATGTTGAGGGGTCCCTCGGCCTGGCTCACATCAAACAAACCCTCTTTCAGACCAGGGGCTAGAGAGAGGCGGCAGAAGTCTTGCAGAACAAGAGGAATGACTTCAGATCTTCCCCCTGGGGAATCTAGACAATAGCAACTGTCAACTTTTTCCACTAAAAGATCACCACACGTGGTGAGGCACGGACGCTCCACTTCAATATTTAGACTTCAGTGCCGTGGAAGTCAACGGTGTTTGTTATTCTGGGGGCTGGTGTTTGGAGAAGCACATTGTCTCCACGGTGATGCCTGGTGCTCACAAGTTGTTCCATTGTCTCAAAGCCCCGCCAGCATGAGATCACAGGGCTGGTCCAGCACGTGCTCTTTCTGATAAGGCCCCAGGAGGTTGGGCTGATCTAATTCTCCAGGGGAAGCTGGTTCACAGACTCTGGGGGTCACTGTGGGACCCAGGTGCCAGGGCCAGCCTGCTGAGACTGTGGGCACTTTCATGTTGGTGTCTGGAGGAGGGGTTCACAAGCATGGGCTCTGAAATCAGACTTCCTGGATTTGTAAACTGGCTCTATCACTTACCAGCTGTGTGACCTTGGGTAAGGCACTTAATCTCTCTGTGCCTCTGTCTCCTCATCTCTAAAATCAGGCTAATGGTAGTATATACTTCACAGAGTTTTATTATGATTAAATAAAGTTATGTATTAGGTTGATCTATATGAAATTGTCAAAATTTTTATTGGTCAAGAAATGGTTTCTCCTCATACAGTTGTGACTAGCACATACTAAGTGCTTAATAAATGCTAGCTGAAAGTGTAAAAAATAGAATTAACATTTATTATTATTTCAGCCCTTCTCTGACACTGAGTACCAGCCATTTTTGACCAGGCCCTGCCCAGACTGGCACAGAGAGGGCAGGTTGTACTGATGCCCACTCTGTGTTAGAGGCACCAGGAAACTATAGATTCCTTAGTGGTTTCCTCTCCAAGCTTCTTCCTCTGACAAAATTGATGATATTGGACAAGCTCGTAAAAATCCCTCCTAGCTCTGATCATCTAAGTGTTCTCAGACCATAGCAATCTCTCGCTCCTTTTCACTTCTCAGCTCTTTGTGTCGCTGGTGTGCCACTTGCAAATGAACAGCTCAAGGACCTAGTCTCACATTTGCCCCGGGTTACTGCCATGTCCAGAGAGCTTGGGAGACCCTCTCAAGCCTGTGACAACAAATTAATGCTATAGTTCCTTTTGTTACCCAAATGATAGTGTAGGCCACGTTCAGCTTTGCTGTAAAAAATACTGGCTTTTTCACCTCCCCTTACCCAAATACAGTAACTATCACTTATTTATCACAGTCTATATATCAGGCATGGTTCTGGGTGCTCACATGTATGAAGCCATTTAACTCTCACAGCAACTCTATAAAGTATGCACTACAATCCCCATCTTACTGCTGAGGAAACTGAGGGACAAAGTAGCTGTCCAAAGGTCACGTGGCCAATAAGTGGCAGAACTGGGGTTTATACCAGAGTCCATGTTGTTGGCCACAAACTCTACTCTCTTGGCAGTTCCTGTAAATTCTTAGTGTTCCATACATCCCTCTTGGTGTTCCATACATCCCTCCCTTGACACCTTTTCCAGCTGTCTGGCTCCAGAATCTTGTCCCACTTAGTGACTCGTTTCTACTGAGTCACACCCTTAAAATCTTTAGAGGTACACACTGTAACAAAATAGTACTCTCAGGTACCAACTCTGACCTTCCTGAAGTATTAACAAAGGGTTTCATGGTCATACCCTCCCTCAGCTTCATCATTAGACCATGATTTCCTGAGAGAACCCTGGGTTTGATCTTTGCTCAGAACTCATTTCTTAATTTTAACATTGTTTGCTATCTAGAGAGGTGGGGATCTTCATAAACAGCAAGTCCTATCTCCTTTTTTTTTTTTTTAAAGTCTTTCCTTTAGCATATTTCTCTCCTCTAGCATTTTGCTAAAAGCAGCAAGGAAACAGGCAGCACCTTCAACAGTCTTGATGGAAATCTCCTTAGCCCAGTTCATTATGATCATTTTCTACTTTCCATATAACTACAGGTGACAGTGTTGCTAAACTTTCTCCAAACAGATATCAAGAATCACCCTTCCTCCAATTTCCAATAATATGCTCCTCATTTTCCCTTAAGTCCTCGTCAGTAGTTCCTCAAAGTCCTTTCAACCCCTGCCCATTTCTCAGTTCCTAAAACACTCCCAAATTTAAAGTTTTGTTAATGGTAGCACCCCACTTCCAGATACCAACATCTGTATTACTTATCTACTGCTATGTAACAAATTACCCCCCAAAACTTATCAGCATTAACCAGGAACTTTTATTATCTCATGCAGTTTCTGAGGGTCAGGAATCTGGTGTTGGTTGGTACAGACTCAGGGCCTTCCATGAGGTTGCAATCAATTTGCTGTCTAGGGCTACAATCATGAAGATTTGACTGGGGATGGAGGATTCACTTCTAATATGGCATCTTTCACATGATAGTTAAAGGCTCAGTCCCTCACTGGCGAATGTCAGGAGGCCACAGTTCCTTGCCACATTGCTTGGTATGGGATCTGGCTTTCCCCCAAACAAGTGATTCTAAAGAGAGTGACCAAGATGGAAGCCACAGTGACTTTTTTTTTTTTTTTTTTTTTTAATTAATAGACTTTTACTTTTTTTTTAAGTTTTTTTTTTTTTTTTTAATTTATTTATGGCTGTGTTGGGTCTTCGTTTCTGTGCGAGGGCTTTCTCTAGTTGTGGCAAGCGGGGACCACTCTTCATCGCGGTGCGCAGACCTCTCACTATCGCGGCCTCTCCTTGCGGAGCACAGGCTCCAGATGCGCAGGCTCAGTAGTTGTGGCCCACGGGCCCAGCTGCTCCGCGGCACGTGGGATCTTCCCAAACCAGGGCTCGAACCCGTGTCCCCTGCATTGGCAGGCAGACTCTCAACCACTGCGCCACCAGGGAAACCCCACAGTGACTTTTTATGATCTAGTCTGTGAATTCACACAGTCACTTCCCTGTTATTAGATACACAGACCAATCCAGATACACATAAACTAGCAAAGACATGAATACCAGTAGGTTAGGGTCATTGGGGCCATTTTGAAGACTGGCTACCACAATGATAAAACACTGAATATGTTCCTCTAAGACCTGGAATAAGGCATGGTTGTGTACTTTTACCCTTTCTGTTCACATTGTAGTAGAAGTTCTAGCCAGTGTGATAAGGCAAGAAAAAGAAATACAATGCATACAGATTGGAAAGGAAGAAATAAAACTCTTAATTTGCAGATATCACAATCATCTCAGCAGAAAATTATAAGGAATTTACCCCAAAAAAGCTACTAGAATGAATAACTGAATTTAGGAAATTCACTGGAAAAAGATTAATTTTTTTAAAAGATTTTTTTGATGTGGACCATTTTTAAAGTCTTTACTGAATTTGTTACAATATTGCTTCTGTTTTTTTTATGTTTTGGTTTTTTGGCCACGAGGCATGTGCGACCTTAGCTCCCTGACCAGGGATTGAACCTGCACCCCCTGCACTGGAAGGCAAAGTCTTAACCACTGGACCACCAGGAAAGTCCCAAAATTAATTTTTTTGATAATCAATTGTATTTTTATATACTAGCAACAAACAAGTGGAAATTGAAACTCTAAAAAAAAAATTGTTTAATGAAAGGAAGCACATATTTATAGTTGAGCAGTTTTCTCAGGCTGCTCCCTGCCAGTAGAATTTTAGGAGTCCAAAAAGCTTCTTTTCATTTTGTTTTGTCTCTTTCCCTTTCGGTCTAAATTGGAAGTATTTCTGCTGATATAATTCTTGTAAAACATTGTGTATCATCAAAAATAAGAAATACTAAGGGATAAATTTGATGAAAGATGTGCAAGACATTTATACTGAAAACTACATAACACTGATGAGAGAAATTAAAGATGACCAAAATAAATGGAGATATATACAGCTCCTCATGGATCAGAACACTCAATATAGCTAAGGTGTCAATTCTCCCAAAGCTAATCTACAGATTCAATGCCATTCGAATCAAAACCTCAGCTGGCTTTTTTGAAGGAAATGAAAAACTGATTCTTTAAAAAAGGATCTATAATAGCCTAAACAATTTTGTAAAAGAAGAAAGTTATTGAAATTATATTAGTTAATTTCCAAATCTCTAAAGTTACAGTAATCAAGACAGTGTGGTATGGGTGTCGATAGACAAATAGCTCAATGGAACAGAGTAGACAGTCCAGAAATAGATTTACACATATACGATAAATTGACTTTTCAAACAGTCTTACAGAGACATAATGCACATGTCATATAATTCACCCACTTAAAGTGTACAATTCAGTGGTTTTTAGTATATTCACAGTTGTGCAACTATCACCATAATATATTTATAGAACATTTTCATCCCCAATAAAAGAATCTCATACCCATTAACTGTCATTCCCCATTCCCTTCCACCAGCACTCAATGCCAGCTTTAAGCAACCACTAATCTACTTTGTGTCTCCAAAGATTTGCCTATTATGGCCATTTGATATAAATGAAATGATATAATATGTGATCTTTTGCAACTAACTTCTTTCACTTAGTGTTTTCAAGGTTCACCCACATTGTAGCATGTATCAGTACTTCATTCCTTTTTATTGCCAAATAATATTACATTGCACAGATATATCCATTTTATTTATCTCTTCATCACTGGTGGACATTTGGATTGTTTCCACTTTGAAGGATATTATTTAACATTCATGTAGAAATTTTTGTGTGGACATAAATTTTCATTTCTCTTGGGTCTATACTTAGGTATAGAATTTCTGAGTCATATGATAACTCTATGTTTAATTTGTTGAGAAACTGCCAAACTGTATTCCAAAGCAGCTGCACCATTTTACATTTCCACCAGGAATACATGAGACTTCTACTTTCTCCTTTCACCAGCACTTGTTATTGTCCACCTTTTTTTTTTTTTTTTACTGTAGCCCTCCTAGTGGGTGGGAAGTGGTATCTTATCTTGGTTTTGATTTACATTTCTTTAATGACTAATGATACTATTGCCTAGCCAAAGGTAATGAGGATTTATTGCTATGTTGTCTTCTAGGAGTTTTAAAGTTTTAGCTTTTCCATATAGGTGTATGGTCCATTTTGAGTTGTTGTATATGCATGAAGTAGGGTTCCAACTTCATTCTTTTGTACATGGATATTTAGTTGTCCCAGCACCATTTATTAAAAAAAACTATCCTTTCCCCAGTTCAATTGATTTTTGACAAAGCAGTTCAATGGGGAAAGGATATTCAAGGCAGTTCAATGGGGAAAGGATATTTCCAGCAAATAGTGTTGGAACAACTGAATATCCATTTTTTTAAAAAAACGGAGCCTTGGGTAGTAGAATCATTTTCACAATGTTGATTCTTCCAATCCAACAACATGGTATATCTATCCATCTATCTGTATCATCTTTAATTTCCTTCATCAGTGTCTAATAATTTTCTGCATACAGGTCTTTTGTCTCCTTAGGTAGGTTTATTCCTAGATATTTTATTCTTTTTGTTGCAATGGTAAATGGGAGTGTTTTCTTAATTTCACTTTCAGATTTTTCATCGTTAGTGTATAGGAATGTAAGAGATTTCTGTGCATTAATTTTGTATCCTGCTACTTTACCAAATTCATTGATTAGCTCTAGTAGTTTTCTGGTAGCATCTTTATCTACAGATTCAATGCAATCCCTATCAAACTACCACTGGCATTCTTCACAGAACTAGAACAAAACATTTCACAATTTGTATGGAAACACAAAAGACCCCAAATAGCCAAAGCAATCTTGAGAACGAAAAATGGAGCTGGAGGAATCAGGCTCCCTGACTTCAGACTATACTACAAAGCTACAGTAATCAAGACAGTATGGTACTGGCACAAAAACAGAAATATAGATCAATGGAACAGGAGAGAAAACCCAGAGATAAACCCACACACATATGGTCACCTTACCTTTGATAAAGGAGGCAAGCATATACAGTGGAGAAAAGACAGCCTCTTCAATAAGTGGTGCTGGGAAAACTGGACAGGTACATGTAAATGTATGAAATTAGAACACTCCCTAACATCATACACAAAAATAAACTCAAAATGGATTAAAGACCTAAATGTAAGGCCAGACACTATCAAACTCTTAGAGGAAAACATAGGCAGAACACTCTATGACATAAATCACAGCAAGATCCTTTTTGACCCACCTCCTAGAGAAATGGAAATAAAAACAAAAATAAACAAATGGGACTTAATGAACCTTAAAAGCTTTTGCACAGCAAAAGAAACCATAAACAAGACCAAAAGACAACCCTTAGAATGGGAGAAAATATGTGCAAATGAAGCAACTGACAAAGGGTTAATCTCCAAAATTTATAAGCAGCTCATGCAGCTCAATAACAAAAAAACAAACAACCCAATCCAAAAATGGGCAGAAGACCTAAATAGACATTTCTCCAAAGAAGATATACAGATTGCCAACAAACACATGAAAAGATGCTCAACATCATTAATCATTAGACAAATGCAAATCAAAGCAACACTGAGATATCATCTCACACCAGTCAGAATGGCCATCATCAAAAAATCTAGAAACAATAAATGCTGGAGAGGGTGTGGAGAAAAGGGAACCCTCTTGCACTGTTGGTGGGAATGTAAATTGATACAGCCACTATGGAGAACAGTATGGAGGTTCCTTAAAAAACTAAAAATAGAACTACCATACGACCCAGCAATCCCACTACTGGGCATATACCCTGAGAAAACCATAATCCAAAAAGAGTCATGTACCAAAATGTTCATTGCAGCTCTATTTACAATAGCCAGGACATGGAAGCAATCTAAGTGTCCATCAACAGATGAATGGATAAAGAAGATGTGGCACATATTTACAATGGAATATTACTCAGCCATAAAAAGAAACGAAATTGAATTATTTGTAGTGAGGTGGATGGACCTAGAGTCTGTCATACAGAGTGAAGTAAGTCAGAAAGAGAAAAACAAATACCGTATGCTAACACATATATATGGAATCTAAGGAATAAAAAAAAAGGTCATGAAGAACCTAGGGGTAAGATGGGAATAAAGACACAGACCTACTAGAGAATGGACTTGAGGATATGGGGAGGGGGAAGGGTAAGCTGGGACAAAGTGAGAGAGTGGCATGGACATATATACACTACCAAATATAAAATAGATAGCTAGTGGGAAGCAGCTGCATAGCACAGGGAGATCAGCTCGGTGCTTTGTGACCACCTAGAGGGGTGGGATAGGGAGGGTGGGAGGGAGGGAGATGCAAGAGGGAAGAGATATGGGAACATATGTATATGTATAAGTGACTCACTTTGTTATAAAGCAGAAACTAACACACCATTGTAAAGCAATTATACTCCAATAAAGATGTTAAAAAAAATAAATTAAATAAATAAGTAAATAAATAAAGGAGTCTTGACCCTTACCTCATACCAAATACAAAACTTGACTCTAAATGGGTCATAAACCTAAATGTAAGAACTAGAACTATAAAACTTCCATAAAACAGAGGAGAAAAATCTTGGTGACCTTGGGCTAAAAAATCACAAATGATAACAGTAAAAATTGATGAACTGAACTTCATCAAAAAATTTAAAATTTCTCTCCATATGATCTTATGTTAAGAAAGTGAAAAGGAAAACTACAGACTGGGAGAAAATATTTGCAAAATATATCTGATAAGGGATTTTGTTTGGAATATATAAACATCTCTTATAACTCAATATTAAAATGAGTAACAACTCAATTTTAAAATTGGCTAAGGTTTGAACAGACACATCACCAAAGTTACACACAGATATCAAATAAGCATCATTAATCATTAGAGAAATGTATGTTCGAATCACAATGAGATACTACTACACACCCATTAGGTTGGCTAAAATTAAAAAGACTGATCACACCATGTGTTGGCAAGAAAGTGGAACATTTACATTCCACTAACATTCATACACTGTTGGTAGGAATGTAATATGGTAAATCACTCTGGAAAACAGTTTGACAGTTATTCAAAGAGTAAACCCTACTATGAACATTTATACATCAACAATTTGGATAACTAGAAAAAATGGATAAATTCCTAGAAACATATAACCTACCAAGACTGAATCACGAAGAATAGAAAATTTGAACAGACTAATAATGAGTGATGAGATTGAATCAGTAGTCAAAAACATCCCAACAAAGAAAAGCCCAGGACTATATGGCTTCATTGGTGAATTCTACCAAACATTTAAAGAAGAATTAATGCCAATTCTCAAACTCTTCCAAAAAATTGAAAAGGTGGAAGAACTTCCTCCTTATGAGATCAGAATTACCATTATACCAAAACCAGACAAGGACGCTACAAGGAAAGAAAATGACAGACCAATATCCCTGATGAACACAGATGCAAAAATCCTCAACAAAATACTAGCAAACCAAATTAAATATCACATTAAAAGGATCATACACCATAATCAAATGGGATTTATCCCTGGGATGCAAGGATGGTTCAACATATGCAAATCAATAGATGTGATATATCACATTAGCAGAATAAAGGATAAAAACCATCAGATCATCTCAAAAGATGCAGAAAAAGCATTTGACAAAATTCAACATTCTTTTGTGAAAAAAATTCTCAAGAAATTAGGTATAGAAGGAATGTACCTTGACATAATAAATGCCATATATGACAAGCCCATGACTAACATCATAGTCAATGGTGAAAAGCTAAAAGCTTTTCTTATAAGATCAGAAACAAGACAAGGAAGCTCACTCTTGCCACTTCTATTTAACATAATATTGGAAGTCCTAGCCAGAGCAATTAGGCAAGAAAATGAGTAAAAGTCATCCAAATTGGAAAGGAAGAACTAAATTTGTCTCTGTTTGCAGATGACATGATCTTATATATATAAAACCCTAAAGACTCCACCAAGAAAATTGTTAGAACTAATAAATGAATTCAGTGAAGTTTCAGGATATAAAATCAACATATAAAAATCAGTTGTGTTTCTATATGCTAATAAGGGACAATACAAAAAAGAAACTAAGAAAAAGATTCCATTTACAATAGCATCAAAAAAGATTTTAGAATAAGTTTAACCAAGGAGGCGAAAGATCTATACACTGAAAACTACAGAACACTGATTAAAAAAAAAATTGAAGACAGAAATAAATTTTAAGATATCCTACATTCATGGATTAGAAGAATTAATATAGTTAAAATGTTCATATTACCCAAAGCAATCTACGGAATCAATGTAATCCGATCATAATTCTCATGGCATTTTCCCACAGAAAGAGAAAAAACAATCTTAAAATTAATATGAAACCACAAAAGACTGTCAATAGCCAAAGCAATCTTGAGCAAAAAGAACAAAGTTGAAGGCATCACACTGCCTGATTTCAAAATATAATAAAACACTATAGTAATCAAAACACATAAAAAGAGATATATAGACCAATGAAACATACTAGAGAACCCAGAAATAAACCCACTCATTCATGGTCAATTGGCATTGACAAAGATGCCAAGAACACACAACGAGGAAAGAACAGTTCTTCAATAAATGGTGTTGGAAAAACTGGTTATCCATGTGCAAAAGAATGAAATTGGTCCCTATTTTACCCTATCTCACTTCATATACAAAAATCAACTCAAAATGGATTAAATACTTAAATGTAAGACCTGAAACTATAAAACTACTAGAAGGAAACAGAGAAAAGCTTTTTGATATTGGTCTGGGCAATGATTTTTTTGGATATGACCCCAAAAACATAGGCAACAAAAGCAAAAATAGACCAGTGGGATTGCTTCAAACTAAAAACCTCCAGCACAGAAAAGGAAACAACCAATAAGGTGAAGAGACAACCTACAGAATGGGAGAAAACATTTGCAAACCATACACCTGATAAGAGGTTAATATCCAAAATATGTAAGGAACTCAATAACTCAACAACAAGAAAATAAATATCCTGATTAAAAAATAGGCAAAGAACCTGAATAGACATTTCTCAAAAGAAGGCATACAAATGGCTGGAAGGTATATGAAAAGATGCTCAACATTGACAATCATCAGGGAAATGAAAATCAAAACCACAGTGAGGGGACTTCCCTGGTGGTCCAGTGGCTAAGACTCCTCCCTCCCAATGCAGAGGGCCCGGGTTCGATCCCAGGTCGGGGAACAGGATCCCACATGCATGCCGCAACTAAAGATCCCACATGCCACAACTAAAAAGCCCACATGACGCAATGAAGATCCCGTACACAACAACAAAGATCTCACGTGCCGCAACTAAGACCCAGCACAGCTTAAATAAATAAATAAATATCTTTAAAAAACCACAGTGAGAAATCAGCTCACTACTATTAGGACAGCCATTATAAAAAAAAAAAAAGACAACAAATGGTGAGGCTGGAGAAAAGGGAACCCTTGTAATACACTGTTGGCGGGAATGTAAATGATGGAAACACAGTGTGGAGGTTCCCCCCCCAAAATTAAAAGTAGAACTACCATATGATCCAGCAATCCCACTTCTGGGTATATATCCAAAAGAAGTGAAATCAGTAACTTGAAGAGGTATCTGCACTCCCATGTTCACTGTAGCATTATTCACAATAGCCAAGATATGGAATCAACCTAAGTGTTCATCAACAGATGAATGGATAAAGATTACACACACAGACACACACACACACACACACACAGAGGAATATTATTCTCCCTTTTCTGTCATTTGTGACAACATGGATGAACGTGGGGGACATTATGGTAAGTGAAACAAGCAAGGCATAGAAAGACAAATACTGCATGATCTCATTTATATATGGAATCTAAAAGAGTCAAACTCGGGACTTGCCTGGTGGTCCAGTGGCTAAGACTCTGCGCTCCCAATGCAGGGGGCCTGGGTTCAATCCTTGGTCAGGAAACTAGATCCCACTTGCCACAACTAAGAGTTCGCATGCTGCAACTAAAAAGATCCCGCACACCACAACTAAAGATCCTGTGTGCTGCAACTAAGACCTGGCGTAGCCAAATAAATAAATAGTTTAAAAATAATAAATAAATAAATAAATAAACAAGTGGAGTTAAAAAAATAAATAAATTAAATAAAAGAGTCAAACTCGGGACTTCCCTGGTGGCACAGTGGTTAAGAATCCGCCTGCCAATGCAGGGGACACGGGTTCGAGCCCGAGTCCGGGAAGATCCCACATGCCACGGAGCAACTAAGCCCGTCTGCCACAACTACTCAGCCTGCACTCTAGAGCCCATGAGCCACAACTACTGAGCCCGTGTGCCACAACTAATGAAGCCCACGCACCTAGAGCCTGTGCTCCACAACAAGAGAAGCCACCGCAATGAGAAGCCTGGGCACCACAATGAAGAGTAGCCCCCCACTCACCGCAACTGGAGAGACCCCGAGTGCAGCAACAAAGACCCAATGCAGCCAAAAATAAATAAATTAAAAAAAAAAAGTCAAACTCACAGAAGCAGATACTAGAATAGTGGTTATCAGGGGCAGGGAGGTGGGGGAAATGGGGAGATGTTGGTCAAAGTATACAAAGTTGTAGTTATATAGGATGAATAATTCAAGAGATCTAATGTACAGCGTGATGATGACTAGAGTTAATAATAATGTATTTAATACTGGAAATTTGCCAAAAAAGTAGATTTCAGGTGCTCTTGTCACACCAAAAAAAAAAAAAGAGGTACCTATGTGAGGAGATATGTTAACTAGCTTGACTGTAGTAATCATTTCAACATGTACATGTACACCACCCTATGTTCACAGCAGCACTATTCACAATAGCCAAGACATGGAAGCAACCTAAGTGTCCATCAAAAGACGAATGGATAAAGAAGATGTGGTACATATATACAATGGAATATTACTCAGCCATAAAAAAGAACAAAATAATGCCATTTGCAGCAACATGGATGGACCTAGAGGTTATCATATTAAGTGAAGTAAGTCAGAAAGAGAAAGACAAATACCATATGATATCACTTATATGTGGAAGCTAAAATATGACACAAATGAATTTATCTACCACAGAGAAACAGACTCACAGACATAGAGAACAGACTTGTGGTTGCCAAGGGGGAGGGGGGATGGGGGAGGGAAGGATTGGGAGTTTGGGATTAGCAGATGCAAACTATTATATACAGAATGAATAAACAACAAGGTCCTACTGTACAGACAGGAAACTATATTCAATATCCTGTGATAAACCATAATGGAAAAGAATATGAAAAGAATATATATGTATAACTGAATCACTTTGCTGTATAGCAGAAATTAACACAACATATGTAAATCAACTATACTTCAATAAAATTTTAAAAATATGTATATGTATATCAAATCATCATGTTGTATACCTTAAATAGATACAACCATTATTTTTAAATAAAATAACAACTGGTTCACAAAAGTGGGGAAAATAAAAGTTTAACACACACCTACCATATAATACATCTCATTTACTCCTGTGTTTACAAAACACATGTCCACACATAAAATATTATAAATATAAGGTATAATTATCATGGGATCTATTTTAAAAGTGGTTAATAGGTTGTTCTAAAATAACACTATTTATTTATTTATTTATTTATGGCTGTGTTGGGTCTTCGTTTCTGTGTGAGGGCTTTCTCTAGTTGCGGCAAGCGGGGGCCACTCTTCATCGCGGTGCGCGGGCCTCTCACTGTCGCGGCCTCTCTTGTTGCGGAGCACAAGCTCCAGACTCACGGGCTCAGCAGTTGTGGCTCACGGGCCCAGTTGCTCCGCGGCATGTGGGATCTTCCCAGACCAGGGCTCGAACCCGTGTCCCCTGCATTGGCAGGCAGACTCTCAACCACTGCGCCACCAGGGAAGCCCCAATAACACTCATTTGTGCTTTAATGGATCTTCAGCTTAACATGGACATTTCATTCAGCTTATGATTATAGATGAAACTCACAGAATACATTAAGGTATTATTTGAGCAAAACCAATATAACTACACTAAGAGGAATCAAAATGAAATGGAAAATTCAATCAGGATCCACTTTTTCTGACAAATCAACTCATTTTTCCTTGTTCCCATCTGGTACTTGTCTGCATGCATAAAACATTTTTACATAGTTGTAAAACTCCAATTGTGCATTCAGCTTTTGAAAAACAATTGTAATATTGTAAACTGTTTTCCATCTTGCTACTTAGTTTCACAATTGTTTTTAAATGACCATGTTGTTTACTTTGTGGATCTACTACTCTATAACATTTCCCATATTGCTGGACATCTATATGTCTTTCAAAAATGTTCTACTAAAAAAGAATGTGGTAATATCTTCATCTATAAAAAATGTTCTCTCTCTCCCTCTTTTTTTTTTTTTTTTGGATAACTTCCTTGGGATAAATTCCTAGAAGTGGGGTTATTGGATCAAAACATGAACATTTCTATAGTTCTCAACATATACTGTTAAATGCATGTCCATTCATTCATTCACCAAATATTTATTGAGCACTTTCTTCTGGCCAGACACTGATTAAGCATTGGGGTTACAAGTGAGGAACAACATACAATACAGTCTACACTCATGGGCCCTACCCTCTAGTTGGGGGCATGAACGCGATCAGGTCATCACACAGATGGATAAAATTATAACCATGCTAAGCATTACTAAGGAGAGACACGAAGCTATAAAAGCATTTCATGGTGGAACCCTACTTTGCTTGGTGGTTAATGGAAGGATTTCCGAAGGAAAAAGTGATTGAGCTGGGGAATAAGGATGACTGAGAGCTAATTTGACCAAAAGGGAGGAAAGAACAGCATTCTAGACAGAGGGAGCAGCGCGCACAAATGCCTTTCGGCAGAGCTGAGGAGACCACAATAGATGGAGCTCAAATTGCTGGGAGAGCCTGAGGCAAGATCAGGCAGGGCCTGCAGACCATCAGAAGGGTGTTGGTCTTTATCCTGAGAGCAACGGGACCCTCCTGAACTGGGTGTGGGCTTTGAAACACTCAATCTGGCTGTAGTATGTAGGGGGAGGTAGTTTGAGAAGGGATGGGGGTACCAATGGGCAGCTGTTGCGGTGGTCAAGGTGAAAGGTGATAGTTGCTTAGATGATGTGAATAGGGATAGAAATGGAGATAAGTGGACATATTTAGGAAATACTGAGGAGGTAAGATTGATAAGACTTGGTAGCAGATTTAAGATGTGTGGGGAAGAGGAAGGAGAAGGGTATATGAGGGGCAACTGCTAGATTTCTGGTGTAAGGAACAGGATGAACGGTGATGCCCTTCACAGATCCAGAGAACAATGGAAGAGGACCAGTATGGGGGTGATTTTGTACATAAGGAGTTCAAGGTGTTTTTGAGATAGGCAAGTGGAGCTGTCAAGTGAGCAGCTAGACTATGGGTCTGAAACTCAGACCACAGTTTGGGTTACAGACATGAATTCATGAGTCATCAACGGACAAATGGTGACTAAAGCCACAGGCATGGATGAGCTTGCCTAAGGAGAAAGGTTGAGGGTGAACAGAGTCTAGACCAGGTGAGCGAGGAACTTTCACTTTCAGATGGAGGGATACAGCTGGTCAAAAAGACTGAAGGAGACATGGGAGGAAAGCCAGGAGGACATGATGTCACAGAAGCCAAGGGAAGAGTGGTAGAGGAAGGAGAGAGTGGTTACCAGTGTCAAATGCTGCCGAAAGGTCCCAGCAAATGAGTCGAGATCAATGGTGACCTTGGCAAGACATGTAATGATGGAGGGACAAGCAGCCTGGATAAATGAATGGGACATAAGGGCACAGAGATAGCATGTCTGTACAGACCTTTCCAGAAGCATGGCTGAGATGGAGAACTGGGAGAGTAGCTGGAAGAGATGGGGTGAAACCTTGAGGGAGGGTTTTTGGTTTTGTGGGTTTTTGGTTTTTTTTTTCATAAAGGAGGACTTGTGTGTATGGTGAACGCTGGTGGGAAAACTTGGTTGCGAGCAGGAGAGAAGTGACAATAGATAATACAGTCCCTGAGCAGGTGGGAGGGATGAAACACAGGTAAGGGGATGGACTTTGGGTCAAAGAAGGGACACCTCTTCTCCCATAACAGGGCTGTACTCATTTATACAACATCCAACAAGGACTTAGAAGAGTCCGGCATTTGGTTTAATGCTCTGCTGTTGCTGTCTTGAAATTATTAACAATTTTTGAACAAGAGATCCTGCATTTTCAGTTTGTACTGAGCCCTGAAGATCTTGTAGCTGTCCCTGCTTTCCACAACAGTTTAACCATCTAAAGGTTTAACCACCTAAACCTTTTTTGTCATGGCTGTTAATCAAATAGGTGGAAGTGTGCACCTCCGTTGTTTCAATTTGCATTTCTTTGATTCCTGGCCAGGTCGACTGTGTTTCCTCACGTTGGGTTACTAACCATATTTCCTTTTGTGTGAACTGCCTGTGTCCTTGGCCCATTTATGATGTTTTCAAATGCCAAAACCCAGTTTCCTCTGTGGGAATAAATCTCCAATTTGTTGAAATGTATGGAGAGTGTTTTCTGCAGAAACAGTATGGGGTTTCAAGAAGGAAGGCCCAGGCCAGGAGTAAAAACTCTTCATGTTATTAGAATCCCAGTGGTACATGGACACAGTGGTCTTCCAACCAAGCACCTTCCCATCTAGGTTCTCCCTCAGTTCTCTGTCTGAAGGCAGGAACTCACCACTCTGTGCTTTGCCTAGGCTGTTCCTCCTGCCTCTAGGGCCCTTTTCCCCTTGACTTCTTGTAACCAGACCCACAGCATTCTATCCATGCTGATATAGTCAAGTATGTATATATCACATTTTACTGTAATTGTTGATTTCACATCTGTTTCCCCTTCTGGGGCATGACTGTTACAGACTGTATCTTCTCTCTTGCTTTCCCTCCTCATCCTCAGTGCCTCACAGGGTGTCTGCACATACCAGGCACTCAGCTTCTGCCAACAACTGAATGAAATCAACCGATGAGTGATTTGTATATAAAACTCTCTGGACTGCTTGCTTCTCCTCCTCCACAATTCTTTCACCCTTGACCACATCTGAACAGCGTGTTCTGTCTGGGATACCAACTTTAAGGAGTGAAGGTCCCTGAGAGCAAGGTCCTAAGAGAACAAGGGAGCTGGGACACTGTCATCAAATATGTGAAAGTCTGTGGTTTCCTCATCAGGGTGGAGGGGCAGGTGGGTGGGACACCAGGGCTAATGTGTGCTCAAATCCAGCTCGGCCACTAGCTGTGTAATCAGGGCAAGGGGCTTAACTCCCAAGTTTCTGTATCCATTAGAAGGGACTAGCTTATTTCATAGGGCGTTGGGAGGATGAAATGAGATGAAATGTGAAAGCACATAGCCAAGTGCATGGTGCATACTATGTACTCATTCATCCCAAGTTGGTTTAGAAAACTGCCCTGCAGATACCTCTAGTTAGCACTGGAACCAATGAATGGAAGATACAAGAAAAGGAAAGTTTCAGCTAGAACTTTCCAACAGTCAAGGCTGCTGATGGAATGAGCTCCTTGGAGGAAAGTGAATTCCCTGTCACTAGAGATATGAACATAAAGACTGGGATAGTATGGGGGGGATTCAGGCATCATATCACAGGTTGGACTAAGTGATCGTTAGGGTCCCATCCAACCTTGAGGACCTTGGATTCTGTGACTGATACTGGAAAGTCCAATGTAGTAGACATCTTTTGGGTGCCCCCCAAAACATCCATTATCCTCTTCTCCTTTCCCCAAAGGCCTCTGGCCTCCTTACTAAGCCAATCAATTCATCTTATTCCCTGGCCACAGAAACTGGTTCAGAAACGGGCATTTCAGGCCAAGAAGATACAGGGAGGTGTCTGCTTGAGGCTCTGGAAAAGAACTGTCCCCTCTTATCTATAGGAGCTACCAAACAAAGAGGGGTGGGGCTAGGCTTAGGATAGGGTTGTCTCATAAAATACGACACCCTGAGGAATTTGAATTTCAGATAAACAACAAATAATTTTTAGTATAAATAGGCCCCAAATGTTGCATGAGACATATTTATACTAAAAAAAAATATTCATTGTTAATCTGAAATTCAAATTTAAGTAGACAGCCTGTATTTCTTTCTCGCTAACTCAGACAACCCAGTGATTCCATGGAAGGCAGAAAAGAGAGACAGAAAGAAACTGGATTCTTAGTGCCATACATATATTTTTTTAAAAAATAAATTTATTTATTTATTTTTTGCTGTGTTGGGTCTTTGTTGCTGCACGCGGGCTTTCTCTAGTTGTGGCGAGCGGGGGCTACTCTTCGTTGTGGTGCGTGGGCTTCTCATTACGGTGGCTTCTCTTGTTGCGGAGCACGGGCTCTAGGCGTGCGGGCTCAGTAGTTGTGGCGCATGGGCTTAGTTGCTCCGCAGCATGTGGGATCTTCCCGGACCAGGGCTCGAACCTGTCCCCCTGCATTGGCAGGTGGATTCTTAACCACTGCGCCACCAGGGAAGCCCTCTTAGTGCCATATTTGAACCACGGATCAAGCTTTGTCTGCTGCTCACACTTCTAACATTTTCAGGTACAAAAACCAATACATTCTTTTTATTGTTTAACTAGATTGAGTCTAGTCTTCAGTTCCTCAGAACCCCCCTTAAAATAAGATTGATCAGAAGCTGAAAGCTTTGATCTTCTTGGGATGCAGATCTTGTTAGGAGAAGGCTTGCTTTGCACTCTTTTCTTAGTCTGGTTGCCCTAGTCAGGAACCTCTGCCTGGCTGCATCCCTTCTTGTGATGTTAATTTTCTGTGTCAACTTGACTGGGCCATGGGGTACCCAGATATTTGGTTAAACATTATTCTGTGAGGGCATTTCCAGATGCGATTAACATTTGAATCAGTATACCTAGTAAAGTAGATTGCCCTTCCCAATGTGTGTGGACCTCATCCAATCCATGGGAGGCCTGAATAGAACAAAAAGGCAGGCTAAGGGAGAATTTGCTCTCTCTGCCTGTCCTTACTTGGGACATTGGTCTTCTCTTGCCTTTGGACCCAGACTCAGACTGGAGCTTACACCACTGGCTCTCCCAGTTCTCAGGCCTTTGGCCTTGGACTAGAATTATACCATAGGCTCTCCAGGGTCTCCAGCTTGGTGACTGCAGACAGTGGGACTTCTCAGCTTCCATACTGTGTGAACCAATTCCTTATTACACATATGTATCAATGCGTATGTATCTGTATATATCTATATATATACATATATGTTATACATCTATATGTATGTTATATATCTACATGTATATGTTATATATATCCATATGTATATGTTTATACATATATATTTATATGTATATATATATTTATATATTCTATTAGTTCTGTTTAACTGGAGAATTCAGATTAATACACTTCTCTCAGACCAGCATCCCTGCAGACTCTCACTAGGTTAACTCTGCCTTTATTTTTAGAGACCTTTACGAGAAGCGCAGTTGTGTCTTCAACTTCTTCTCCCTCCACCCAAGTGGTCTGAGCTGAGGCCAGCACCCTCCGAGAAGTCAAGAAGCTGTTACGAGCCAAGGGGTGCTACAGCCTCAGACCTGCACACAGACTGCCTAGTGTCTGCTTGGCTCCAGGGCAGTGAAGAGCTGCCTTGGGACCGACAGAAAATTGACCAGCTTGTTTATCTTGGGGACCAGAAGAAACCAGCTTCTTTTCATTCTCAATGGCCAGGCTTGGAAATCTAGCTTTCCAGAAGCAGTCCTTTGGGAAGGCTCTGACCAGGGCATTAAAGAGGTAGGACTTTGCTGGAAATTGTGCTCTCTGGCAAAGACCAGGTAGAAAGATCAATTTGGGCTTTATGAATAAGTCTCTTCATTTTTCTGGGTCTGCTTTTCCTCATCTGTAAAACAGATGGGGCCATCAGGCTGCAGAGTGGGTACCAATCAGGGGGATCCCAGTTACCAAGCCTTGGGCTTGAGGCAGGGATTGGGTCGAGGGCAGGACGTAAAAGCCAGGTGTGAGGCAAGCTCCACTGCAAGAGCAATGGCTGCAACCTTCAAATCAGCTCAACTCACAAGAACAAGCTAGGCCTAACTGCACTGCTTTCAACAGCCCCCCGTGACCCATCCCCCTCTATCTCTGACCCTACTTGGCCCAGCTCCTAACCCTCAACTCCATTTTCACCCCACAGAGCTTTCATTTCATCTTTAGGCACCTTGGTCACAACATCTTGCCTCCTCCAAGGATGCCGACTGAGCACTGCTCCTTTGGCCCTTCCTGCTTCGGTCCTCCTCAGATGGGAGAGCCCCTACTCTGGTGTATTAGTTAGGTATTGCTGCTGTAGAAAATAGACCCCAAAGGCTTCCCAGGTGGCACAGTGGTTAAGAATCTGCCTGCCAATGCAGGGGACACAGGTTCGAGCCCTGGTCCGGGAAGATCCCATATGCCGCGGAGCAGCTAAGCCCGTGTGCCACAGCTACTGAGCCTGCACTCTAGAGCCTGCGGGCCACAACTACTGAGCCCACGTGCCACAACTACTGAAGTCTGCGTGCCTAAAGCCCGTGCTCCACAACAAGAGAAGCCACCGTAATGAGAAGCCCGCGCACCACAACGAAGAGTAGCCCCCGCTCGCCACAACTAGAGAAAGCCTGCGTGCAGCAACGAAGACCCAATGCAGCCAAAAATAAATAAAATAAAATAAATAAATTTATTTAAAAAAAAGAGAAAAAGAAAATAGACCCCAACATATAATAGATAAACATAAAGGAAGTTCACTTCATGTCTCATCTAACAGTCCAGCGCAGTCCTAGATTGGAGTTCAAGGGTGGTGAATGGGGAAGGGGGCCATCCTTCTCCATGTAGTCAGAGACTTTGGCTGATGGCAGCTATGCCATCTTTAAAACATCTTCCAAATTCAGGCTGGGGGATCACCATCAGATGACCAAGAGAAGGAGTATGGAAAGGTTTTATTGGTCAGGCCTGGAAAGAGGACACATCTCTCATTTTTCATTGATGAGAGCTATGCTGCATGGCCTTGCCCAACTACAAGGATGGAGTCTAGCTGTGAGCCCAGGAAGATGAGGAAGTGGGTTGGGTGAACAGCTGGCCAGTGTCTGCCATGCCCGACTTCAGCCCATTGGCATCTTTGGCAACCTGGGGTCGTGGCTCATGCTGGCTTGGATGCTGGGCCCAGCCCAGGGTTCCTGAAAGTCCTCTCACTGGGAATGGGAGTGAGTTGGGATTTCAGGAAGTGCTGTTTCTATCTCAGATGGTTTAGGTGGAAGGGTGTGGAGCAGCGAGCCAGGCAGGATGTGGCACCACTGCCATCACCACTTTCTCCAAACACCATCATTAACCACATGCCCTCCAGGCCTAAGGAATCTAGCTTGCCCCTGCAGGGAGGAGAGTAGTGAGGACGAGCTCACTGGTGAGCTCCCCAGAACCTCAGGAGGTGTTTCTCAGCCCCATGGCTCTGACCTTTCCCAGGAAAACTGTGCACGTATATGCATGTGCGTGTGTGTGTGTAGATGACCACACAAAATAATCACAGTAATGCAGAGGTATTATCCCCACTTCACAGATGAGAAAACTGAGGCTCAGAGAAACCAACTTTTCAGGGTGCAAATTGTAAGCCAGGGTTTGGAAACAGGTCCTATTTCTCTCCCTGTTAACACACTCCTTCCTCCCTTCTCTCGCTCATGTGTCCTTAAGTTTATTCAAACGCCACGTCCCCATGAAGTCTATTACTTCTGTCTCCACATCCCCATTGTCCTTCATCTGTGTCTCTTTAAAGTCTGCCTTGGGATAGGATTTTTTGTGTGTATCTTGTTCCCATGTAAGCCTCTTGAGGACAGAGGATTTATGTCAAATTCGCCTCTGAACCTCTCCCTCCTGAATTTATATATATATATATGTACATACACACACACACAAATATCCATTCAGTGAATGAATACTTTAGTCACAGAATTCTTGAACTCAGTTAAGTGGAAAATCTAAGTCAACTATGAAAGAAAGATCAAAGGACGATTTATAGTAAACCACACACTCGCTCCTGTATTTTTTCTTCACACCCTGTTCCCTTCTCTCATATCCTGGTTCTCCCAGGCGGGCTTTCATGGGGCTTGGCTCATTCACTCTGGCTAGAGAACTTCCTAACATTTTGTTTATTAGTAGTAGTAGCAGTAGGACTATTACTATGAATAGCTGAGATTTATAGAACCTCTAAATGGTATCTTCCCTGAGTGCGGGGCCTGTGTAGCCCCTTGGCCCCAGCATGGGTCTGGCCCACTCTGTACTTTCTTTTTTTTTTATTGAAGTATAGTTGACTTACAATGTTTCAGGTGTACAGCAAAGCGATTCAGTTCCATATATATAGATGTGTGTGTGTAAATATATATATTCTTTTTCAGATTCTTGTCCATTATGGGTTATTAAAAGATATTGAATATAGTTCCCTGTGCTATACAGTAGGTCCTTGTTGTCTATTTCATATACATGTACTTCCAATATGTGGGATTTTTTGGATAAACAGACCTGTTTAGTGCCAGGCATTTGGGTCAGACTCTCTAAATACATTACCTTTAACTTTCAAAACCACCCAGAAAGGAAATTATTATAATCATTATTTTACAGATGAGGAAACTAAGGCTCAATGAGGTTAAGTAATTTGCCCCACATCACACAGTTAGGATGCCATAGAGCCCAGTGCCAGTCAAGGACCATCCAACCCCAGGGTGCACCCTTTGTTATTAAATCACACGGCCTCCTGGCACCCTTTGCCGATTGCATCTTCCAAAACATCTCTCTCTTTCTTTTACCTATTCACTCACTTAGGAAATATTTCTGAGCATCTATTACATGGGAGATGCCAGACAGGGATGAATAGTGCAGAGGTACTTTTTGCCCTAATGGAACTCATGGTCCAGTGGTCAAGGTAGACATTAAACAAGTGAAGGCACAATTAGAGACCCACCTTCAAGTACAGTAAGTGCCATGAGGAAAGGGGAGAATGCCATGAGGGACTTTCTTGGCTCGGATGGTCAGAGAAAGTCTCTCTAAAACGTGGACTTGATAGATAAAGAATTACAAAGAGCCAGCCTAGTGAGGAGAGGGTGTTCCAGGCAGTGGGAACATTACTGGGGTGGCCCTGAGGCAGGAAGGTGGTGGGCACAGAGAGAAGCACAGAGAAGGCCAGTGTGGCACACCAAGGTACAGAGGACTCCAGGTGAAGATGAGCTATGAGCAAGGATAGATGTCGGGGTCATTGGCAGAGGAGCCTGGGTTGTTTTCTGCGTGCGATGGTGGACCAGGGAAAGGATTTCAGCAGGGGAACTTCTGTGTAGTGAGGGGGTTGGATGAGACTAGAGTGAAAAGAGGAAGGAGGCTATTGCAGTAATCCAGAAGAGAGAAAGGTGGTTTGAACCAGGGAGAGGTAGTGAAGGTGGAGAGGAAGTGACAGATTGGCAATGGAATCAAGAGGGCTCAGTATTGGAGCCTTTGCAGAGGAGTTGGGATTTCCATACAAGCCTGGGGGTCTGGGCTGAATCCAGTCTATACGAACAGGGAGGCCCTATACTAGATTTTCCAAAAAGATCCTGATGAAGAGGCTCAAGTTTATGCCACCAAGTCAAAGCAGTTGAGTCTTCATTTTGAGCATCTGTGACAGAAGGCTACTTGAGTGAGTGCTGGTTCTGCCTGTAAAGGTATGATTATTACAGAGTAAAGGCCTGACACTGAGATGGGCAGGGTCACCATGTCCCATGAGAGGAAAAGACAGGTCAGTGGGTCTGCCCCACAGAGCTGCCCATTGGCTCAGGATGAGCTGGACCAGGATGAATGGTTGGAAGGAGGTATTTTTATCCTGGCCCAGGGGAGGGGTCCAGATATCCAGGCAGAGTGGCCATGTGTCAGGAAGCAGGCTATGCCTGCAAGGTGGAGATAAGCAGTGAGTTAGGGGACAGAAAGCCCAGCCTAGGGGTCACTGGCTGAATGGAGCTAAGATGTTGCTCAACGGAACCCAAGGAATTGGGGACATTTTCATGATTCATTTTCCAACTTGAGAAAGGTTTAGGTGTATTCTCCTCTCTACCCTCTTTCCCATAAATTCCCCTGTGGATACCCCAAGTGCCGGTCGTATTTGGGGGAAGACTCGCTAGGAATGCCTTCATTTAATTTCTGGGTTTAGCCAAATCCACTGGATTTGCCCAGCTGCTGGGTGAGATTGGCTTTCTGTGGCTTGGTCGTCCCTGGGTTCCAGTTCAGTAAAAATAATGGGAGTTCTTCAACTAATGTCTGCCCTCAACCTCCTTCTCTTCTCCTGACCCCTTCACAGCTCCCTGACTCTGGCTGTACCCACAGCCCAGCTCTGGGTGGGATATATTCCCTGCCAGACCCCTCCTCAGTCCTGCCCTGCCCCAGCCTCCTGCCAGGGCAGGGGCTTGGCCACCCACCACCCTCTCTGAGTCCTCTGTGTCAAGAAGACAGGTCCTGCTAGCCCACACCCCTTTCTCCTGAGCAAGCCAGGCCCTTTGAGCAAACCTGTGATGGGCCACACGTTTCCCTCTCCTTTAAAAATAAGCACTCCCTGTGGCTCAAGTTGGCCTTCACCCTGGTGAGGTGACTCCCTTCCAAAAACCTATGTCAGAGCATCCTTTGTAACACTTGGGGAAGAGCGAAGGTGGAAAAAAAGGCTTCTATTTATCCGGATGTTTGACATCCAGAGAAGGAATATTGTTTCTCCAGTCAAATACTGGGGCTCCATTGAAAAATATTTTCAATCTGCCAGCCTGAAGTCCAGCGTCTTTGTGAACCTCAGCCAATACACACAGTCCAGGTATTGGATCCAGGCCCATTTGTCCCAGGCAGCCATATTCCTGTCTGATGTCCTGAATATGGCATATCTGGTCTTGGTCCCAGAGGCTACTGCTGTGACATTCTCCCATCCTATCAGTGGATAGGGTTAAGGAATTCTCTCCCAGTCATTACAGGGAGGCTAGGGGCTGCCAGAGGAAGGATGGAGTCATGCCAAGGAAGGCTCATGCTCTGGAGGTTACAGAAATGAGGTGGCTGAAATCTCCTTCCAGCCAGCCAGTATCCTCCCAAATGTAGGATAAGCCTGCCTAGGATGTGGCTTTCAGACCTCACCTAGTCTCTCCCTCTGCCTGTCTACATTAAAAACACTGGGGTGGTTTTTTTTGGAGGGGGGGTACTTTTTCTTATACTACAAATGCAATTTAGAAACTATAGACAAGCAAAAGGAGAAAATGAAATTCACCCCATTTCCCATCTCCCAGAGATAACAGTAACTATGTCCATTATACTTTATATAATTCAAGCATTATTTTTATGCATGATATATAGCTTTTAAAAAACACTAAAAAACACTAAAATCATCCAGCATATACTATTTTATAACTTGCCTTTTCCACTTAGTAGTGTATCATGAATATCTAATAAATACTCTTCTAAAACATACATAGCTACAGAGTATTTAATTCAACTGATGCGGTGATAAATTGAGAATTAAACAATTCTCAGTTAATGGATACTTAGGTAGTTTCCAACTTTTTACTACTATAAACAACACTAAGATGAACATCCACACAGCTGAATCTTTGGGAGCACCTGTAATTATTTGTTAAGAATGACGATAATGTACCACAAGCAAACCAAAAAGAAAAAAGAGTGATGATAATAGTTACCGTATTTTTAGTGTTCACTCTACTTTATCTGGAAACAGACATGTAGCTTACCCAATCTACCCAACTGTACATGTCAGAGGCAGAATGCATACCCAGGTTTGTCTGACTCCAAGTCCAGATCTCCAAATAGCGTTCCCCCTGTCCTACTAGGCTGATGTTTTAGAATGATGGGGAACATGGTAAGACTAGCTAATTCTATGAGCACAAGCCTATGGATGCACTTCATTAGCTGTGAAATGAGTTCCCCAGTCAGAAGCAATGCTGTGTGAAATACCATGATAGTAAATAAGATATTCCGTAAGTCTATGGATGGTGATATGGGCAGAAACATCGTGGGCAAGGAAGACAAACCCATATCCAGAATATTCATCTCCCCCAGTGGGAGAAAAAAAAAAGTGCTTCCAAAATGGAAGTGTTCCAATGTAACTGACCTGCCATCAGGTGTTTGGCTGGTCTCTACAAATAGTGGTGCCATATTGGGAGCTCTGTGTTGGTTTCTGCTATGGTAGGTAGGTTGGGTATTCAGAAGTGATTGTAGCCAGATTGGTCTTGGTGAGTAAAAGTCCATGTTACTGGGCCCATGCAAAATCTCCATTCATGCCGTCATGGCTGCTTTGTTTATGAGCCCATTGACACACACAGAATGGGTCATCTTGTTGACCTGATGATTAGGATCATTCTGTGCCAAGACTGCTCTTCGATGAGTGGTCACTTGGCATGCAAATATCTTCACCTCTGAGCCTACTTTGAGAGACCCATCCAAATACCTCTTTCTCAGACCTCCTTGCCATCAAATTTCCAATTGTGCTCTTTCCAAGTCCCTGACCAAACCATTAGCCACGTCCGTGAATGAACATAGATCCAAACCCCTAGCCATATTTCCTTCCAGGCAAAATAAACATCTAGGTGTCCTGCTCGAAGTTCTGCCCACTGGGAGGATTTCCCTTCACTACTGTCCTTCAGGGTATCTCTAAGTGGACCTATAGTGCTGGAGAGCTGCCACCAGTGGCCTCAGTACAGCTCTTATGTCCCTTACCCGTGGACCTCTCTCCACATGCCCTCATGGTGGGATTCCTAATGAACTCCCTAATGGCAATTATAATAGAATTATAGAAAGTGCCCAAACCCCGCAGATTTGTATCTGGGAACAGCCACTCAATGACCCAGACATTGGGCTGCTTTCTCAGCTTCATCTTGGTGGTCCTAAGGCAGAGACCATGTCTATTGACCCCTTTCATCTAAGAATGAGCTCTTTTTCCACCAGGGATGTTCCCCAAGGGTGGCAGGGACAAATCTACCTCCCTGTCCTGGTAGCATCCAGTTTCCAACACCCAGAGCACTCAGCAAAAAGCCCAGGCCCCTCTTCACGTATTTTTCTCCCCAGGATACAGAGGCCGTAGGCAAATCAAGTTTATCAGTAGGAAGGGTCACAACCAAGACATCCCTAACCTCCAGGGTAGAGAGCTGTTTTGGTTAGTGTAGCTAAGGAAGTTGTCAGAGTATTTCTAATTTTCTCAGTGCTAAGCACAAATCCCAACCACCTGCCATTTTATCAATTCTGAAACTGATGTATGTCTTAGTGTTTGCATTTACTGTAGGTTCCCTGACCCCCAAACAAAACAAAACAAAGCTATTATATCAATGGTGAATATCTTTCAGTTAAGTTAGTTCTTGGCATTGAGGTATTAGGGAAAATGATAGCCAAATTCATGGGAATGGGTGAAATTACCTAAGGCAAAGATGTGAGGTAGGAAGAGAAGAGAACTAGGAAATAAGATAGAATTAAAAATTAGTAGTATTGTAATATCAGTTAACAATTAATTGACTGCTTACTGTGTGCTAAGTACTGTTTTAAAGGCCCTGCAAATATTAAGTACTTTAATTCTGATTATAACCTTATGGGCTAGGCACTGCTATCATCAGCAGCATCCCCATTTTACAGATGAGAAAACTGAGGAAAATTGCCCAACGCATACAGCTAGTCAGTGGTAGAGGTGGGACCACAACTCCGGCAGTTCTGGTTCCAGAGTCCTCTCCCAACTTCCATGCTATGTCCACATCAGGGGTAGGCACTTAATCAGGCATTTTCCAGCACCAGACTGGGTACCCTGGATTTATCCATCAGAGTTTTTAGTTGCAAGCAATAGAAACTGACTTCTTTCTTTAAGGAAAGGAATTTATGAAGAGGCTATTTGTCTAGGCATCAATCAGCCACAAGTGCTAAGCCCATGGGAGAAATGTTAACAACATGTCAACACCTGACCAATTTCAGCTCCATGAAAAGTGGACGTCTGGACATTTATGAATCCTGATCTGATGCACCACCTTACCAAAATAATGAACCCGAATCTGACCAAGCTTCTGAGGTAATTACCAGTTTCCAGGGAACACAGAGGCCAGAAGACAAGTTAAACAAAACTATAAGATAGCAATCAGCCATGACTGGAACATAGAAGATTCCCTAGGAAAATTGACCATAATGCCTCAGGAAATAAGAGGCACAAAACCAAAAAAGAAGGAAAACTTTTAGAAATGGAAAGTCATTTAAGAGCATGTTAGCTAAATACAATGGGTGAATATTGTTTGGATCATGATTTGAATAAACCAACCATAGAAATACTTTTTCAGACAATTAGGGAAGACTGAATATGGCCTGGGTATTAAATGATATTAAAGAATCATTGTTGGTGGTGTAGGTTGGCATAGTGGTAATGTAGCTCTTTGTGTGGTTGTTAAGTCCGTATCTGTTAGAGACATATACTGAAGTATTTATGAGTGAAATGATAGGATGTCTGGAAGTTGCTTTAAAATAAATTACATAGATCCTCCACTCTAAAGAAGGAGGCACACAACTCCCCACTGTTTAAATGTGGGCTGCACGTAGTGACTTTCTTCCAAAGAGTACAGTGTGGAAGGGGTGAGTGGGGAGAATGAATAACTCTACAGTGGAGAAACCTAATGAGCACTACTTCAGCCAGACGAATAAGGCCAACATCAACTACAGTAAATCATGCTGATGGTATGTACTCTTAATACGGAGTGATGAAAACAGCACTTTACCTAGGCCATCTTCCTCCCCAAAACCCATCACCTCAGTCTAATCATGAGAAAAACAGTAGACAAATTCCAGCAGAGGGGCCTCCTGCAACATACCTGACCAGTACTCCTAGAAACTGGTCAAGGTCATCAAAAACAAGGGCAGTCTCTGAAAGAAAAACGGTTTCTCAACCAACAACACTTCTGACACCAGATGTGTGGATTTTCCACACCAAGAAATTCTCCAGTTTTCTGTAGACACCCACTGAGTGTACTACAATTTAATTCAATTCTGACATTAATGCAGGCCCTGCAGGTTAAGGGCTCAGTCCCACAAGACTGCCCCCACTTCCAAGGCCAACCACAAGTGGTGGGTGTCCGGGTAACCCATACTTCTGTCTGACTTGGCTACAAATTGAGGGTTCCCATGATCCTCTCCTCAGGTTCCATAATTTGCTATAACAACTCACAGAATTTAGGGAAACACTTAAATTTCCTGGTGGCATTTAAAGGAACAGCCAGTTGAAGAAGTACATAGGATGAGAAGGGTCCCAAGAGCAGGTGTCCAGAAGGTCCAGGAGGGTCCCAATAGCAGGTGTTTCTGCCTCTCCCATGTGGACATCCCAGCACATGCAGGTGTTCACCAACCTGGAAGCTCTTTGAACACCAAGCCTGGCTCCTGGGAGGCATTCATTCAAAACTGAATGGTTGAGAGGATGTGGTTGTAGAAATGATCTTGCCTCTTAGGGAGAAGGTGATGAAATCCTGGAGTTGTGAAGCCAGGGTTCTAGCCCTGACTCTGTATCCTACTGGCTGTGTGTCTTGCAGGGAATCACTCTCCCTCTCTGAACCTGCCTTCCCTCCCCCTGCAATAAAGGAGGTGGACAAGATGCTTTCTTAGCTTATCCATTCCTCAGCCTAGGTCAACATTACTGCTGGACAAAGAGTCCAGTCCAGAGGGTTCTGCTGTCAGGCAGGCCGGCTCACAGCTGACCCGGTGACTCCCCATGCCAACCCCGCCCTTTACTGCTAGAGGGGAGGGAGGTGTCTGCCACACACTGGCAATGGGGCCTTCAGAAGGGTCTCAAGGGCCCTGGGGACTCTCTCCAACAGGGGGGAGATGAGGGTTGCTGACCAATCCCCAAGGACTCTCCCTGTTCTGGGATTCTCTGGGTCATTACCAAGCCCACACTTGAAGGCCTCAGTCACAGATGTCCTGGCTCAGGAACACCTGGAGAGAAAGCCCAGGAGGAAGGGCCAGGTCACAGCGCTGTTTGCTCTGGACCTAGGGTCTGTCCGATGTTGCCCCTCCTGGCCCAGGCACTGGCTCTGTGGGAGTGCAGGAGAGCCGGGGTGGATGATATACGCTTCCCTCCAGGGGGGAGGGAGCCTTAGAGAGGAGCGAATCCCAGAACATAAATCAAATGAGGTGTAAAATTGTTCCAAGCCACGCTTCGTAAAGCTGCTGCAACATGTCTTTAGCAGCGGCCCCAGAACCGGGGAGACGCACAGGCAGGCACCTGGCGGGTGGGTAGGGGGGCAGTTAGTCCAGGAGTGATGATGTGGGGTCTCACAGCTCATCTGGGGAGCACTATTGACCCACCCTGGACCTCACTACCCCTCTAGCAGGGCGTGAGGAAGGGGGCTGAGGGGCAGATCCTAAGGCTGGCTTGTCCTTACCAGCCCCTCCTCTTTGAGTTCTCTGAGGATCTCACTTTGGGCACCGCCCCTACAGCTCACTACAGAGGGTCCGAGGCCCCAAGAAGGGCTGTCAGCAAGCCATCAGCAGTTCCAGATGTGGCCAGGGCCCAAGGTGCCCAGCTTGCCTCCTAGACTGAAGTCAGCAGTCTGCTAATCCTCTCCTGTGATCAGGCCTCTTAGCCAAAGGCACAGGGAGGAGCCTACCTGGGGTGACTTGGGACCTGTCAGTGGTCCCCAGACCTAGATTTCCAGGGTGCAGAGCTTCTTTTGCTTGCTCCTTTGCCAAGTAAAGGTATTTTCTTTAACCCTACAATCTATTATCAGCACTACGTAGTCATGTTAGTAGCAAAAAATTACGATCAGCGGTCACGTCCCTAAATTCACTGTATTGTCCCCACTTTTCTCATTTCATTGTGAACTGTGAAAATTCTACTGCCACCGGCAGAGGTCAGTGGTTTGACCATTGCCTTGGTGGCCCACCAAGAATCAGGTCACTGCTGTGCGTCAAACGCGTCTGAGGGTCCGTCAGGGGTCTTCTAGAAAGAGGTGTGAGTTAGGGCATGTAGCCCTTCTCACCTTCCAGCCTGCATCTTATCTTTCCTGCAACTCTAACAACTCTTATCAGGAGAGCCTCCATCCAAACTGAACTGTATTTCCAGATCTGCAGGAATCTGAGCCAGGTGTTAAAGGCCCGATTTTTCAGGGATGGGTGCTTCAGGCCCTGGGGACTGTATTCTCTATGTAATAAGGGTAGTCGTGTTAGCAAGATAACCCTTTTTACTACATAGCTTTTGCAGGCCAGGTTCCCCTGAAGCAGTTGGAGGTGAAGTTTGGGGTGCAAGATGTTATAAAGACCATCCACGAAATGAAAAGACAACCTACTGACGGGAGAAAATATTTGCAAATGATATGGCCAATAAGGGGTTAATATCCAAATTATATAAACAGTTCATACAACTCGACATCAAAAAAGCAAACAACCCAACTGAAAAATGGGCAGAAGACCTGAATAGAGATTCTTCCGAAGAGGACATGCAGATGAAAAGATGCTCAATATTGCTAATCATTAGGGAAATGCAAATCAAAACCACAATGAGCTATCATCTCACCCCTGTCAGAATGCCTACCATCAAAAAGAAAACAAATAACAAACGTTGGCAAAGATGTGGAGAAAAGGGAACCCTTATCCACTGTAGGTGGGAATGTAAGCTGTTGCAGCCACTGTGGAAAACAGCATGGAGGTTTCTCAAGAAACTAAAAAGAGAACTATCATATAACCCAGCAATTCCACTCCTGGGTATATATCCAAAAAAGCCCTGAAAACGCTAATTCAAAAAGATACATGCACCCCAATTTTCATAGCAGCATTATTTACAATTGCCAAGATATGGAAGCAACCTAAGTGTCCATCAACAGGTGAATGGATGAAGAAGATGTGGTATATATATACAATGGAATATTACTCAGCCATAAAAAAAGAATGAAATTTTGCTATTTGCAACAACATGGATGTACTTGGAGGGCATTATGCTAAGTGAAACAAGTCGGACAGAGAAAGACAAATACTGTATCACTTATATGTGGAATCTAAAAAATACGACAAACTAGTAAGTTTAACAGAAAAGAAACAGACTCACAGATATAGAGAACAAACTAGGGGTTACCAGTGGGGAGAGGGAAGAGGAGAGGGGAAATATAAGGGTAGGGGACTAAGAGGTATAAAATATTATGTATAGAATAAGCTACAAGGATAGATTGTACAACATAGGGAATATAGCCAATATTTTATAATAAAAATTGTGAACCACTATGTCGTTCACCTGTAACTTATACTGTACATCAACTACACCTCAATTAGAAAAAAAAAAAAGATGTTATGAAGGATCAACACGTGTGAGAGGAAAAGGGAGGAAGGAGGAGTGGGCAGAGGCGAGGTGACCTCGATGCAGGTCTGATGATGAAGGCTTGGCCAGTGCCCATCAGAGTGTCCCACATGGACCCACACGGCTGGGTCTTTATGCCCCCAGCTTGCTCCGTCCCTGGCTGCAGCCTGCCCCTGGGGAGGGCATGATCTCGGGCAGGGCGGGTCTCTGCAGCTGAGACCAGCTGAAGGCGCTGACAGTTGGAGGCCATCTGACCACTGACCCCACTCCTGGCAACACGGGAAGTGGGCGGTCATCTCTGTGTCCACCAGCATAGTTTTCAGCACTTACACATCTCTTGAATCTTGCAACCACCTTGGAGCGCAAGCAGAGCAGAGGTACTTACCCGACTTTACAGATGGGCAAACTGAGGCCGCACATCAAGCGAGATAGTGCTGAGCAGGTCCTCTAAGCCAGGTCTTCAGAGTCCTCCTCCAGTGCCTCTATGACCAAGAACAAGGACTCAATGAAAATAACGACTATTAGTACTGCAAATGCTAACAGTTAGTATTAATCACTAGGTGAACGGCCAGGCGCTGTGTCATAAACTTTGCATATTAGTTCATTTAAACTTCCTAACAATCCTATGAGCTGACTTCTAGAATTATCCCCATTTTGTGGACAAGTAAACTGAGACTCAGAGAGGTGATGACTCTTGCCCAAGGTCACTCAGCTAATAAAGCAGGGTCACAGACTCACACCCGGGTCTGTCAGGTTCCAGAGCCTGCAGGGGCTGTGCTCTTAAACACTGGGGTGATCTGAACCCCCTGCCCAGCAGGGGGGTGCTTTGAGGGCTGCAGGTTGGTGCTCCAGGTGTGGGAAGGCTGGATGGAAGAGCCCAAGAGACAGACATCACTTACCGAGGGAGGCAGTGCTGACTAGCTGGTCCTGGTGGTGGAGCCCGAAGCAAGTCCCTCCCACTCAGGGCCTCTGGGAAAAATGAGGGTCTAGCCCATGTGCATTCTGAAGGATCTTCCCTAGAACTCCTGACCATCTGGGTTTCTACTCTGGACTCATATCTGGAGCCACCCATGGCTTTGTAGGCCCCTTAGGAAACCTCTTGTATGGCCTGGCCCCTCTCTCCTCCCAGCTTCCTGTCCTTAGGTTGGCCTGGGCTGTGAGCATCATATCTGGTTCGGGGCGGCTATAAGTCAGTCTCTGTGCTCTGCCATCTCTCCCTTCTCCACCACACTTGTTATTTACAAAGCACGTTTGGCCCTGGGTCTGGTGAACCCTGCCTCCCCCAGCCCTCCTTTCTTGGGCTCTTATGAGCCCTTTGGTCTGGGAAGATACAAAGGTGGGTGGGGGCAAGAGGAAGCAGGGAGTGGGATGTGTGTGCGTGTACGGGGAATGGGGGGGGCACTGCAGGGGCTCCACGTTCCTCAGGGAACCTCCTCCAAGAAATTTTATGCACCAGCGAGAACACATAAAATCAAAGATGTGCTTCCATATGCAATAATTTATCCTGAACAAGTGATGAAAGCTTCCCACCCATTAATCATTGGGCAAGAGGCTAATTGATTTACAGGCATGTGGTCTGTGCAGAGCTCTGGAGGGTTACATATGGCGTGAATATGGATGTGCCATCATCCGCTCTCAAGCTCAGCCTTCCAGGCCCTCCCCAGGCAGGGCCAGGCCTGGCTCTCCCCACCTGCACCTGCTTACCCACGTCCCCACCATGCATCACACTGCACCCCAACTTCTAATATGTTCTTGAAGCTGCTCTTGCTGTTGAAAAAACCAGAGCCAGGGGTTCTGACTGTGTCAGACAGGTTTTGGCTGCTTTAAACTGGTCACAACAGGCTCAAACCACTTCTAACCAGTCCAAGCAGGTTCTAGCTAATTCCAACTCTGACCAGATCAGGATGAAAACTGGTCCAATGTGAGATCTGATAGGATCACACCAATGGAGTCCTTTTAAAGTAGATTCTGGCTAAATCTAACTAGATCAAACCAGCACCGTTCAGATCAAAGCAATGCTGACTGGTTTCATTGAGTCCAGATGGGGTCCAGCTCGGCCTGCTTCTTCTGCTCTAAAGCTGTTCTCACTGAAATGGCCTCTCCCTTGGCCTCCTCTGGGAAAGTGTGACCCTGCTGACTGTTCTTGAACAAAAAGAGGGTTGGTTATATGTTCTGAGATCATCTAGAGAGGGAGGCTGTTATTTTACTAATAACTCCGTTTACAGTTTGCTGGGTGCCTTTACACACACTGGTTCACATGACCCCCACAAGAAGTGCCTGGGCCAGAGGTTCATATCCTGTGCCCACTGTGTCTTTAGAGGGACTGAGAGATAGACTCGAATCTCAACCTCCCCACTTAGCTTTGTGGCTTCAGTTTCCCTCCTCTGAGCCTCAGTTTCATCCTCTGTAAAATGGGATAATAATAGTGCCTACTATTGTCATGGTAAAGACTGAGAACGCTAATCTAGGTCACAACACTTAGAAGAATGTTGTGACCCACAGCAAGTGCACATTAATTATTAGCTCTTTTTTAAAATTATTATGATTACTGTTGTTACTGTATGATTATTACTGTCATCGTATAAACAGAAAACTACCTGGACTCATCCTGCCTTTCTCTCTCACTTGAACCCTAACCCCGCCTGGGCCATGGCCTCTGGCTTCCTCTCCCGGAAGGCTCACGGGAAGTTAGAGAATTGATTTCCACAGTGTTTTCCACTCTGCCCCGCCAGGTGAGACCCAGGGCTACCCTGGGATGCGTTTTCCAATACTGCTCCTGGGAATTCATCACTTCTAAATTGTCTTCTGACCACTGGCCGAGGTTTCCTCTTTACTGAGAGCTTCCTACGGTTGGGTGAGCTCCCCTGGGACAGAGGAAATGGAGCAAGCTTGCGAGCCACACCTGGAGGGGTGGGCAGAGCCAAAGACCCTGTGTGGGGAGTGGGCTTTGAGGGGCGTCTCCTTGGGCTGAGGAGAGAGCCCTGAGCTGAAAACTCGGTCCTGGGGGTCCCTGCCCCCCTCCAGGCCTCTGTATGGGGAGGGGGGGCACTGGCTGAGGGAGGAGGGTCCTTTGGAGGCCCTGGGGGTTCTGGGGAGCTGGGTCTTTGGGCCTCTGGCCCCTGCTCTGATGGGGGTCATGGCTGGGGGTGTAGGGGGTGAGGGGGACAGAGTGTGGCAGGCACCTCACCCCAGGAAGGATGCCAGCAGGACCCTCTGCCTCTCCCTCTCTCAGTCCCTCTGTCTCAAAAACAAATTATGCACACTCTACTCAACACTCAAAAACTAACAATTTAAATAAACTACTTTTGTCGAGGGTTCACTGTGTTCCAAGCACTTTCCTGCATCTGCCACTTCGCATCACGCGACCTCACGAAAGAGATGCTGTCATCACATCCTCTCACACAGGAAGACGTGGGCTCAGAGAAGGGAGGTCTCACCCCCGGCTTTGGCCTTAACCCTCTACTGCCCTTCTTTCCCTCTCGCTCCTTCTCTCCCCACCGCCTCCCTTCCACGTGGCAGCTTGTCAGCTGGTTCCTCTGTTGCTCATCTGAACCCACCGGAAGCTCCTGCAGGGCCGGGGCCTTGCCTGGGGAGGCCCGTGGCCCGTGCTCAGGACCTGGTCTGAATGGGATGTAGGTGCGAGGGCAGAATGACCAGGACGTGAGCACAGCTGCTTAAGATGGTGGTGGGACAGGGCTCAGACACCAACCAAATCCCTGGTGGAGAAGGGAGCTCAGAGACCACTCCCACAGCAACGCTGGGCCGCCAACCTCCGCTTGTACACCACCTCTGCCGAGAAGCTCACCACCTCCCACCGCAGCCCTGACCCCACGAGCATTTCCAGCAGCTACAGCTGCATCTAACACCCACTGCAGCTTCAGCTCCAAGGACCACCCCTCTTAGGAAAAGGGACACGAAGGAGGCGCAGGATTTTTTAAGTGTCCTTTTCACTTCACACACGGTACAGAGCGATGGAGGTGACCAGCTCATTTAATTCTCACAACAACCCCATGAAGTAAGATCTCTTGCTGGCCCCATTTTTTTTTTTTTTTTTAGATTAAAAAAATTTTAACTGTGGTGAAGTACACACGAAGTACAACTTACCATCTTAACCATTTTTAACTGTACAGTTCAGTGGTGTCCAGAGCATTCACATTGCTGTGCAATCTCTAGAACTCTTTTATCTTGCAACACTGAAACTCTGTGCCCATTAAACACCCACTACCCATCTTCCCCCCCCCAGGCCCTGGCAACCACTGTTCTACTTTGTCTCTGAATGTGCCAACTCTTGGCACCTCGTGTAAGTGGAATCAGACGGTTTTTGTCTTTCTGTGATTACTAGCACCATTTTAAAGCAAAGAGATGGAAGCCAGAGAGACTAAGCCACTTACCTACTGTCACCAGCTACTACATGACACAGCCAGCACCGGAGCGCAGGCTGCCTTTGTCGGCACAGGCCCACGCTGCCCTTCTGACTCAGCCAGGCCTCACGAGCCGTCCCTGCTCTGGTGGAACAGCCGAGGCCCTTCAGTGTCACAGGTGCAGGGGCAGTTGTGGGGAAGCCCGGACACCTGGGTCCAGGCCTAGACATACCAAGGAGAGGCTGGTTCTTATTATCATGCCCTTGAATTCGGCATGAAGGTATTTAGCCCATCCCAGCAGGGGGAGTGCCCTAATCTTCCTCAGCTGCTCCCTGAGGCCCAACCTGCTCTTCCAGGACCTTTTCCTCAGGAGATGGTGCCAGGGTTAGACAGCCTCTCAGAAAAGGGCATCGGGAGACCTATGTTCCCAAATATCCACTTATAGCCAGATGCTTATTGTTCATTCTGAGGGACAGATCTTTGTGGGTCCCCATCAGTCAGGATGTCTAAGTTCGGGGCAGTCAGAGAGCCTCAGAAAGAGACCCTGGCCTCGAAGAGCTCCCTGAACTAGGAGGGGCGGTGTCACAAGCATAAGTGACTGCAGGCAAGGTGGGGCTAGAGGAACACTCCATGAGAAGCATGGTTAAAGGGCTAAGGGAGTCTGTGGGCAGAGGTCATTTCCAGGTGGGGCAATCAGGGAGGCCTTCCTGGAGGAGGTGAGCTGGGAGGATCCAAACAGGGTCGGCAGTGGGGGGGCAGGGGGAGTGGAAGTGTAGCCCAAATGGTGGAAACAGACTGAGCACAAGTACAGAGGCCTGTGAGTGTCCTGTCCCCACAGTTAGGGCAGAGCCCAGGTCCTCACTGTGTGCCAGGAAGTACTCAGTAAGTATGCACAGAACATGAAGGTTCCTGGAGAGGGGGAAGAAGAGGGGAGGAGACTTATCCCCTGATTTGCCTGTCTTCCTCTTCTCCCTCCCTATCCCATCAGGGTGCAGACTTTGCAAAGGTGGTCCCCTTTCAGAACCGAAGCTACCCCTCTGATGTCTGCAGCTCTCTCTAGGGGAAAAGAACAACTGAGGGCACCAAGAGCCCTGGGTGGCCCCTTCAGCACCTTGCACATAGCGGGTCTCACAAAATGCCTTCCTTACGACTTCTGTTTGGATGGAAGGGAGACAGACCAGGTGCTGCTCCTGTTTGTTGCCCAGAGTGCCGGCTGTGAGTCACCTGGAATTTCCTAAGCGAGTCAGAAGGTAGAGGAAGGGGAAGGGGTAGGCATGTGGAAAGAGAATAAGAAAAAAACCCAGTGCACTAAAATATAGAAGAGGCAGAGAGCACGCCCTATTGTGGGGAACTGTGAGGTCATCAAGGAGGTGGGAGTATTAACTAAGGTGGCCTCTGAAGACAGAAAAGGTTTTGAGAAGTCAATATGGAGAGTGGAGGTGAGGGCAGGCACCCCACATGGAGGGAGGTGCATGGGCAAAGGCCCGGGTGGGATGGTGTGGCCCATACAGGGACAAACCTATGTTCACCTTGGCTGAAACCTAACAGGAGTGAAGAGTAGTCTGGAAATTGAGTTTGGAGATGAGCAGAAGGGCCAGATCACAGACACTCTGAAGTTGGACTCTCCTGGGAAGCCTGCGGAGGACTTTTAGAAGTTCCTGAGCTGAGAACTTTAGGAAGAGCATGCTGCCAAGTTGTCACAATGCACTGGAGCCCAGAGAGGAGACTTGCATGGGGTCCCTGCAGAGGTAACACAAGACGGAGCATTGCAGGGAAGAGAGAAGGAAAAGAGACCATTCCACAGAAACACAGAACTTCTAATCTATCTTCCTGTTTTTCAGATGGGAAAAATGACAAGAATTGCCCCAGGTCACCCAGCTGTGTAGGTAACTGACCTCCATCCGCTACATCAGGGATGGTGATCATCAATCGACTGGTAGTGGTTACTTGAAGGTCTGTGTAGAGAAAGATTCTGAACTGTAAAGAGTGGTGTGATTGATTAATAATGTCTGCCATGAGCAAGGGAATAGAGGAGAGCAGCCTAAGAGCAGACTGTTTGCTATCTCTGCTCTCTTAAGCCCCAGGGTGAATAGTTCTGCTCTCCCTCGCTTACATAATAGCTGCAGGGATCAGCAAGATCACGTGTACAAAGATGTTTTGAAGACTATTGAGACTGCATAAGTAGGAGGGGTTGTTCCTATGGTTATGCATGTCGCTCTTAGTCACCCTGATCCTGGTGCCAGAAAAAACACACAGTCCCCCGATATCCTCGACAGCTTTCACCCACCAAATGTCCCCAGCATGTTCACTTGCTTGTTGACTAAGGCGGGCTTAGTCACAGGTGGCTGCACAGGGGCTGAGTTTGGGGAGCATATGGAGGGATGGCATATTTTATAACCACAGAACAAGGGCACCATGAGTCACCCAGCTCCCTGGCACATGGAATTGAGGGCAGAGTCCCTTTTGTGATCAGCAAGGGCCTGACCCTGGTAGGATGTGCAGCCATGTTAACCATTTCTGCCACATCTTGTCAGTTTCCAGCTTCAACTCATCATGGGCTTCACTCTGTCCCTGAATTCCAGTGTCACGGTGGATAGAGGCTCATCCTCCTGTTTGTACATCTGGGTGATGTCACCTTACCTGCTCATTTGCTCCCAGAACAGTGGACCCCCAGGCCTGGAGAAGTCCGTTCCTGTAGGGTGGAATCCAGAGGGATTTTCTTTTCATGGGGGTTTTGTAGAGAAATGGCTTGGTGAAGCAGAGACTAGATTCAGACTCACAGGATTGTGACCCAGGCTCTTTCACTCATTGCTCGTGGGACCTTGGGTACATCACTTAATCTCTTTGTGCCTCAGTTTCCTCATCTGTGAAATGGGAATAAAATTAGCTGCTCTGCCTAGCTCCCAAGGAAGGGTAAGATTTCACTCTGAAATAAATTTATGTTCTTAAAGGACTGCCAAGTTTGGAAAGGCCTTTCATACCCACTTTCATATTTGAGCTTCACAGGGCTCCTGTGGGGTAGGCAGAGCGCGTGTTTATCACGCCCATTTTACAGATGAGGAAACCGAGGCCCAAAGTCACATGGCCAGTTAGTGGTGGAGCCTGGACTTAATTCCAGGTCCTGTTCTCTGTTCACAATGATGCCAGGAGGAGGAGAGATGTCAAGATGCCGTCACAGGTGGGACGGGGCATTGCAGAGGCAACGGGGCCACAAGAATGGGATGTGGAACCAAATGCAAGCACCTGGCCACGGACCTGGGTGGGGAGGCCCTGCGTGAGGGCTCCAGGTCAAATGCTGGGACTGCCACACAGCCCGGCCTCTACAGCCACCACCCTCCTGCTGTGGGGCCCTGCCCAGCTTCCACTGCCCAGCGGTCCCTGCAATCTGTCTTGCGTCCTCACATGCCCTCTCTTGCCCACACTTGGCCCATCCCTGTGCTCTCGCTTCTGCTGGTCCTCCTTCCAAAAACACCTTCCCTCTGCCCATCTTTGACTCCATGAGAGCCTCCTTTCCTGCCAGAGGGACTACCCTGGTGGGTTCGGGGCTTGAACCCCATCACGCCTAGCTCCACGCTCATCCCTGTTGTCAATTTACCACTTACACGTCTGGACCCGGTGATGCTCAGTTCCCCAGCACCTGCCACGGGGCTGGGCTCACCGGAGCCGGTCAGGAAAGGTCTGTCCAATTGAACCGAATTGAGGATATTGCTCCTCTCCCTGGGCCTCGGTTTCTACCCCCGTGGAGTGGGGTTCTCAGCAGCTGCTGTGCCCCCTCCCCAGCCAGCATCAAACTGAGCATATGGAGACGCGGGGTCTTTACAGATGGACAAGTAGTGAGTGAATTCCAGGTGGTTGTTCCTCATGCACTGTCCCCGCTTAGCTCTCACCTTTGAAGTCCCCCCAAAACCCAAGCCAGCACCAGTGTTCCCAGAGGCCACTTCTCTTTAGCTGGGTGGTGGGTTTTCTCCCGCATGCCTAGACTGAGGGTTCCTGGGGACAGGGACCCGGGCTCTTAGCCCTGCTTGTTCCTGCATAAAGAGCCTTCCCTGAGGCCACAGGTGGCCAGGTGCCCATCAGCTGCACAGGCCTCTGGGCTTCCCCAGCACAGGCATTTTAACCTGGGCCTGGAACCCCCGGAAAGTGTACGCAAAATGCGGGGGTGTATGTACAGATGCTCATGTGTGACTTCCCAGAAAGGAGGCCCACAGCGCTCGCTGGAGTCTCCAAGGGGCCCAGCACCCCCAAAGTGTCAGAACTACTTCTGTGACCTCCTGTCACTGTCTCATCACATGAGCTGGCCCCCTGTGTCTGTGACCCCAACCAGACCATGACTCCCTGTTTTCATATGATGAGCACTGGCCTGCAGGCCTGCCACACAGTACTGGCTCAATACACTGAATTGGGAGCTGAATAATTGTACATTTACTGCCCCCGAAGGTGGCCATGTCGACCCCGTTAGAGACCTTTGCCTCTTGTGTCTGCATGTGGAACAGGCTGCCCGAGTCACACGCTCCCTCTCAGCTCTCCTTGAGTCACCAAAGAGATCACATTTGTTGAGTACCTGCTGAGTTCCAGGCAAAGGCTGTGCACATTCACCTATGTTACCACACAATCCTCACAACTCTACGAGGTGCATCAGTCAGGGAAGTCAGATTATGCTGCAGTAACAAAGAGCCCCTCACAGTTCATGGTCTACACCAGACTTGTCTCTCACTTATGATCTTGCAGCCTGGCTGGGACATCTGTTCCACTTCATTCTTGTTCTCACTCTGAGACCCAGAGGGACAGAGCAGCCACCATTGGAAATACTACTGACCATGGCAGCAGAGCGAAGAAGGTTCTGGAGGGCCTTGCATCGGTGATTACACAATCAGGCTCGGAAGTTACACACATCATTTTAGCTGACAAATCATCAGCAAGAACTAGTCACATGGCCCCACCCAAACACACAGGTGCTGAGAAACACCTGGCAACAGGAGGAAAATAGCACGCATCATCCCCATCTTACATCTGTGGGCATGGCAGTTAGAAGCCCACCCAGGAGCATGCAAGGGAGCAGCTGGGCTGGGAGGTGTTGCACTTGACCACTGCAAAGCTGGGTGTGTTCTTTGGCACCATCCTTCCCCTGAGAGGGGCTGCCCAGGGTCCAGGAACTGCCTGGAGCTGGTTGAAGAATCTTCAGGGGATAGGATGTGGTCAACAGGCCCTTGGGGTCGAAGCCTTGGTGGGGGTGCTGTCATTTGTGGAGTGTTGAGTGAATGACAGGTGGTAAGATGTCACAGACCCCCTCTGTCCATCAGAGGGGTACTGAGTTTCTCCCACATGTCCAGCTAGAGTCTGACAGTCCAGCTGGGGAGGAGGGATGGACGCAGATGACAGCCCAAACGTCAGTCTGTTGTAGGGGCGAGGGAAGGGGAGTAGGTCAATATGGCAGATTAGACACCTACATCTTCTTTTGCTGCCCCCTCAGTCCTCACCACAAAAACCAGAAAGGGTGACTTTTTTTTTTTAAAGTATAAAGATTGGGGGACAGGAGAAGAAACAATGTCAACAAAACATTGGGAGATAGAAACCCAAGACAACGAAACAGTAACACAGTAGTGTTACTTGAGGAAAGCCAAGCACCAACACAGCTTGCACTGCAGAATCTTTAAAAGGCTGAGGACCTGGAGGCTCCAGAAGCTCTGGAGGGGCAGAGGAGAGAGGGGCTGACAAAAGGAGAACTGAGGGAAAGTCTAAGAAAAAGACAGGCCCGGCTTCTCTCTCTCCACATCTCAACAGCTGGGTTATTTTCTTGGGGGGTAACATCGGAGGGTCTCTTGATGGGGCAGCACCAGCAGAAGTGGAGGGTAAGGGTACATACCACCTGGCGTGAGCGTATCATGTTACTGCCAACACCACCTCCACCCTAACCCTCTGCCCCATTCAGCCCCCAGAGCCCTGGCAGCCAGGCTTCCTCCTCCAGGCAGAGACTGGAAAAGACTTTTCTGCAGAATCTAAGCTGCTCAAGAAGAGTGGTCTAAAGGTCCTGACATCAGGAGTTCCCCAACCAAATGACCCAGCGGCTGGCCCACAGGGACTCTCATAGCTGATGAGCTCTCAGAGCTTCCAGTGAGCTGGTTAATTCCTCACCATGACATGTGAGCCTGCGGCCAGGGGTCCCCAGACACTGAAGAGAGCCCCTGACCTGAAAGACCTCTATCTATCTATAAACAAACAAAAAAAGCAACGTGGAGGAATCAGACTCTGCAGTTAGAAGAAACTGCAAAACAAACAAGCAAAAGCTGTCATTAATACCCTCAGAAATATACAAGACGAGATTACAATCATGAAACAAAAACAGGATACTATAAAAAAATAACAGTTGATTAGATATAAAAGTAGCTCTTCCTCCTCACCCTTCTCCTCTGACCCCTCCTCAACAGTTCAGAGGTCATTAGGTGGAGCTGGATAACAGGTGTCTTCTTGGGGTCAGGGACTAGGGTAGCGGCTACACAAGAGTGTTGAAAACCATGTGAGGTGAGGCGGGTACCCCCACTGAGGGACAGCCTGGTGAGGGGGAGGACAGCATCCCTGTGGAGGAAAGTGGCTGCAGTGACCTACAGAGGGGTGGCAAAGCCTGGGTGGGGTGAGGGGGGGCATCAGTGGTGGCAGGTGGCAGAGGTGGGAGACTGGTTACATAAAGAAGGATTAATCAGGTAAGTAAATATATTAGAGATAATGGGAGGTAGGTTCCTCACCATCAGAAAAGGGAGTTACAAATATGAAAAGGGACAGAACTAGATGGAACTGGGGTGGTGACTGGAATGAGAAGTTTCAGGTTAAACTACTGGATGGGTGGATGGATGGATGGATGGATGGACAGATAGATAGACAGATAGATAGATGGATATAAACACATTATGTATTGATATAACATGTAAACACATATAAATACACATATATCCCCTAGCCCCAACCACAGAGAGGGCCTGGGAGCACCAGCACCCCAATAGCAACAAGTACACCTAGCACCCAGATTCTGGCTTCTAAATACATTCTCCACTTTGGGACCCAGGGCTCCTTGGAGAAATGTCTGATTCCGGAACTGGGGCAGAGAAAGTACCAGATGAGCCTGAAACACCTTGTGGTGCCAGAAAGCAAGGAAATGCTCAAAGAATGAGGGGAACGTGCCAAAAGGACACAGGTGCCACCTGGAAGGGACTCCCACTAGGCAAATCTGCGACAATTTGAGCACCAAATTATGTAATGTTGGTAACAGATTATAACCCATTGAGCAGAATCAGAAACCTTGACTCCATACTCATACAAATAAATAAATTGAACAGGATAGTTACATGATGTCAAAGTACCGCCCACAAAATACTTATCAGTTACAGACGGCAAAAGAATAACATTGCAGTGGAGAAATCTGGCAGACACCACCCTCATCAAGTAATCAAAGTGAATGTCATCAGGAATTGGACAAATTGAATCCTGTCCATTGGTAGGATGCCATGAGAAGACAGCATCAGAGAAGAGCCCAGAATTCCTGCCAAGGACGCAGGACCTGCATCTAGTCATAAGAAACATCAGACAACCCCCAACTGAGGGACATCCTCCAACAGCCTGGTACTTCGGAAAATCAAAGAAATATGAGGAGAGACTTGACAACTAAATGCAAGCATGTTTCTGTTCTGGGTATTTTGCTACAAAGAATATCATGGCAAAACATAAAAGGAGGCTGCAGATTAGGTGACAGAGATGTTTCAGTGTTAACTTGTTTTTGATTTTGAGGGCTACAGTGTGGTTAAGAGTATGTCCTTGTTTGTAGGAAATAACACACAAGAATTCGGTGTACTTGGGGAATCATTTCAGCAACTTATTCTTAATGGTTCAGGGAAAAAAACGACTTGTACTGTACTTGCAACTTTTCTTTATGTATGACATTGTTTCAAAAAGGAAACTATTAAAAACAATCGAACAAGTAACATAAAGTGAGGCCTTTCTTGGCTCAGCAGCCGTGGGAGAACTTTATACGGCATCTGTCTTTGTTGGTGCAAGGGCGCCCTCTTGTGGTTTTTATGGTACAATGCAGCACCCCCGCACTCGGTTGGGTCTGGGATTTTGCTACTCTTTCCCAGATTTTCTCGGCCTCAGAGGTCATCTCACCCAGTCCCCTGTCTCAGGCCATGGTTTCTCCTCACCTAGATCACCCTTAACGAATCACAGAAAACAAATCCTGATCTGAGCTAAGCCCATCTTAAGTGGCTGGGCACTGGCTAGCAGGGAACTGGCTCCTTCTCCAGAAATCCAGGAGTCTGGGCAGGCAGGTGGGCCCCAGGGGCCTGGGAAGTTAGGTTACACGTGATTTATTGAAAAAAAATTTAATATCATACTTTTGTGGTGGAGGAAAATGAAAGCATCTCTCACCATCTCCCCGGGAAGGGGAGTCCAGGACTTTTGAGTTCCAGGGTCAGGGAGAGGTGGGTAGGGTGACAGCCTTTGATACGTTTCAGGGCCCGTCACCAGGTTTGGTCCATCCAGGGGGTGGGGGGAGAGTCTGGGGGCTAGAGAGCCTTGAGGGTCAGAGAGGCGGTAACTTGGCACCTAGAAGATGGTGGGTGCCTCTCCACACCCTGCTGGGAGGGGTGGGAGCTGTAAGTTCCGAGGTGGCGTCCTGTGCCCTGCCCCCCATGTGGACGGGGGCTTGACGGGCTGGTGGTGGAGGTTAGGGGGGTGGACAGGGGTCTTCAGTGCTGTAAGTGCAGCCAGCCCCACGCAGCAGGGGACAGAGGAGAAAGACCAGGCCCCACGCAGTCATGTGCAGAGGCCACGCCAACAGCCACAGCCCAGACGACAGGCCAGGCCCTGCCCGTTGTCCCCAGACGCCATGTAATCAGACTTGCTATAGGACCTAAGAAAGGGATGGAAAATAGGGTGCTACAGAAATACACAAAATTGGCCCTTATGACGGGTTCAGGAGGCGTGTGGATTCAGGTTGAGCTTGATCTAGGAAAGCAAAGAACAGTGAGGTTTCTGAGATCCAAGTGTAGAGAAGACCTCAGACCAGTCACTAAACAAGCCCCTCAGAAAGGGACCAGGCTCTTGGGGAGCTGGGGGCCAGAGATATCTGAAGTTAAAGCTTCATTTTTCTTTATCACTATTTTTTAAATTTATGTGAAAAGGGCATACGTTTCAGAAAATAATATGAATGTTCATGTAAGAGGTCACCGTACTATTGACCATTTAGGGGTTACCTTCCACGGCCAGGGGATTGAGAACGTGATCTCAAACCCTCACAACCACTCTGTAGAGAACTACTATTACCCCAATTTTCCAGATGGGGAAACGGAAGCTCCCTGGGGGACGGTCGCTCTGCCGAGCTCTCCCAGGTGGGTCAGTGATGGGCTGGGATTAGTGTGTCTGCCTTCTGGCCACGACACCCCACGGCCTCTCTGGGAGGAGACATAGTCCAGCTCTGTCCCTCATTCCCTGTGCATCTCTGGGACTCGGGCCCTGGTGTGGTAGGCAGGCCCGAGCCTGAAGGAAAATCAGCAAAATGGGGCCATGGAGAGACAGTTTGTGGAGAGGTCTGAGGAGGCCGCCCTGTGACAGTGCCTGGTGGTGGCCTGGGGACCGCTGATGGTTGAAGCTGTCAGGACGACAGGCTGGATGTGGGACAGGAGGGGAGTAGTGACAAGCTGGGGCCCACCCGGCACCTCCATGTGTCTGGCCTGACCCCAAACTCTGGACTTCACTTCCATCTTGCAAATCTCACCGACTCAAACCCTGCAGGGAAGGGGATTCTGGGAAAGGCAGTTCTGAGCTAACTGTGGAGGGGAGTGGAGGTGCCAGGTTGACAGCCCAGCCCAGAGCAGTGACCCGAGAGCCTCGCCTAGCCTCCAGGGGCGCCGAAGTGGGGAAGTTGGTCTGGCAGCTGCGCATCTTTGGGAACCATCCCTCCCTGCCGCCAGCCCCTCGCACGTTAGACACAGACACAGGCAGCCTGCGGACCCCTCCTGCCCAGGGTCTGGGGCCACAGCAGATGGCCTGCGGGCGGGCGCCTGGGCCTCTGGCTCTAACATCCAGAAGGGAAGAGAGGCCGGGGGGGTGGGACTCTACGGAAGTGTCCTTCTCCCACTGGTTCCCTGTCTTCTCTCCTCTGCTTTCCGCCTGTTGCTGAAGGGCCCTCCACGCCGCCCAGAGGGTCAGAGTCTTCCTACCCTGCAGCCCCTACCCTGGGTGAAGGACAGAGAGGGGAGGCCCTGCAGAGCTGGCCCTGCCGGGGGACAGGCTCCAGGGGCCTGGGCGTCTGCTTTCTCAGAGCTGGGTATGCTCACTCGGCCTTGTGCGTTCTCTTCCTGGGGAGACGCCGAAGTCCATCACCCCTCTCTCCCACCAATCCCTCCCTGCCCCAAACATGCCCCGCGACTTTCCCCATGAAATTAGCCAATTGGAAAAAGTACCTTTTCCACGTGGCCTGAGTGGGCAGCCCTGAGCAGAAAGTGCTGGGACAAGAGTCACAACCGCTGGGTGGCCGGGAAACTTCGGGTGTGTTTCCTCCCAAGCTCTGGACTTGGGTTTCCGCCTGGGATGGGCAAGAGGGTAGCTGCCTCATCCACCTGTCGGCAGGACTGAGGCACCAGGAAGAGCCCAGCCCCCGGCGCAGCGCTGAGCACGGGGCACACGCAGAATAGAGCACCAAGGATTGTTAAAGAAAGAAAATGCACTCAGGACTGGCTGGGGGGCCTGCTGAAGATGGTGAGACTTGAAAGGCTTCTTGTGGAAAGAGTGGTGGTAGAAAGAGTGGTGGCTGCAGGAGTGAAGGCACAGGGAACCATGGAAAGATGCTCTGGGTCTGGGAGCCTTGGGGAGTGAGTAGGGGGAAAGCAGCTGTTAGCAGTTAGCACGCCACCAATGTTAAAGAAAAAGTGAAGTTCTGGGCTCTGGAGCAGGGAGAGGGCATCTAAGGACAATGAAAGCCCTCAAGGGACGTCCGGGGTGGCGCAGTGGTTAAGAATCCGCCTGCCAATGTAGGGGACACAGGTTTGAGCCCTGGTCTGGGAAGATCCCACATGCCGCGGAGCAACTAAGCCCGTGGGCCACAACTACTGAGCCTGTGCTCTAGAGCCCACGAGCCACAACTACTGAGCCCACGTGCTGCAACTACTGAAGCCTGTGCGCCTAGATCCCGTGCTCTGCAACAAGAGAAGCCACCGCGATGAGAAGCCCGTGCACCGCCACGAAGAGTAGCCCCCACTCGCCACAACTAGAGAAAGCCTGTGCGCTGCAAGGAAGACCCAACGCAGCCAAAAATAAATAAATTAAAAAAAAAAAAAAAAAGAAAGGCCTCAAGAGAGAAGCTGGGACAACAAAGGAGAACGGTAGTGACCATGAGTATCGCACAGCATCAATTACAAACACACAGATACAGTTTTTTCCTCAGTCTTCCTCACAACTCTGTGAAGCAAGTCTTATCAGCTCCTCAACTTCATTTTCGAGACCATACATTGCAACCCCCTCTTTTTATAGAGGAGGAAACTGAGGCTCAGAGGGGGCAGTGATTTCCCCAAGGTCCCCGTGGCAGCATCAAGACTCCACCCCCACATCTGTGGTTTGGATCTTGTGATCCGGGGAAGCCGGCTGGGCGAAGGCTGGGAGCTGCAGTGAGCTCTGCGGGCTTGGGCTGGAGTGGAGGTCTGCCCTGGGGAGCCCCCGGGGGTCCAATGGTGACCCTGAGAAAGATGGAGAGGTGGGCTGGGAGGCAAGGTGGACACCTGACAAAATGAAAATGCCAAAGCCATCCTGCCCGACTTCCTGCACCTAATTGCTCAGTGTGTACACAGCCTTCTGTGGGGAGGCTGGGGGTAGAGCTGGCCCGAAGGGTCTGGCAGCAGGGTCTGATGGACAGAGCTCCACTCAGACATCGCCTCTGACATTGGGTGAGACCTCTCTGTGTCAGACTTTTTCACACACCTCCATTCCCCCAAGAGGACGTCATAATCTCCACTCTACAGTTCAGAACACAGAGGCCCTGAGAAGTGAAGTCACTTGCTCAGGGTCTCAAGAAAGTGGTAGAACTATTCCTCAAGCTAGGATCTTCGTCTCTAATGCCATCTTCTTTCCAAAACATGATCCGTAGTTAATGAGAATTGCTGACGACTGAGTAGGAAGCAGGTACAGTGCCAGGTGCTTTATCTGGATTACCTTTAATCTATATGACCCTCCCTCATCTTACGGAGTAGGAATCTCTGGCTCAGAGAGGTCCAACCCAGATCTTCCTCGACTCCAAAGCCCATATTCTTTCCTCTATAGCTTGTTTCCCGAAGCGTGTTCCATGGGATGTCCACTGCTGTCTCGGAAAGGGCGGAGACGGGCAGATGTCGGTGGACAAACGTTTTGGGAAGCATTGGGTTAGACAGCCATCTTTGCATTAAGACTTCTCGGAGGCTGTAATAATCTATTTTTTGAATCTCTGACAGTGGAAACAGGTGTGCTCACACTTACTTGGTCCCCCTTTTATCACAAAACATTGTATTAGCTAGGAATGTGCTGAGCTGCAGGTAGAGAAACAGTTCCCCGGTAGTAGCCAGGAACCAGCACAGAGATCGGCAGTCCAGGGCCGATGCGGTGGCTCAGACATGGCACTGGGGACCCAGCCTCCTTCCAGCTTCCTGCTCTGCCATCCTTAACATGTAGCTTCCATCCCCCCGGTGGCAAAATGACTGCAGCCCTTTCAGGCACCACAATTACACTGCAGGCAGGAAGAGGCAAAGAGCAAAGGTGAATTGAACCTTTATATCCCAGAAGCTGCCCCCAGCAGACTTCTGCTACGTCTCATCAGCCAGAAGCATGTCACGTGAGCACCGTAGCTGCAAGGGAGCCTGGAAGGCTGAGTAATTTCAAGGGCCCATTACCAACCAGATGGAATTGGAGGTCTCTGGGTGAGGAAGAACAGGAAAGTGAACCCCATACAACTCCTGGGACTGGTGTTCGATGAAACTGTTTTGGAAAATGCTGCTCTTCCCTCATGCCATCTCCCCTTATTGTTCTGCCCAGTGACAGTCAACTCATTCTTTAAGTCCTACAAATGGCCCCTCTGCAGCCAAGGCCCTCATATTCCTTTGCCTCCTCCCCACCCCTCGCTCCCTGGCAGGTGATGTGGTCCTAATCAGTCCACTGCAAGTTGTGCCAGGGTGAGAAACAGGGATGTCCATCTCCCCTGTGGATAGGATACCTACCCTATCGGCTGCTGGAGGGCAAGGACATGACCCACTCATGTCTGTATCTACCGTACAGCAAGCCCTGGCACAAATGTCAAATAATTGCGTGAATGGCCTGCAGAAGAAGAAAGTGGTTCAGGATGCTTTGCTTGTTTAGCTGAAGCAGGCACCAATCTAAGCTGCTGTAAACGGAAAAGCAGGCATTATAATAAGGATGCAGGGGGTGCTTCTGGGAACAGAGGGAGATGTGGTCAGGGCTCAGAAAGGGATGCTGCAGAGTCCGGAAGGGCATTGGGAACCCAGGCAGCCTCTCTGCACGTGGGCTGCTTCATCCACATGCTCTGAAGCCCGGCCTTTTCTGCTTCTCTGTCCAGGGGGCAGAAATAAGACGCCACACTTCAGCTCCCAGTGAGATCAGCTCCAGATGCAAGCTGACCCTCTTAGCCCAAATGCCAAGCCAGGGGGAAAGACTCTGATTGGCCCAGCTTGGGCCAGGTGTCACCCTGGTCCAATCAATTGTGCCCCTCAGCAGCTGGGGGGAGGGGAGGTGGGGCTCATGTTATACAGTGGGTGGGAGGGATAGTAAAGGCAGACACCGCAAGGTGTGACTACCTGAATTTAGACTATAGCAGGGCGTCAGCAAATTATGACTCAGGCGCTAAATCCAGCCTGCCACCATTTTTATAAATAAAATGTTATTAGAACACAGCTATGCTCATTCATTGATGTACTGTCCACAGCTGCTTTTGCGATAAACTGCAGAGTAGAATAGTTGTGCCACAGACTGTGTGTCCTGCAAAGCCAGATATTTACTATCTGGCCCTTTGCAAAACAAGTTTGCCAACCCCCATATTACTTGTCCATCTTTAGGAGCTTGCCCATCTAGGAGCTTGTGGGAAACTTGAGGGCAAGGATGTGTCATTTAGAGCTGCATCCCGGAAGGACACAGCACAGGTAGCTGGGTGAGCAAAGGAAGGAAGGAAGAGAGGGAGGAAGGGAGGAAGGGAGGAAGGAAGAGAGGGAGGAAGGGAGGAAGGGAGGAAGGAAGGGCAAAGGCAGAAACGGGTGCCCTCGCTGGTTCCCAGACCTCTTCTCTGGCTTTTGAGCAGAGCGGAGGGATGTTGGAGAAGGGGGCTTCTCCCTCTTCGTTCGCTCAGCCCCCCACCTGCTCCTAATTGAGGTGCACTGGTACGAGCCTGATTGGGAATAGCAGGTGCTGGGACGTGGTGAACATTAGGGAATCGTCACTTGGCGGGCTCTGGAGCTGCCAAAACAAAAGTGTGCCGATGGGCCAGATGTGCATTCATTACCATCCGCTCTTCCTCAGAAACGTTTTAAGGGAACATTTGCTTGTGGAGGAAACACAGCTGTTCCCAGGGAAACGCGTTTCCCTCCTTTGGGCAGAGGAGTGGGGGAGGCGACCATCAGGGGAGGGACACTGGAGACGCCTCAGGTGTGTGGCAGCTAAAGACTCTCTGGCCGGTCAAGGGCAGGGGTCCGTGAGGACAGCTCTTCAGAGGCTGGACCGTCCTAGTATGCCCATCGTGACTTTCTCCACACTCGTGTGCAAAAGAATGTTAGAGAAGGAAGCAGAGGCCATCTCTCCATATCTCAGAGAAGGAAGCAGAGGCCAAGGGAGGCCATGTGACCGCAGCCAAGGCCACACAGCCAATTAGTGACCGATCCCAGCCCCAAACCCAGCCTCTGTTCTCCAGGACCACTGCTCTCACACAGGCCCGTCTCCATCCTCTCAGCTCCGTCTGCAACGCATCCCTGATCTCAGTCTTAGAATCGCTGTTTCCCAGCCTGTGTGTGTTTCTGTCCCTGCATCTCATTGCTAATTTCCTGTCTCTCTGTCTCCAACTCCCCATCCCTGGGCCTCTGTGTTTTCCACTTGATTTCACCTGTCTCCTTCTCTGCCCTTCTCGAGGTGTCACATCGGCATCTGTGGGTGAGTGGCTCTATTTGGTCCTTCCCGCCCATCTCTCTCCCTGCTTCTCCCTCTCCATCTCTTTATGCCCGAGCCACCTCAGTGACGTCTGTAACATCTCAGGATCTGAGGCCAGGTCTGTGTGACTTTGCCTCCTTGGAGTTGCTTGATTCCTTCCCTCTAATTCTCTCTCTCTCTCTCTCTCTCTCTCTCTCTCTCTGGCATATCTTTCTGTATATTTTCAGAATAGTGTTTTTCAAGTTGTGTGTTATGACCGTTGGTAGGTCATGAAATCAATGTATTAGAATGTGACCAGCAATTAAACAAGCAAACAAAAATAAAATAGAAATTACCAGAATGTGTTGAACATACTATCCTGTGAATTGTTTGTTTCAATTTTCTATCAATACATGACTGCGTGTACTGGGTTCCAATATAAAATGTTTTCACGGGCTTCCCTGGTGGCGCAGTGGTTAAGAATCTGCCTGCCAATCAATGCAAGGGACACAGGTTCGAGCCCTGGTCCAGGAAGATCTCACATGCCACGAACAACTAAGCCCATGCGCCGCAACTACTGAGCCCACGTGCCACAACTACTGAAGCCCATGTGCCTAGAGCCCGTGCTCCGCAACAAGAGAAGCCACTGCAGTAAGAAGCCCATGCACCGCAATGAAGAGTGGCCCCCGCTCACCGCAACTAGAGAAAGCCCTCGCACAGCAACGAAGACCCAACGCAGACAAAAATAAATAAACAAAAAATAAATTTAAAAAATAAAAATAAAATAAAATGTTTTCACTATGAGATTTGATAAAACATTTGAAAACCACTGACTGGAGATGCTTTGGCCGCAAGTGCAGAAATCTCTGACCCAAACGAGCTCAACAAGATTTATTATCACCACTATAAGAAGTCCAAGGGCAGGGCCCCTCCAGGGCTGGTTAATCAACTGCCAGACAACATCATAGGGAGTCAGGTACTTTCCTTTCTCCCTTTGCCTTCGGCCATCCTCAATAAGCCAGCTCACTGTCCTCATGGTCACAAAGTGGCTACTGGGGCTCCATCTACCCCTGACAAGTCCATGAGAGAATGAGGGATTGTCTGGTCCCATACATCCCTTTTTAATTTAATTTTTTTTTTTTTATTTTTGGCTGTGTTGGGTCTTCATCTCTGTGCGAGGGCTTTTCTGTAGTTGCAGCAAGTGGGGGCCACTCTTCATCGCGGTGCGCGGGCCTCTCACTATCGCGGCCCCTCCCGCCGCGGGGCACAGGCTCCAGACGCGCAGGCCCAGCAGCCGTGGCTCACGGGCCCAGCTGCTCCGCGGCATGCGGGATCCCCCCAGACCAGGGCTCGAACCCGCGTCCCCTGCATTGGCAGGCAGACTCTCAACCACTGCGCCACCAGGGAAGCCCCCATCCCTTTTTAGAAGCCAGGAAACCTTTCACATCTCATTGGCCCAGACAGGGTCACATGCCCACCCCTTAACCAATCACTGGCAAAGGAGACAAGGCTCAGCATAATTGGCTTAGACTACTCAAGAGGGAGTCTCTTCCCTGCACAGAGGAAGGTGGACACCAGAGGCCTTGGGCCTTCTCCCACCAGAATGAAGAGGGAAAAGTCTATGGGCTGGGCTGTCACCCACATCTGCCACAACCTCTCACTGTCCCCTCTGCCTGGGTGCTGGCCTCAGTTTCCCTCCTAGCCCTGAAGGGAGGCCATGGTAAGTGTAGGGTAACATTTAGAGTCTCTGTTATTTGTTTTCTAGGGCTGCTGTAACAAATCACCACAAACTTGGTGGCTTAACACAACAGAAATTGATTCTTCCACAGTTCTGGAGGTCAGAAGCCCAAAGCTGACGTGTCTGCCAGGGCACACTCCCTCTGAAGGCTCTAGAGGAGAAGGCTTCCTTGCTCTCCCAGCTTCTGGGGGCTCCAGCTGTTCCTTGGCTTGTGGCAGCATCCCTCCTGTCTCTGCCTCTGTCTTCACATGGCCTTCCCTCTCTTCCCAATGTCTCTCCTCTGTGTGTCTCTTATAAGGACACTTGTCTTCGTACTTAGGGCCCACCTGGGTAATCCAAGATAACCTCAACTCGAGATCCTTAACTTAATTACATCTGCAAAGACCATTTTTCTCAAAAAAGGTCACATTCACAGGTTCCTGGACGGGGACATATCTTTGGGGGCCACTCTTCAGGCCACTACAGGACCTCTGCTCACCCCAGCCCAGCCCAGCCCAGGCTCTTGCAGGGGCAGGGCCTGGAGTCACAGACACTCTCCCACTGGCCCCCAAGAAGCTTGACCTCTGAGCTGCAGCACCCTCATCTGCCAAACAGAGACCTGGATGAGTAAGTAACTTAGGCAAAAAGGCCTGGCAAATATCAGGAGGCAACGTGTTGTCCTAAAGCTTCTTGCTCCTTAAGAGAAAAAGCAGGTTGACATTCCTACCCATTTTCCAGGGAACTAAGGCCTTTTTGGAAACCGAACTGAGGCAGTGGGGCCTGGTGAACTGTTAGTAAAACACCCCCAGGTCCCCCGTGAAGGTCATAGGACCTTATTCAGCCTCTGGCTCCCAGTCACTCCCTTGAATCAAAGCATGAGGTCTCTAGAAGGCTCCTCTGATAAGGCTGCACCTGTTACCTGGGAGGGGCTAACCTAGCCACAACCACAGCTATGGTAGGAGTCAGTTACTGCCCCTCAACCCTGCCCGACGCCCCACAGCTCCCCAAGGGCCCCCATACATCGGACTCTAGCAACAATCCTAATGATTCAGGTAAAGTGACTGAAGTATATTCATTCATTCAACAAGTATTGATTGAGCACCTATTTTGTGCCTATCAGGCACTGTTCCAGGCCCTGGGGATCATTTATCAGTGAACAAGACAAACATCTCTGCCCTCGTGGAACTGAGGTGTCACACAGAGAGGTTAAGTAATTCGCCCAGGGCCACATGGAGCTCAATGACCAGACCACGCCCAGAACTGGGTCCCCAGGCTGTTCACCAGTGGATGAGTCAGTGGTCTTCTAGGAAAGCCTCTGGGAGGAATGGGACAATGGCAGCAGTGTTGGGATGATGTATAATAAAGAATTTGGTTGGCCTTTGTCCCCTGTCCCTGGGAGGTGATTTCTAACCCCTTGGTGTTTCCCCAAGGGTAGGCGTGTCTCCATTATTCCCTGTGGGTCCCTCAGACCACACCTGCTAGTTTATGCTAACAAGGTGATCCACGGTGGGCCTCTCCACGGTTTATGCTACCAACATGGCTCAGGGTAGGGGGCTGGCTAGATCAGAAGGACCAATCATGTGATTGGAGGGTTGGGGTTTTGAGTCAGTGATGTCAGCCTGACCTGGGATGGGGGTGGCGGGGGTGGGGGGGAGCTGGAGATGGAGTTCAATCGCATGGCCAGTGATTTGACCAACCGTGCCTGCGTAATGAAGCATCAGTAAAAACTTTGGACACCAAGCTCAGTGAACTGCCCCGGTTGGCAATACGCTTTGAGTCTGTCACCCTTCCATGCGGAGGGTAACACATGTGACACACCCCTGAGGAGGACAGCAGCTTTGCATTTGGAACCCTCCCAGACCTCGCCCTATGTGTCTCTCCCTTTGGCTTGTCTGGATTTGTAACCTTTTGCTATAATGCAACTATAGTCATCGAAAAGAAAAATATTTATGATTCCGCGAAGGAAGTACCTAGGGTAGTCAAATTCATAGAGACAGAGAGTGAAGGGTGGTTGCCAGGGCCTGGGGTAAGGGAGGAATGGGAAATTGGTTTTTAATGGGTACAGAGTCTCGGTTTTGCAACATGAAAAGAGTTCTGGAGATGGGCTGCATAACAATGCGAATGTACTTTACGGAACTGTACACTACCCCGAGCCCCGCCCACACTCCCGTCTGTTCCACTCACTCGCCACTTGACTCCCTCCTTTCTGTGTCCTTTTCAGGGTGTGTGTGTGTGTGTGTGTGTGTGTGTGTGTGTGTTCATTCCCCATCAAAGCTGTGAGCTAGGGCTTCCCTGGTGGCGCAGTGGTTGAAAGTCTGCCTGCCAATGCAGGGGACATGGGTTCGAGCCCTGGTCTGGGAAGATCCCACATGCTGCGGAGCAACTGGGCCAGTGAGCCACAACTACTGAGCCTGCGCGTCTGGAGCCTGTGCTCCGCAACAAGAGAGGCCGCGATAGTGAGAGGCCCGCACACTGTGATGAAGAGTGGCCCCCCCGCTCGCCGCAACTAGAGAAAGCCCTCGCACAGAAACGAAGACCCAACACAGCCAAAAAAACCCCCAAAAAACAAACAAACAAAAAAAACAAAGCTGTGAGCTCCTCTAGGCCTGGAACTACACTTTCTACTATTTTGCTGCTTCCACCACCAAAGGATTTCTTTGTGGATGAACTGAACAGCCCTCCTTTTCCCAGTCCGAAGCACTGGCCTCCAGGGGGCCCCTATGGTGGAGCAAACTCCATCTTAAGAGTTTGCTTCCTTGACTTGGTGCAGGATTGTCCTTTGAAGGCACCTCTCATGGTCGGGCACAGGAAGGAGGAGGAGAGTTTTCAGCTGTAACATACTGCCATGGCTGCCCGCCAAGCTCACCACCCCTACCTCCGGTCCTGAGGCCACTGGAAGAGATCAGACCCTCCTTCCAGAGCATGGCCTCGTCCCTCTGGGGATGTGGACTGTTTAATTAGAACACCTTCGGTCAGAAACGCTCATCCATTTACGGGGAATACAGACACAGGCTTTTAAGGACATGCCATAAGTTTTACAGTTATTGGATTTTTCAACTTGTTTACAAAAGCAATATTGTTAAATAGCCAACAGCCAGGCCCAGTTGTTTTTCCTCCTGTGCCTTCTGACGACAGGAAAGCATATTATCTCCCCCAGCCAGCTCCCAGGAGGTGTGTGGAACAGCATTCCATTTTGCTGTCTGTTTAATTATCCATTCAGCCGGGCTTACACTAAAGCTCTTCCTCGTTTGTTCACAGCCAGATCTGTTCTGGAATGCAGCAAAGAGCTCCTTCCCCATTCCATACCCCCTGCAGTAGCTCCTGCAAGCAGCTTCACTCAAAGAAAATGCCAACCTCCTAAGAACCTGTCCCTTTGGAACAATGGATCCAAAAGGGGATACATGTAGTCTGGGTGACCTTGACACTTGACTTCACATCCCTGGGTCAAGGGCTCCTCCTTGTTCAGAGAAAGAAGATTGCTTTGGAAAAGCCTTTCCAAACCAGGCTACTGGACACCAGAAGCCACTGGGGAGGTTTTAAAAATAAAGCTTGGGCTTTCTTGGTGGCACAGTGGTTAAGAATCTGCCTGCCAATGCAGGGGACACGGGTTCGAGCCCTGGTCCGGGAAGATCCTACGTGGCGCGGAGCAACTAAGCCTGTGCACCACAACTACTGAGTCTGCGCTCTAGAGGCCACGAGCCACAACTACTGAGCCCGCGTGCCACAACTACTGGAGCCGCGTGCCTAGAGCCTGTGCTCCGCAACAAGAGAAGCCACTGCAATGAGAAGAAGCCTGTGTACCATAGCAAAGAGTAGCCCCCGCTCATGCACAACTAGAGAAAGCCCGCGCACAGCAACGAAAACCCAACACAGCCAAAAATAAATAAAATAAAAAATAAAATTAAACAAATAAATAAATAAAAATAAAAATAAAGCTTGCCGTGCCTGGCACTTTCAGATTCTGATTTAAAGGGCCTGGGTCCTCAAATCTGGATTGTTTTTTAAAGCCCCGCAGGTGATTCTGATAAACTAACAGCCAGATTTAGAGGCTATTGGACTGGAAATCTCTGCCTGCCTCTGACCCTGAGGTTCTGTGACGCTCTATCCTGGTGGAGGGAAGGGTGGGAGACCTGCCTTTCCTTCTTCTCTTCATGCCAGAACAAAGAGGAGCTCCACAGCCGCTCAGCTGGCTGAGCTTGAAGAAGCTCACACCTGGTGAAAAGTCATCTCGGGGAAGCATCCAGGTGGTCAGGGCTCCAGAATCATCCAGTAGCTATAAATAAACTGGGAAATGCCTATGAGCTGACGCGAGGGTTTTGTGAATGATCTTGTCGTGGAACACCTGCACTGGCTTAGCAGCCGTCTGAAGGGCCCGTCTGAAGCAGCCGTCTGAAGGGAAAATGTATCCCTGTCCAACTTTTGTTGGGAAAGCGCCTCTGGATAAAGGTGGACTCCACAACTGTGCCTGGCTTGGAGAGAGGAGACGGACGCCGAGAGGAGAGTGAGGGGTGGAGAGCTGGAGGTGGGAGCCCCCTCCCACTCCCCCAACTCCCCAGCCCAGCAGCACTGGTTTGTCCCCAGAGAAGTCGCGGATTCAGACTTCCCCACCCATCCTGTCTAGAGCAGTTGGCATGGGGACAACCACAAGGGCAGTCACACTCAACCTAAGGCTTAACCTCACTACGGCACTTAATCTGTAACACTCTTGCCATCCATCATGTCCCTCCGTCCTTACAACACGTCTGTAAAGGAGGCAGGGCAAGCCCATTTGACAATTGAGGGGATGGAAGGTCCAAGACAGGCCTGAGTGACTTGAAAAAGATCACAGGGCTGCCAAGTAGAGGAGCAGGAATCTGCCCTCAGATCTTCTAATTCCAGGTCCAGAGCCCACAGGCCTCCTCTAGTATAACACACCACTTGGCTGTCATCTTTCTCAGAGTGCTTCCACATACGTGACTCTGTCTGACTAATTGAGGTAAGCGGGGAAGGTTTCAGATCCTCAACCAACAACTGAGGAAACTGAAGGTCCAAGAAGTGAAAGGGACCACACAGCTGTACCCCTTGTAAACCAGGAGCTATGAGCTGCTAAAGCTGGCGATGGGGGTCGGTAGCAGAAAGAATGTAAGGTTTTGAAGTGTACTGTAGCTCTTATAAGCTGCGACCCTGGGCAAGATATTTACATTTTAAGTCTTGTCATCTATGTTAAAGGATAATTTTTTAAATGTAAAATTTTTAAAAATGTAAAATAACCACTTTAATACAAATGTAAAGATGAACAAATGTCAGAAAGATTTTATTTAGCTAATTAATGAAGGAACCAGTAAGGTGCTAAATACTGGTTCAAAGGAGAATTCAAAGACCTCACACACATAAGGCAATCTGAAATGAAGTTATAAACTTGTGCAAAACTGTCAATAACCTCAGGGCAATAGTCATTGGCCTTCCAGCAGGCGAAATTTATTTGCATCTCTGGACAAGAATCATTTGCATTATTATCAGTTTGCTACAACTTCTGGAGTTGCAACAAAGCTCAAAAACAATACAAAGAGATCACCCAGAAAGGAGCCAACCAAGATGTCAAGCAATCTTTTTTTTTTTTGCTCATTTCAAAGACTTCCACAATTTTTCCTAACATTGTAAAACGGGGATGATACAAAGGGCTGTCGGGAGGATTACGCGAGATGGTGTGTTTCCTGCTGGCGTGACGCAGATGCCTGGTAGGGTTCCCTTCCCTGCCCACGTCAAGGATCTTCCCTTCTAGGATGGCCTCCTGATTACTCAAGCCCAGAAGCTTTCTCGCTCCACTGAGTCTGGTACAGGGGAAAGGGACTGGGCCTTGATGTCACCCAGACTCGAGGTCTGGCCCTGGCCCTGCCACATCCTCGGGCAAGTCATTTCTCTGCTCCTTCGGCCTCAGTTTACCAGCAGTAAAAACCAGGAGCTGGACCAGATAACCTCAAAATTTAGCGCGATAAATCTTGGCCGCACATTGACTTACACAGCACAGCCAGAACTGTGGATTTTCTGAGACCAATTCACGGCATAGTTGACAAACATGGACTTTGGAACCACACAGATGGATGTCTGAATCCCAGTTCAGCCCCTACTATCTGTGTGACCTTGAGTAAGTAGCTTAACATCTCTGAGCCTACACTGCTTATCTGTCAGATGAGGTTACAACAGAGGCTCCAAAGGTTGCTCTGAGTTATGTGCTACCACATAGTTAATGCTAGGTGTCAGTTTCCATTCTCCACTTCCCTACACCCACTGGGCCCTGCTTTGGGTCACAGGGTCAGATATCCCCTGCCTCTGCCCACGGTCACTCAGTAGTTCCAGAAACAAACCCTCACTGCGTTCACCTCTGACCATGCGTTGCAAGAGCAACTACACTTCACTCCAGCACTCGGGCAGCTGCAGTCTTGCCATGGATCTAGGCTGAAGACACGGCTAATGCCAGAGGAGAGAACTCAGTCCTTAGAGGGGGCAGGCAATGGGCTGGGAGAGGTCCCAGGAGGTAGAGCTCACTTCGGCAGTGGTGCTAGGGTTGGTTTCCAGGACGAGGTGACCCTTGAGTGAGCACTACAGGACTTAGACTCAAGACGGTGCTTCACGGGCACAGGGGCCACTCAGACAAAGACTCTTCGAGCATCACCACCGTGATGACCTGCCTCCCCTGCTGCACTGTGAACTGCATGAGGAGAAGCGCTGTAAAGAATGCACTTTGGGGCTTCCCTGGTGGCGCAGTGGTTAAGAATCTGCCTGCCAATGCAGGGGACACGGGTTCGAGCCCTGGTCTGGGAAGATCCCACATGCCGTGGAGCAACTAGGCCCGTGAGCCACAATTACTGAGCCTGCGCGTCTGGAGCCTGTGCTCCGCAACAAGAGAGGCCGCGATAATGAGAGGCCCGTGCACCGCGATGAAGAGTGGCCCCCACTTGCCGCAACTAGAGAAAGCCCTCGCACAGAAACGAAGACCCAACACAGCCATAAATAAATAAATAAATAAACCCAAAGTTTAAAAAAAAAAAAAAGAATGCACTTTGCACCCCCAGCGCCGGCCACAGGGGAGCTGCCTCACAGCATTTGAGAAATGAACGAGGGGCCGCACGCAGAGCCCACACCCACGTATAAATCAGTGGTCCCCAACGGGGCAATGTTGCCCCCAGGGAAACCAGGCAATGTCTGGAGACGTTTTCAGTTGTCACACCTGGGGTGGAGGGGTAAGAAGGGGCTGCTGGCCTCTGGAGGCCAAGGAGGCTGGTAAATATCCTCCAGTTCACAGGACAGCTCCCACACAAAGGTTTCTTCAGCCACAAATGTCGAGAGCGTCAAGGCTGAGAAACCTTGGTGTGTGGAGACAGCGAGCACATAGGGACACGGTGCTTCCAGGGGATGCTGGGTGGCGGGGCGCTGACAGCATTTACTAGAGAAACCGAGACACGAAGCGGGTGAAGGGACTCTCTCTGGGTCACACCACAAGTTAGCAACAGCCTGAAAAGAGAGGCCCGTCTTTGGAGGCATCAACTAGGACCCTTTCTGTCACCACGCCCCTCATAGCCTCTTCACCCCTGTTGTCACGCCTCAGAATCATCCTTGCCCCACCTCCCTGACACAGTTTAATAAGAACACTTCAGTAGCAGTGTCTTGAAAAACACCAGATGGCTCAGATCTTTGAGACTTTGAACATGTCACTGACTGCAGGATTCTGAGCCCTTTTCCCAGGCCTGCATTTGTGGAAGTATTCCCAAACAAGAATTAACTTCAGAAAAAATGTAAATATTACCAAATAAGTAAAGGCAAGCAACAGTGAGCTAGTAATAAGACACCTTGGGATGTTCATGATGCTGGATTTCTGGACAGTTAAATTGGTTAATGCATTTCCCTTCGGCCTGTGGATCAGTCTTGGCAACAGTCAGGGATACGGCGGCCACCCTGTTACACGTTACAGCTTACATGCCGCACTGACATCACTGAGGTCCCGCTCTCCAGGTAAGAGTCTGATTCATGGACGGCAGAGTGGAGGAGACAGATGACTCTGTGCCCACCATTCGAGCTGCCTGGCAGGCCTCACCCTCTCTTGCACCCTCTCATTTGCACGCAGAGCCCCCCAAACAAGCAGTTATATTCATGCAAGTGAAAGTAATTTACTCAGTTAAATATCTCCTGTCACTAATTCATTGATTCCTGTAATCAATTATTTCCCGTAATTCGTGCGCACAGGGAAAATCCTCACGCCCTCTCTCCATGGGGAGTTTCATTTGAGAAGCCACAAGCGATCGGCATGGCCCAAGGAGGAGTGCTCAGAGTGGGAAAGTGGGATGGTCACTGGGCAGAATGTGTGCAGCAGACATCGGAAGCGGGTGGTTTCCTCTCTCAGGGCCAGGGGTGAGGCTTGGAGCTCATGAGCATCATGGAAACCCGGCCTGGGCGGCACCTCTGTGAATGAGATCTAGCTCCCCTTTCAGTTTCCTTGTCTGTTAAATGGGGGCTAATAACCTTCCTTCCACCCATCGTCTCTTCCTTCCACCCATCGTCTCTTCCTTCCTGGTGTGTACAGACTCTGGGCTGGGCACAGGGAATATAACTGCAGAAGAGGGAGAAAGAAGAGGGATGGAGAAGGGCCCCAGGACGGGGAGGCCCCAGAGAGAGGGTGCAAGCTGGGTGAGTCAGGTGGGAATACTATTCAGTTGGGACAAGCCCTCAGGCCCAGGTCCCACCCACGAATTCATGGCCTTCCCCTCTGGTCCTCAACACCCATGACCTGCCACTCCCCCAACCAGGCAGTAACAAGGCCAGGCTTTCCCCTGAGGTCCCTACCTCCCGGGATGTCATGTCCTCCTGGATCTGCGGCAGCCTTCACACCTCACACGTTCCTCTTTCTACCATCTGCGTGTCCCCTGCCTTCTCCTCATGGTTGTTGATGCTTTCAATGTATTATCATTGGTTAATTTTCACACGCGCTCAAAAGCTAAGCTGTACCACTACACATTCATTAGGATGGCTATTATCAAAAACAAAAACTGAAAATAAATGTTGATGAGGACGCTGGAGAGACTGGAACCTTTACATTGCCGTTGGGAACGTAAAATGGTACAGCCACTGTGGAAAACAGTGTGGCAGTTCTTCACAAAATTAAACATAGAATTATCACTTGATCTGGCAATTCTACCTCTGGCTATATACACAAAAGAAGTGAAAGCAGGGACACAAACAGATATTTGTACACCCACGTTCACTGCAGCATTACTCACATTAGCCAAAAGATGGAAATAACCCAAATATCCACTGATGGATGAATGGAGAAACAAAATGTGGTATATACATATAATGGAATATTGTTCAGCCTTAAAAAGGAATGAAATTCTGATATATGCTACAACATGAATGAAACCTGAAGACGTAAGTGAAATAAGACAGATACAAAAAGACAAAGATTATATGATTCCACTTATTTGAGGTACACAGAATAGTCAAATACATAGAGACAAAAGTATAATGTAGGATACCAGGGGCTGGGAGGAGAGGGGGATGGGGAGTTATTGCTTAGTGGGTACAGGGTTTCAGTCTGGGAAGATGAAAAGAGTTGTGGAGACGGATGGCTGTTATGGCTGCACAGCAATGTGACTATATTTATGCCACTGAACTGTATATTTAAAAGTGGTTAAAATGATAAATTTTATGTTATGCCTATTTTACCACAATTAAAAAAAACTGAAGAAAAAAAAAATAAACCTAAGCTTTGAGCTCCTTGTGGGCAGGGCCTGTATTTTTTACTTCTTTGGACTCTGTTCAGTGATACCAACAAAGGCAATGCCTGTGTGGACAGAAGGGGAGGAGAAAGGGAAGGGCACCTCTGGGTCAGCGGCCCACCAGGTTCAGAGATGGGAGCTGCGGGGTCCATCCGCTTCTCTGCCACCACAGCACGCATCTCCCATGGGCCCTTCTTCCAGATCCGCGGTCCTGACTCCACCCTCTCCTGGCCTGAGGCAGGCACTGGAGGCACACATCCCAGGCCTCCATGTACCCTACCAGACCTTCCCTGCTCCATTCCTGCTGACCTGGAAGGCCACATTACTCACCACTCCCCTGTATCCCCCGGTGCTCAAATCACACCCAAAAACGTTGTTCCCAGTTGTGTCATATTCTCCCCACCTCCACGTGCCTTTGCAAGGACCATAACTTGCAAAGTTAAGTCTGGAGAGTCCTGCCTTACCTGCTACCTGGTAACACCCACCTCGTCCTTCACAGTTCAAACCACACCTGCTCTCTGAGGCCTCCCCTGAACTCGTGTGCCCTCTTCTGTGCTCCCACAGCGCCCTACTCAGCATCTCAGCACCTAACACCCAGATCTGTAATTGGCTGGACGGCGGGATGGTGGAGCAGTCAGTGCCGATTGGATCCATCCCTCCTTTTTCTTCCTTTCTTAGATCCCAGGTTTTGTTCAGCTGACCCCTTTCTGCCTGGCCACGTCAGTGACTGCAGCCAGAACCACAGGGCAGCTCCAAGAAGATGAAGCCTGATTTGTTTACACCAATCACAGTAACCCATTCCCTCCCCAGGTGTTGGCTGGGGAAGGGGCATGTGATCTAATTCTGGCCAATGAAATGTGAGGGGAAATTTGCATGTTTCTCTGTGCTTAAAAAGACGTGGGACCGGGACAAGAGGAAAGAGGTCCTTTTCTGCCTCTGGGCCTGCTCGTCAGTATTTGTCAAGTGAAATTGCTGCAGCCACCCTGTAACCCTGAGGAGCGACATCACCTACACATTGGGGGTGGGAGGGCAGAAAGATGCGCTATCAGGCAGGGTTCAGGCAGGAGGTAGGAACCATACTAGTTATGTTAGGGAGACTTTATGGTGAACAACTGTTTAACTAGAGAATGTTAACTAAGCAACAGAGAGGATAAAAAGAGAGGTAGCAAGATACAACTTTTAGGGTTGGGAGAACAAAGGAAAGAGGCTGGAATCATTAACACTTACTTAGAGGAGGGATGCGTGGAGCTGAAATGCAGACCTCTGGGAAGGAGCTGCTGCGTGCCTGGTGCTGGCATCTCTGAGCTCGAAGGACGAACCCACCGGGGTCTGGACCCAGGCTCTGAGGAGGGGATGCAATGACGCTGTATCTGTGAGAGTCAGAAGAACAGCAAATTCATTCAGCCTTCAGAGGAATGGCTTCTGCCGTGGTGAAGAGACCTTGCCGGAGCGATGCTGGCAGGAGTGGGAAGCCCTCGGGAAGGTAACAGGAAGTCCTTCCTCCAGCCTTGTGGGCTCCCTCCAGCGCCCACTATTGACCGACTCTGACAGGGAGCAGCTGGCAAAGCAAAAATGGGGTTGGTGGCGTTCCAGTCCCTGAGTCACAAAGCGGAGTGTAGGAGGGTGTGTCCAGAGCTGAGACAACAGCCTAAGAACCGATACAAACGGAGAGGGCCTGAATCCTGGAAGACAGCGCTAAGACACTGACGTAAAAACCCAGGGAGGGGCTTCCCTGGTGGCACAGGGGTTAAGAATCCACCTGCCAATGCAGGGGACACGGGTTCGAGCCCTTGTCCGGGAAGATCCCACATGCCGCGGAGCAACTAAGCCCGTGTGCCACAACTACTGAGCCTGTGCTCTAGAGCCCACGAGCCACAACTACTGAGACCGTGAGCCACAACTACTGAAGCCCACGTGCCTAGAGCCCGTGCTCCGCAACGAGAAGCCACCACAATGAGAAGCCCGTGCACCACAACCAAGAGTAGCCCCCGCTCGCCGCAACTAGAGAAAGCCCGTGCACAGCAACGAAGACCCAACGCAGCCAGAAATAAATAAATTAATTTTTAAATTTTTTTTTTTTTTTTAATAGCTGTTGTTGGGTCTTCGTTGCTGTGCGAGGGCTTTCTCTAATTGCGGCAAGCGGGGGCCACTCTTCATCGCGGTGCGCGGGCCTCTCACTATCGCGGCCTCTCTTGTTGCGGAGCACAGGCTCCAGACGCGCAGGCTCAGTAGTTGTGGCTCACGGGCCCAGTTGCTCCGCGGCATGTGGAATCTTCCCAGACCAGGGCTCGAACCCGTGTCCCCTGCATTGGCAGGCAGACTCTCAACTGCTGCGCCACCAGGGAAGCCCCAATTAACTTTTTAAAAAACAACAACAACCAGGGAGCTGCCCTACCTCAGATTTCCTGTCATGAGAGAAAATAACGTCCCTGGGCATAAGCTGCTCCTGTAACCGACCCAGCATGTGTACAGCCGCAGAGGTCTTAGCTCTGTTCCCCCACAGGGCCTAGTGCGGGCCCTGCCGACTGAAAACACTGATGAGGTTGAACTGAAGCCCCGCGCAGCCAGTGCGGTGCCCAGGGGCCGGGACTCTTGACTCCTGGGTTCCATCTCTGCTCCCCATATGCCACTTCAGGCCCGCTTTCACCGCTGCCAGCCTCCACTTCCTCGTCTACACGATGAGGGCATTAAGAGCAGGTGTCTCATTGGATCCCGGTGCAGACTTAGCCAGAGGGTCCGGGTTGGTGCTGATGCGCGCCCCCCTCACATACACTAAGCCCTCTGCTGGCTACCGTTATCAGTCATCAGCTCACACGCTCCTATTTTGACAAATGGGCTTCGAACTGGCTCCCGAAGAACCCAGTTCCACCCCGTGCCTCACAGGTAGAGCCGGGCTCCGTGCCGTACCTCCCTGGCCTCCCTCCGGTCACTGGCTCCATAACCTGCCTAGTGCCTGCCCCCAGGCCGCCTCCCTGTGTCTCCGGGTCAGGGAGACACCTTCTTGTTGCCACGGCTCTGTCACATGTGCTACATGACCTGCAGATGCCATGTCTGCTGTCAGCCTGGACTTCCCTTCCTTGCAGCCGCAAATGGTCCTGCTCTGCATTCTGCTGCCTTCCCAGCAGCTTGTCCTCTCCCCGTCCCTGGACACTCCATGGCCTCCATGAGATGGATCAGGGCGCTTACTTCCATGGAGTTGCTCTTCAGCAGTGTATTGATTTCCTAGGGCTCTTGTGACAAATAACCACAAACCTGGTGGCTTAAAACACCAGACACGTATTCTCCCACAGTTCTGGAGGCCAGTCTGAGATCAAGGTGTCAGGAGGGCCACGCTCCCTCTGAAGGTCCTAGGGGACAGCCCTTGTCTCCTCTGGACCTGGTGGCCCCAGTCATTCCTTGGCTTGTGGCAGCACCCGTCCAATCTCCACTCTGTCTTCTCCTGGCCTTTGCCTCTGTGTCTCTGTGTGTCTGTTCTGTCTCTCATTGGATTTAGGGCCCACTTCAATCTCAGTCCTCACCTTAGTCACACTTCTACAAAGACCCTATTTCTGAATAGGTCACATTCTGAGGTCCCAGGTGGATACGAATTTGGGGAGGACACTGTTCAACCCGCTACAAGTGGCAAGGTCCACATCCAGAGAGGAAAGCTGAAGATAGAGCAGCAGCTGCCCCGCCCAGACAAAAGGGCTCCTTCTGGAGACAACAGTCACCTGGGAGGCAACCCCAATATTTCAGCCCCTGTAACCACCCAGGCCCTGGCGGTCAGCGGCCACTGCTAGGCCCTCTCAGGAGGTTACATGATGCCCCCCTTGCATCTCACCTACAGGTTGCTGGTAAGGTCTGTCTGTCAAAGCACACACTGTAAATAAAGCCTTTTCCATTTGGGGCCTGGTGGCAGAGCAAAGGGAAAAGGCAAAGAATTAAACAAAGGCAAAATCTTCATCACCCACAAAACAATACGCAAAAACCAGAGGGCATTCCTCTGGACCATCGACAAATAATCCAGACCACAAAAATAATACGTTAGACAGCTTGTGTAATGGTAGCATGTGAAAGACTGCGGAACTTACTAAAATGAATTTTCTTCATTTTAGTTTATTAAAATTGCACTCATCTATCTCCCCTGTTAAATATTTTATTTTTTCATATTAATGGCTGCAATTTCAGCTTGTGCCTGTTTCTGTCATTAACACTGTACAAACTTAATATCATTAGTAGTTTTTCCCTTAATTATGTGACTAGAGAAGAAAAACATCAAAGTTTCCGTGAAATTGGAATAGTATATCTAAATTGCCTCATGTTTATTTTAACATTAACAGTAAATGAAGCTAATGGGCTTTTATATTATTAAAAGCACTCATTTGTGTCCTGCCTGTTCTAATATATAACAAAGCTTTAAAAGATGTTAAATAATTAGTTATTTAATAGGGACGGGTGGAATAGATCAAGCAAAAGGAAAAGTTGAGGGTAACCAATGCACACAGTTGAGGGGGTCTGTCCCTTTTAGGCCTTTCAGATGGGATTCTCCCTCTCCGCAGGTTCCGTGCCCCACTGTTAATGTGAGAGCTCTAATTTGTATCGACCCTGGAGAGTTGAAGCAACAAAATCTATTGCTGCAGCCTTGCAGAGGACACACGTGTGGGAGGCGATAATGTTTGCAATTATTTCTGGGCAACTTGCATCCATAATTCAATACCTGCAAAGGCCCATGTTAGGCTGGGGCCTGGGAGGTCCTCTGCAGGTGGGAGCCATGTAGCTGCTGTTGGGCCACCTCCTCCCTTACAGCCTCCTCACTGCTTCCTGGTAGCAGGGTTTCCTTGGCTTTAGAGGATGCTGATGGATGGAGGCACTGCTCTGCATCAGGAGCCCAGTGAGACTTAGGGAAGGACTCTGGCTGGTGGGTCTAAATGGGGTGCCAACCTGTGGTCATTCTCCTGCTCAAAAACCTGCAAGGACTCCCTGTGGCCTGCTCAGTCCAGGCCAAGCTCCTTGCTTGGCACTTCAGGCCCCCCTTATCCGACCCTAGCTCTTGCTCTTTCCAACATCTGTACTCTGTACCATCCAGCTGCTTTCCCCACTGGGCCCAGAACATGCCAAGTTGTCCCATCTCCTTGCCTTCGCTCATGCTGTTGCCCTTACCTGAAACCACATTCATCCTTTCTTCCGTCTATCCAAATTCTAATCATTCCTAAGCATTCAAATTCCAGTTCCTCCATTAGTCCTCTCCTGGTCCCTCTGTCTCCTGAACTCCTAGAGCAGGGGTTCTCAAACTTGAGCATGCATCAGAATAACCTAGGGGGCTTGTTACAACACAGATTGCTGGCCCCCACCCCTAGAGTTTTTGATTCCATAGGTCTGGGTGGGGTCTGAGACTGCATTTCTAACAAGTCCCCAGGTGATGCTGATGCTGATGATCTGGGGACCACACTTTGAGAACTACTAGAGCATAAGCAGCCAATTAGGCACTGTGCTTGCACTGGCTTGAAAGGTTCTCTGATAGTAGCATGTAGCCAGGATTTGTCTCCTCAAATAGACAGCAGGTTCTCTGAAGGCAGGGACTCTGGGCCACTTCTTTATACCCCTCGAGAAATCACTAGCTCAAGGATGGGCTCATGGTGTTTGAGCCAATGACTCCAGATGAACAGATTGGCTAGTTACCATGAGTTTCATTCAATCCTCGATGAAATCTCCATTTTACAGGTGAGGAAGTTGAGGCTTAAGAGAGATGAAGTAAGTCACTGAAGGTCACATAGCTATTAAGTGACAGACAAGATTTGATCCCAGGTTCATTTCCAGAGCCCTGGCCAATGTTTCTTAGTTGAGTGATTTCAGACATGAGGACTTGGGAGGACAAAGCACCTGTGTTAGAAGGAAACTGACTTCTTTTATCACTGCTGTGCTAAGGATTTGGGACTTCCAACAGAGTTGTGTCTAGTAAGGGGGAAAAATTGAGATGATTTCCCTTCTGTGGACTTAGTGCTCCTTTAGTCTAGGGCAGAATACACACGGTAAACTAGCTGCTACTCTCCTGCTCTCCTCCAGTTAACTAATGCACTTGGACACCCTAATGTAAGGCAAGTCTCAGAATCCTTCACACTGCACCAACTGATTGGCATTTCTATGGCAGGATGAAATATATTTGCCATTCATCATCTAGTCCAATTTCTCCACCATGCTGGTTAGAATATTGAGACCCAGAAAGGAAATGCAGCTTGGCTACACTGCAAATTAGTGATGTGTATTAGTTATCTCTTGCTGTGTAACAAATTATCCCCAAACTCAACAGCTTGAAACAGCAGATATTTATTGACTCATAGTTTCCGTGTGACATGAATTTGGGAACAGCTCAGCTGGTTAGTCTGACTGAGGGTCTCCCATGTGATTGCAATCAGGATGTTGGCAGGGGATGGAGTCATCTAAGTCTTGACTGGGGCTGGAAGATCTGCTTCCAAGGAAGCTCACTCACTTAGCTGTTGGCTGACGGCCCAAGTTCCTCATCACATGAACCTTTCCATAGGCTGACTGAGTCTCCTCATGACATGGCTTCCCCCAGAAGAAGAGATCCAAGAGAAAACAAACAATGAGGAATTTACAGTACCTTTTATGGCCTGGTCACTGAAGTCACATATCATCACATCCATTTTATTTGATTTGTAAGAAACAAGTCACTAAGTCCAGTTCATATTCAAGGGGAGGAGAATTTGGTTCTATCTCTTGAAGGGAGGAATACCAAAGAATCCATGGACATCACATGATGGAACAGGGTCTAGAACTCAGATTGCCCAATTTTTTTCAATTGGGAAATAAATCATGCAAACATACATTAAATACACATATACAGTGTAAAGCAGTGTAATTATAAAATGAATACCTGAGCAATCACCACCTAGATTACTAGACCTAGAACTTCGTCAGCACCCCTGAACTCGTGTGCCCCTTTGTGATTACAACTGCTTTTCCCCCAAGATATAACCACTATGCTGACTTCTGTGCTTTTTATTTTCTAGCCTTTCTTTATCATTTTACCACCAATTGTGAGCCACTAAACAATATAATTTAATGTTTTCTGTTTTTTGAGCTTCATGTAAATGGAATTGTACTGTAATGATTCTTTGGTGTCTTGTTTCTTTCACTCATGTAAATGTGTGAGTTTCATAGATGCTTTTGCGTGTAGCTGTATTTTGTTCATTTTTTTTGGTTGTTCAAAGGCCCTCTTTATCTTTAATGATACTTTTTGCTTTAAAGACTATGCTGTTTGATATTAATATAGCTGTACCAGCTTTCTTTCAGTAAGCATTTGCATGATATGATTTTTTTCATCCATTTGGATGTATTCTTGCACTTTATATGTTTTTCTAGTATTCTTTAAGTAGCCTGATAATCTTCAGTTTTTTAACTGGAACATTTACTCCACCTACATGTAATGTAATTCCTGATATATTTGGATTTATTTCTACTACATTATTTTGTGCTTTCTATTTACTCCACTTTTTCTATATTTCTTTTACTTTCCTTTCTTACCTTTTTTGGATTAATGGAATATTTCTGACCATTCAGAATTGCTCTTTTAATTAGTTCAAAAGGTATATTCTGTTCCTATTCTTTCAATAGTTAACCTAGAAATTACAACAACATGTGTTCAAAATTTATCAATAGCTACTATTAATCAATACCTTTACCCTCGTCCTAGACTCTACAAGCATCTTAGAACACTTTAAATCCATTTTACCTCTGATTTATGTGTTTTTATATTTTAAAGTCTACATTTTAAAATCCCACACAACACTATTATTATAGCTTAAAGCAGTTGATGTTCACTGAGTCTTAGCTACACAGTTACCAGTTTCTGTGCTCTTGATTTCTTTATACACTTTAGTTCCTTCTGGGATCACTTTCTTTCTCCCCTCAGTACAACCTTTGGCTTTGCCTTTAGAGGTAGCACTGTTAATGGCAAGTTTTTTTCTTCTTTTTTATCTGAAAAGCCCTAATATTACTTTATCCTCGAAAGAAATTTTCACTGACTACAGAATTCTATGTCAGTGGTTGTTTTAAATCAACATATGCTAAGCTATTCTATTATTCTGGCTCCCACAGTTGCTGCTGAAAGTCAGCTGCTAATCTAGATATTTCTTTTGAATAGATTGTAACCTGTTTTTTCCCTTCTCTGGCAGCTTTAGAAAGCTTTTCTTTGTCCTTGGTGTTTTCCAGTTTCACTATGATTAATCTACACGTGAATTTCATTTATTTGACCTTCACGGGATTCATTCAGCTTCTAAAGCTATCAATCAATATCTTTCTTCAGGTCTGGAAATTCTTAGCCATTATTTCCTGAATAATTGTCTCTTCCCCATTCTCTTACTCTTTTCCATTTGGAACTCTGATTTCATGTATATTAGATCTTTTCATTTTATCTCCCATATCTCTTAATTCCTCTTTCCTATTCCCCATCTCCTTTTCTCTCTGTTGCATTCATCTAGTTCACTGACTCTCTCTTCTACTATGTCTAATCTGCTATTATACACACCCATTGAGTGTTTACTTCAATTATTATGATTTTATTTCTAAATATCATATTTCCTTCTTTTTAGAACCTAAGTTTCTCTCTCTCTTTTTTAACATTTCTCTGTTCCCTGAAGATATTATCTTTTTACTCCTTTCAAATAGTAAGCACCATTGTTTTATATTTTGTATCTGATTATTCCAATATCTGAAATCATGTAGATCTGTTTCTGCTGTTTCCTCAGGTCTCATTTCTGGAGCCTTGCTTCCTTGTGTACTCAGTTATTTTTTTGTCTGAGTTGTTCATTTTCCTTGGAAAATTATTTTTGGTAATTTTTTGAGGTCTGGGATGAGAAGATCTGTATTTACTTCTGCCAGGTACCATAAAGACATTACCAATCCAAGACACTTTGTTTTGTTTGTTTCTTAATAGACAGACAGATAGATAGATTTGTTTATTTATTTATTTATTTATGGCTGCATCGGGTCTTCGTTGCTGCGTGCGGGCTTTCTCTAGTTGTGGTGAACGGGGGCTACTCTTCCTTGTGGTGCACCAGCTTCTCATTGCCGTGGCTTCTCCTGTTGCAGAACACGGGCTCTAGGCATGCGGGCTTCAGTAGTTGTGGCACGCAGGCTTCAGTAGTTGTAGCACAGGGGCTCAGTAGTTGTGGCACGTGTGCTCTAGAGCGTGGGCTCAATAGCTGTGGCGCACAGGCTTAGTCGCTCTGTGGCATGTGGGATCTTCCCGGACCAGGGCTCAAACCCGTGTCCCCTGCATTGGCAGGCAGATTCTTAACAACTGTGCCACCAGGGAAGCCCAGACACTTTGAATTAAGTTCATGGCTATAGGTATTCTGACCATTCAGGCGATACAGACTTGGGCTGCAAATTCACTTTTCAGGAATGGCTCTTTTCCCTCCTGCCCTGCTCAGAATTAAGGCAACCCTTCTTACAGTCCCTGGGTGTGCAAGGGGTAAGGCAGTCTTTCTTCTGATTCACACTTACCCTAAGGGTTTTCCTTTGGAGTCTCACCTTTATGAAGGAGGACATCCTATCAATATTAGATTCTGCATCTCTGGTGAGCCCTGAGTTTTATCTTCTCTCCCCAGATACCCTCAGCCACGTCAAGACTGAAACTAAAGTTTGTTGGTTGGGCAAATGCCCACAGGGTACAAGTATTATAGCTCCAGTGGTTTCGGAGTTCCCACTCTCACTTAGCTGTTGGCCTTGTAGCTTCTTATCATCTTGTCAGCTCTTTAATGCTTTTAAGAAAGTATTTTTCATTTTATTCAGCATTTCTAGTTGTTTCTACCATGAGGGTTGATCTAAATAACCCAACCTGCCATTAGCAGGTGTTTTCACAATCGAAGAAACCAAAACAAGAAATGGGATGGTCCAGTCCAGTGGGTGGTGGGGTGACTGGGTGGTGGGGTGATAGGGTGGTGGTTGTTTGGCAAGAAGTCCTCCTGGGCTGGCCCTAGCATGCCCTGCCTGCAGGTGCCTGGCCTGACCGCTCAGCCCCGGTTTCCTCAAGCACTCGCCCTACCTCTTGCTACCATACTCCAGCTCTTTCTTATTTAAAGCCCTTGCTCCTCAGGGTTCCCAGAGGCTACCTTAGCACCGGCAGCTGGTCACAGGCGAGCAAGGAGCAGGAGGGAGCCTGGTCTTCAAGGCCAGAGCCAGGCCTGGGGGCCATGGCCCTGCCAGCCTTGACTCCAGCTTGGAGTGGCCAGGAGAACAGGACTCTGCCAAGGTCTGAGAAAGCACCTGCAAAAGGAGTCCTCCCCCTGGAGCCCCAACTCAGGAGATGAGCCCTCAGCCGGAAGTGGAGAGCCAGCACAGAGGCCCGAGGCTGGGCCCGAGGTGCCACCATCGCTGAAGCACGCAGCACAGGCTGGGTACCAGCGCGGTGTCAGCCTCCGGCTCTTACCACATCGATCATCCAGTCCTTAAGACATATTAAAATGGATTTAAAAAGACATTTTGCATTTTCTCTCCTTAACGCCCACATTACTGCCACACATTGGCTTTTGTTTTAATTAAAATCGGTTTTGAAATCCTCCATGAAACTTCAGTGGGATTGTTAAAGGCGGCAATTTCCTTATCGGCAGTGCATCCCCACAACATACTGTAATAGTTATTTTGCAACAAAGCACAAGTCTTATTAATTTAGCTCAATCAAATCAGCACCACGTTAACTTATGGGGCTGTAAAAATCTGGCAGTGCCGCTCTAGATCAAGGAACTTAGGGCAGGCAACACACCAAGTGGGATGTTTATTTTGTACAATGGTCCCTAACTGCATTTCTGTGATTTAAAAGCTTTCCAAGGCGTGCGATGATAATATTACATGCATATAGAATTGTGTGTTTGCTATGCCTCATTACTCCCCACAGAGACCCAAAATCATTTGGTATTCAACTCCTACCTAAAATATTTCCTTTCACATACAAATATTTTTTCTGCTTTAAATGGCTTCTCAATGTTAAATTTTTTTTTTCCTGGGGCTGTGAGGCAAGATTGTTTCCTACGTGGGATTCTATTTTGGTCCAGTATTGATCTTTAGTGGTGGTTACTAAGTGGGGCTGGCTTTTCCTCCTTTCCCTCTGGCCAATCCCTCCAAATTCGAAGCAGGTGAAGGTTTCCCTGGGTTTGATTTTGCATTTTCTGCCCTTCCCCCATCTTGTTTCCTGATTCCTGCTTCCCGGTTTACTCTCACTGATGTCTACTTCAGCGACTAGGAATGCTTCTCTCTTGCTCACGTCTTAATAACAAAGCTTCACAGGGGCTTCCCTGGTGGCACAGTGGTTAAGAATCCACCTGCCAATGCAGGGGACACAGGTTCGAGCCCTGGTCCGGGAAGATCCCACATGGCGCGGAGCAACTAAGCCTGTGCGCCACAACTACTGAGCCTGCACTCTAGAGCCTGTGAGCCACAACTACTGAGCCCACGTGCCACAACTACTGAAACCCACGTGCCTAGAGCCCATGCTCCACAACAAGAGAAGCCACCGCAATGAGAAGCCCATGCACAGCAACGAAGAGAAGCCCCCACTCGCCACAACTAGAGAAAGCCTGCGTGCAGCAACAAAGACCCAAAGCAGCCATAAATGAATAAATAAATTAATTGATTAATTAATTAATTAAAATAAAAAATAAAAAAGCTTCACAGTAATAATTATAATGATTTGCCAGGAGATACAGCATAGCAGCCAGTGGAGGATTTGAAAGGCAGTGTGGGATGGAGAACTGCAGCACTTGTGGGTTAGAAACGGGGAGGTGGAGGCTCAGAGAGGGCAAGTAACATGAGCAAAGTCACACAGCAAGTTAGGAAGAGCACTGAACTCTGGGACTCAACCCGGATCCTCTGAGCCCCAATTTTTCCATTAACAGAATAAAGACCCTAAGAATTCAAGACGGTCACTCACATGAAGGGCCTAGCACAGGGCCTGGCACACAGTGGGTCCTCAGCAATGTTAGATACGGGTATAATTGTACTGTCCTTCCTCCACCCCAGGTCTTGTCTTTCAAGTGCCTGGCTCTAAATTGCAGAGCTCGATGATGCTCAAGCATAAGCTAAGGGCAGCTGACATCTCACATGCTTAAGCCTGCAGAGCTTCTCCAGTGTACAAAGATGAGTCCACCTGCTCCAGGAAGGCACACACCTGCTCTGAGGATACAGACTAGGCACTGAAATACAGTGTTAACTGATGGACTCAAGACAACTTGTCAGGGCTTCCCTGGTGGCACAGTGGTTAAGAATCTGCCTGCCAATGCAGGGGACACGGGTTCGAGCCCTGGTCTGGGAAGATCCCACATGCCGCGGAGCCACTAAGCCCGTGTGCCACAACTACTGAGCCTGTGCTCTAGAGCCTGCGAGCCACAACTACGGAGCCCACGCACCACAACTACTGAAGCCCGAGTACCTAGAGCCCATGCTCCGCAACAAGAGAAGCCACTGCAACGAGAAGCCCGCACACCACAACGAACAGCAGGCCCCGCTTGCCTCAACTAGAGAAAGCCCACGCGCAGCAACAAAGACCCAACGCAGCCAAAAGTTAATTAATTAATTTTTAAAAAAGATTATTAAAAAAAGACAACCTGTCAAAAGGCAGGCGTGAAACCCCATTTAATAGAGAAAACCGAGACTGGCAGTAAGTTTGGATGACTGCTCTCAGGTCAGACAGCTGATGGCTGAGGAGAGATTCCAACCCAGGACTACGGACTCCAAGGTCAGTGCCCTTTCTAGCACACTGGCCACCTCGGGCTTCCTGGCCAGTCCATAGGAGCCCAGGGAGATTGTGGCTGAGGCTTGGGCAGGAAGCAGGTTTCCTGTTGGTGGCATAAACGGCTGCTGATGTGACAGCATTTAAAAGGCCCCAGAAAGCACCCCTGGTTCCCTTCCTGACTGTGGCCAAGCCTTAAAGAGAAGTGTCCTCCAGGTTAAGTCTGTCCTTTTCCCCACATATGTGTTTATTTATTTTAATTATATAACCCACACCGTTCACCAACGGTCCTTCTCTGTCCCATTAGTGAGCATGAGTTTCTGGTTAGTCTAGACAGCGGGAGAGCTCCCAGTGCCTGGCAGGGGTCTTTGTGTTAGGGGTGGAGACTCCAGTGTGTGACTCCCAGATGCCATCGTATCTTTAGTGATGAGGACATGGAACTCACTAACTTCAGAGACAGTCCACAGCATTTTTGGACAAAGCTCTGGTCTGAAATTGACCTTTCCTGGTGGAACCCAAACCAACACTGTCTGTAAAGCATTATCACTTCCTTATGAATGGCCAGGCATGCGCTCTTGATCTGCCCAATGCCAAGAGCTTCCAGAGTCACCTGGAGAGGGAGACTGTGACAGCTAGGCCAAGTGCCAACCCACGAAAGTTAGCTGAGGCCAAGAGAGCTGTCTCTATGGACCTAGGCAAGCAAGGTCCCATGTCCTAGGAACGGGGAAAAGCAGAGGTGAAGTTACAGGAGAGAAGACGTGGGAGGGGGTACCAGGCCTAGGGCAGACGCATGTGCTGCGTGCATGGCCCCGAGGCCTCCAGTGAAGAGTGGACTCAGAAAAGTCACAGCCAAGGGGCCGAGTTCTAGGCAAATCCAAACCCTCTGGTTAAGTTCCAGAAAAACACTATCAAGAAGGCAAGATGTGAGCCCAGATAAAGCTTCAGAGGAGGCTTCGTGACTGGGCAGTGATGTCAAAACTGAAAGCTTCACTGTTGGCTTAACTCAACAAGTACTTTGGAAAACCTGCTATGTGCCCAGCACCAGGCAGGCTCTGGAGAGAAGAGGAAGCAGCAGGCGTTCTCCATGCAGACGCGGTCCTCCCGGGGCAGCCAGTGGCCACAAGTCTGCAAGCTCCGGGCCCACCCTTTGTCCTGCTGAGAGAGTCAGTCCGCATTTCCTGCCGAGTTTGGTTCCTCTGTCTGTGCTGGCTCTGGGGGCCGGGCCCAGGAGGAAATGGAAATGTTCGCAGAAGACGCAGCTCTTTGGACAATCCTAGCTCAGCCTCGGCAAACAAACGCTAAGCCCGTGCAGGGCTGGTCCCAGGCTTGAACCAGTCTGGGAGGCATCTGTCACCACAGAATAGAGGCAGCAACTTGGTTGCTTTCAAAATGGCTTCTCTCAGACGAGGCCACATTGAGGTCCTAGAGTACCTTTGTGTGAATCCGAAGAAGGCACCCCCTTGGGGCAGACACGGCCCTGCAGGACGTCAGACTGGTGCATGGATCACAGGAGAGACTTCAGCCTTTATAGCCCCCTGGGCTGGGCACACTTGTGCAGTGAACAACTTGAACAACTGTAGTGGGTGGCTTTGCCCCAGACCCCAACCACATGGCCAAAACCCCCAGACCTTTGCAGTTATTGGTGAGAAGATCCAGGCCTCTGCTCCCCCTAGATCACCCCAGATCTAACCCAGGACTCCCGCCAAAAGAGGAAGGAAGCTGTGCTCTAGCCCTTCCACCACCGACGACCAACTCACTCAGAAACTCAGCATCACTACACGACCTCTTCCATCATTCCTTCATTCCTCCCACAGAGGGACAGGTGGACACCGCCGGGAGGAGAGGAAAGACCCCCTGAAGCCCCTTTCCGCAGTCAGGGCCAAGCCTTCCCCTTCTTCTTGCTGCTCTTTAAGAAGCTTTCTAAAGAAGAGGAACCTCCCGAGGTAGCAGATGGCGGATAAGTAGGAATGGTAAATAGTTTTAATTACTGCATAATGTAAGTGAGACAATAAAGGGGAGACAGTGGAAGCAAGCTGCTGCCGCTGAGGCCCTAAAACTGTTCTGGGGCCCAATTTGTCTGGCATGTGCTGTTCTCAGTCTTGGGAGGGCTTTAAAGAGAACGCCGAAAATATTAATTGCCTGCCTCACTGGCCCATCCATCTTCACAACTGAGTAACACGCTTTTTTAATTTCAGGGGAATCGTTTTCAAACGGGAATCATGCAAATGAGTATTTTAGCTATTCATTTGTTTTACTGCGAGCGCTTTGTGAGCAAATGGCCTACAGCTTGCAATGAATTAAAAGACATGGGCACTGGAGACCGATTTTTAATACAAAGTCTTGACTCGGAGACGACCCCAACCAGCAGCACAGAAAATGTTGGCATAGCAACTTTGGGCATTTTCATGCAAATTGGCTTCTATATAGATGATACGAACGCAATGTTTTCCTTCAACTAATCATCATAAAATTAGTTTCACTATATTTAAATGCCTCCACTTAATGCATTATATCCATATGCATGAAATTGCCTCTGCTAATGCAGTACATAAAATGCCAAAGATACAATGAATAGCCAAATTGCAAGCAGTTATGTTATCTCCCATAAAAATGACTCCCCTCCCCACTTCTTTTTTTTGTGAGCGTGGGTGTTATTGAATGTGCGGGAGCCAATGGCATCTATCACAAATTGCTATTAACACACAGAGTCACACTCACACTCACACTCACACACACCCCCAAAGTCCTCTACGGTTAACTAACGTTAAGGTTGTAACACAATCTAACAAAAGCCAGACAAGGTCGGGGCTGGGCGGGTTGTGCTCACCTGGGTTGGGCAACCTCCCCTCACACAGAGCCGGGAGCCAGAGGAGACACTGGAGCAAAGAGCACGTGCCTTACCTTGGAATTAGGCCCCACAGGGGGCGGTGCCCCTCCCCACGCCCCAGTCAGTCATTGAATTGGGAGGCCTGAGAGAGATGTGTCTGAGCTAATCTGGAGAAGACCAGCTGGACCAAGAATTCAACTGGAAATAATCGAAGGGGGAGCCACTGGTGGTGAGAACAGCCCCCGAAGACTGGCCCTGGTAGCCTGGAGAGGTGAAAACTCTGGAGGAACATGAACAAAGTCAATAATTGAGAAAAGACTGGTGAGGAAGGAAGGAAGAAAAGTAACATCCATGGAACCCCTATGTTCTGGGGGCTGCACTTGGCACTCGACACCTGCCGTGTCATGTCATCTTTACAGCGACGGTGAAAAAGTCGACATGATCATCGCTGGTCTTGTGCACTCTGAAATGAGTCTTGGTGAAATTAAGAAACACGTCTAAGGTAATATGACCAGTAAGCACCAGAGGAAGGATTCAAACTCAGGTCTCTCTGATTCCAAAGCTGGACTTTCCTTTGTGCCAGGCTGCCCTCTGCAGGGGAATTGAGCAATGGCAGGAATGAGCTCCGGGGTTTTTTTTGTTCCCAGAGGATCTGTCCTCCTCACCAGCAAGGCAGGTGCTGTGAGGGCAGGAGATAATAGTTCTGTGAGTCTTTCCTTCAACACTAAGGCTTGATTTTCCTTCTGTTTCTGCTGAGTCCTCAGTATGGACCCCAAATTCCCCAGGGTCAAGAGGATTAGGCTTCATGTGGACAGAGGGCATCACCAACTAATTGGGCCCCTAACCCTTCCAATCCACCAAGAAAGTCAAGGTTCTTCTCCAAGCCAGCCTTGGTGGATTTGAAGTTTGGTCATGTCCAAGGTGGGCGTTACAAAGGAGAGAAGCAAGAGGTGAATCTGGAAAAACATAAGCCCTTCCTTCCCACCTGGAGATGGAGTTCCACCTCAGGAATTCTCCAACTCTCATTCCTTGGGGGACTTTGTGTTTGGCTTGAGTAGGGTTGGCGTTTCCTCACAAAAATGCATGAGGTTGTGGTGGAAACAGTAATGGTGGTTTCTCAAAAAGTTAAAAATAGAATTACCACATGATCCAGTGATTTAATTTCTGGGTATATACCTAAAAGAACTGAAAGCAGGGCCTCAAACAGATATTTGCACACCCATGTTCATAGCAGCATTGCTTACAACAGCCAAATGGTGGAAACAACCCAAGTGTCCATCAAGGGATGAATGGATAAATAAAATGTGATATATCCATACAATGGAATGTTATTCAGCCTTAAAAAGGGAGGAAATTCTGACACAAATTATAAGTGTCCATCAAGGGATGAACGGATAAATAAAATGTGATATACCCATACAATGGAATGTTATTCAGCCTTAAAAAGGGAGGAAATTCTGACACAAATTATAACATAAATGAACCTTGGAGACATTGTGACTGTAAGTCAGTCACACACACACACACAAAAACATTGTATGATTCCACTTATACGATGTACCTAGAATAGTCAAAATCATAGAGAGAGAAAGCAGAATGGTGGTCGTCAGGGGCAGGGAGGAGGGGGGAATGGGGATTTAGTATTTAATAGTTACTGAGGTTCAGTTTGGGAAGATGAGTGGAGTTCTGAAGATGGATGGTGGTGATGGCTGCACAACAATGTGAATGTACTTAAAATTACTGAACTATGCACTTAAAAATGGTTAAGGTAGTAAATTTTACGTTATATGTATTTTACCCAATTAAAAAAAATTTTTTTTTAATGCATGAGGTAGGAAGACATCTTCCCCAAAACCCCAAGCATGTCACAGAATTCAGGGGCTAAACTCTCTGAGTAGCCTGAGGAAGAACTGCAGACAGCTCTTCCTGATGGCTCAGGACCGCCCACCTCTTGTGAAGCACTTCTGTGTTCAATATAGGCTTGTTGAATTAAATTAAGTTGAATTAAATTAAGTGGTAAAGTGAGGGAGACCCTTAAGAGTAACAGAATTAACTGAGGTCTAACACAGATCGGGAACTCCTCCAATCTCCTTAAGTTGGTCCATTTTCCTTTCCTTCTAAATTTCTCCCTCTTGGCTTCTGTCTTGTCTGGACAACCCCTCCACCCATCCCCAACACACACAAACACTCCTATTACATTTCTTTCCATTGGTCTTTTTTGTTTCCCCTCCACAAGTGGTTTTTCTCACCACCTGGAATTGTTTATGGCTACTGTGACTCTACAAACACTAAAGCAAGTTGGCATGCTCGCTTGTAATTGGAACGTTTCATCCTTTGCATTGCTATCCTTACCAATGCTTATCTGTTAACCCTGGTCCTGTGATTCCAACAGCAGCCACCAGGTGGTGTGTTTTGGAAAACCCAACCTCTATCAATTATGGCAAATACCGCCTCCGGCAGTTGTAGTGAGATTTGCAGGTAGGATGCCTAGGTGGCAATTAACCAGGACTTGAGGGGGCACAGCTGTATTCAAAAGCCAGCTCCTTTCAGTGACGGCAAGGGGAGCTGCTCCTGAAGACACCCCACAGCTCTGGCTGCTGTCATGTTCCCTCTGGTACCCTTAGATCCCAGAAGAACCAGTGCTGCATGATGTCTTCTTGTATATAACCTGCCTTCGGTGCAGGGCTGCACACTTCGGTCCTAGCAGTCCTGGATGGGCTGAATCCCGAGATGAGAGCAAATGTTCCAGCTCATTCTGTTTCTACTATCTTTTGCAGCTTCGGTTTTTAAATCGTGCTCTTGTGGAAAACCTCTTGTGGTTTTGTTCTTGGCACACTGGCCCTGACGTAGCTTCCTTTGCTAGTATCTACCATGTCTGTACTTCCTCCTGCTGCTCGTGGGGGAAGCTGGGTCTCCTGCTGCAATGGAATCATGTCATCCTTGGTCTGCAAAGTTGTTGCTTCCCTTTATAGAACTTCCTTTTGCAACTGATAATATTCCTCTAGTTTACAAGCAGTTAGAAAAACAGAATTGGAGACCACTAGGAATTAGTGGGGATTCACTAGGAAAAGCCATGCCAAGCTCACCTGATTTCCCTTCTGATGGGATGCTTTACACACAATGCATTTTGATTCCCGCATTTTGTCTTTCTTGTTAGCCTTTGAACAAAATGGAGAGATGGGGCAAGACGAGAGTTTACGTATACAGATTCACAGCTGGTTAATCAACCCCACACAAAGAATATGGCACAATTGAGTGGGAGTCCTCTGGTGAAATGTTGTAGGGCCCATCCTTAACTCTGTTCTACTCTACATTTTACTGCCTTGAATGAAGACGCTTAAAAGCAGACTTTCCACATTTCCAGGCATGGCAGAAACACTTGAGTGACAAAATATAGGTTGGAAAAATATTTAACAGCCTATGAAAAATAGGCTGAATGCATTATGGTGACATTTAACAGACAAAAATGTAAAGTTTTCCATTTAAGTTCAGTCAATTGGCTAAGCATAGGATGGGAAATACTTGGTTTGACAGCGGGTTCTTCTTGAAATTCTCCGTGGTTTTATTTTTATTTATTTTTCTTTTTAAATTACTTTATTTTTGGCTGCGTTGGGTCTTCATTGCTGCGCACGGGCTTTTCTCTAGTTGTGGCGAGCGGGGGCTTCTTTGTTGTGATGCGCGGGCTTCTCGTTGCGGGGGCTTCTCTTGTTGCAGAGCACGGGCTCTAGGCAGGCGGGCTTCAGTAGTTGTGGCACGTGGGCTCAGTAGTTGTGGCTCACCGGCTATAGAGTGCAGGCTCCATGGTGCACAGGCTTAGTTGCTCCGCAGCATGTGGGATCTTCCCGGACCAGGGCTCAAACCCGTGTCCCCTGCATTGGCAGGCAGATTCTTAACCACTGTGCTAGCAGGGAAGTCCCTCTCTGTGGTTTCAATAATACATAAGCTGATTCCTTACTAAAGATGGTATATAGCTGCTAAAGGAACTAGTGCCCGCTTAGGTGGTATTAGTGCAAGTGTGGTAAAGATGGTGGTGGTGCTGGACCCACTAAGTACTCTGGGATGAGTGACCAAGATGGTCAGGATGCTGCAGTCATTTGCTATGAGTAACCTTCTAGCTTGAGCTACAGAAGGAAACTGGGACAGATCTAGTCCCTGGTGGACAACTTTGAGGGAAAGGACCACATTCTTTTCACTTTCTCATCCCCAATATCCACTAAAGCACCTGAGAGACGAGAAGGTGTGGTTATATTTGTCGAAAGAATGAATGCATGAATGATTGCAGGGGTCAGAAGGCTTTCTTTGAATACTGGAAGGATTTTCACAGGAAAGAGGAAGTCAGGGCCCAACTGTGATGGGGGCCCAGGGATACCAGGGCCCCCTTTCTTGTAAGCCCACCCACAAACCTATCCGTTGACACTCCATTCCTAGGAATCCAATGATAAGTAATTTGCATATCTTATAGTAGAAGGAGACATCCACTCCTGGGTTTAAACTCTATCACTTCCTATGTAAGCCTGGGCAAATTAACTTCTCTGTACCTCTTTCCGTAACTCCCAAATGGAAGTAAAACTACTGCCTCCTTCATAGGGTTGTTGTGAGGATTAAAAGAAATGGATTATGTGAGGAATCTGGCACATAATAAAGGCTCCCCCAAAACTGTGCAGAATGAATGAATTTCCTCTGAACACCTCTCACGCACCCACTGGTTTCCATGAATAACAAAGACCCCTCTGCCCATAAACTCTGCCCTTTCTTCACAGGCAGAGCCTCGCCTTATCCATGAGGAAATCTCCCTGACCACACGCAGCCATGGTTCTCCTTGCCTCTTCTGGTTCCCCAACTCACTGTCTGTTCCACACCCTGTTCCCTGACTCCGCTGGGAACTGGGGGGCAACTGCAGGGATGACCGTCTGAGTCTGGGCAGAGTGCGGTCGGGAACAGGATCCCGACTGGGGACTCAGGAGACCGGGAGTCTAGCCCTGGCTGCTAGAGAACTGGGCAATTCCAGTCTCCTCTCCAGGTCTCATGAAAGGTTCTCCAGACTGTCCCTCACATGTGGTGATTCCCTGGAATACTCTGGCTCCGTGGTGTTCTCTGTAACTACAGGTAAAGACAGTCTGCAGTATGTCCGTCCATTCATTCAACAATATTGATTGGGGACCTACTACGTGCCAACCACTGTTCTAGGCACTGGGGATACAGCCATGACACAAGGCAGAAGAGCCTGGCCTGCACAGAACTAATTCCAGTTGGAGGAGGCAAAAAACAAAAAATTACATAATGTAATGTCAGGTAATGACTGATAAGGCTCATAAAAAATATCAGGGCAAAAGAACGGAGAGTGATGGGAGCTGCTGTGTTAGGGTGGTCAGGGAAGGTTTCTGTGAGGCGGGGACAGGGAGCAAGGACCTAAATGTAGCAGGGAGTGAGCCATGTGAATATCAAATGAATTTCACCAAAAGCTGCTCTTGTCACCATGGGTGATAGAGTTGCTAGGATTGCATTCAAGCTGTGAGCATCAGAAAATCCAGCTAATTGTGGCTTGAGCAGAGAGCGTTAATTTCAACTCACTGTAAAAGGGATGCAGTAGGCAGCCCAGGGCTGGAACAGAGGGTTAAAGGGGCCTCGGGACCCAGGCTCCTCTTCTCTTTCTGTTCTGCCATCCTTAGCATCTGGCTATTGTCCTCAAGGTCACGGGGCAGATGTTCACCTCCAGACACAGAGGGCCAGTTCAAGACATGAAGGGGGAAGAGGAACAGGCAAAAAAGGCCAAAGGGACATCAGCTGGGTCTGTCCCCATTAGCCCCACCCAATGATTTCTGTTTCTTAATTGCCAGAACTGGGTCACGTGGCCATCTCTGCACCAGTCACTGGGAGAGAGAAGGGGTTGTGTGTGGGGACTGGGTTAGCCAGTCAGCACCATCCACCCTGGGTCATGTTATTAGGACCTCCCAATGTGAAGGGTGGCTTACGATGGCTTTCACCCTGGGTCATCTTAAAGGCTCTTCTCTCCTCTGATGAGTAGAAAAGCCCTGTAGGGAATCAGGAAACTGATTTCCAGCTCTACCACAAAGTTGCTGGGTGACCTCAGGCCAGTTGCTTCCTGTCTCTGGGTCTTGCTGGAGCAATCATGAGGCTGCACTTTGCTCTACTGGTCTAGGGTTCCAAGTGTCACCCCTGTCTCAGCCACCCATAAAGTCTGCAACTTAGAGGCCCTAAGAACCCAGCTGGGTCCTGGAGTGGCACACAGAATGCCATTTTACCAGATAAGACACAAACTCTGAGGGACAACCCAGCTGGCAG